>NC_062286.1:90563750-90914933 GCF_902655055.1 Lutra lutra | reverse complement strand
GTTTAAAAGAAAAACATTTATATTAAATTGAAATGAATTTAAATTAAATACATTTAGTTTATTTTAAGAAGTAAAATTTAAATTAAAATTTAAAATCAAAAATTTAAATTAAGTCCATTTAAAAAAATATGTATTTAAAAAGGGATCTAAAAAGGGATGAAGCAGACTAAATGCAGGACAATGGACAACAATAGAGGGGATCAGTCATTTCATGAAATGTCAATGGTTTCTATACTCTAAAGAAAAGGTTACATTGGTTAGATTGCATCAACACCCATATCCACACATAATGATGTGCTGCTTCTACGAGATACAGAGTCAGCTCACCAAGGCAGAAACAAAATTCGGGAGTATTGAACACCTAAATTTGAACAACTCTTCTACCAATCCACAAGGGGAGGTCCTAGCGAGTATAAGAAGTGATGGAGGAAACACTGAAGGTATAAGAACTGGAAGAAAATGAGTGACATTTGTATACAAAGATATTCCAAGGGAATGTCCAAAGTATTCGAATCAGGAAGTGAATTACTCAGCGTCATTGGATATAAGATAAAATTCAGGAAAATTCACTGGACTTCTGTGATATACGAACAAAGGTTGAAAATCCTATTGATGGGAGCACCTAAACGAGGACTTCATCTCTCCAAAGACTTTATACAGTCTCTACCCAGCCAGTCTCCACCCAGAAAACCATCCAAGTAGACTAAGGGGAATTTACAATCGAAATCATCGGGATATCCAATATGTGAAGATGTTACCTGTGTTAATAGAACAGGTTCATCGATTGGCTGATAGGTATTGTAAAGTGTCAATGGACCCCACCTTGATGGAGAGATCCAATGCAATCCCAGTTCCCTATCTAGCAAGTGCCTTTGTACGCAGATAAGCCAATTCTTCTATTTCCATGGAAATGAAGAGGACTAGTCATTCCCCGGCAAATGTGAAGAAAGAAGCGAGAGCAAGAGTGAGGGAGAAAGAGAGTGAGAGGAGAATCTGATGGGATCGGATTTCTTACAAAAGGACTCCTGAAGTGAGCAGAGAAAATAGACAAACAGGAAAGGGCAGACGATGACAAAGCGGTGCTCAACACTCGAATATCCACACGGAGCACGAGAGCCTAAAACGCTATTGCAGACTGATGTAGGCGAAATCGGAAAGAGGACATCAGAAGTTTTCTGGAAGATACAATAGGAAAAGATTTCTAGGATCTGCGGGAGGTGGCAGAGATGAGTGGTACAGGACACCAAAAACGGGAAGCCCAAGAAAGGTTGGGAAGTTGGACTCTACTCATTCAAAGTTTAAAAACAAAAGGTCTTGCCCACCAAATGACAAGGCTGAAACGATGAAAGGCTCTATGGAGATACCCGCTAAGGAACTGTATCCAAATCTAGATAGGACAACTAGGCATCCAGAAAGAAAGGTAGGTAACTTAAAAACCATGGAAATCCTGGAACAGAAATATCCCAAGGAGAAAACCATCAGCCAATAAACACATGAAAAGATTCCTGAAGTCCTCAGTGATCACAAAAGAGCAAAGGAAAACACCATGTGTTAGTGGGAACCCAGAGAAGGCAGACCCCACAAAACACTTGGCTTAAGCCAACGGATTGAGGAGGGAAAAACTGATTGAATCGTGGAGTGGGGCACCTGGGTGGCTTCCTTGGGAAGCATCTGCTTTCTGCTGGGGACCTGATGCCAGGGTCTTGGGATCAAGCCCTTCCTGGGGCTCTCTTCTCAGCAGGAAGCCTGCTTCTCCCTCTTCCCCTTGCCCTGCTTGCACTCCCCCTCAACTTGGTCTCCCGCTCTCACTGGTCTCTCTCTTTCTGTCAAATCCATCAAACAATCAACCAATTCCTTCAATTCATTAAGGAAATATAAAATGTTGACGCATGGGGTCCCAATAAACGACTAGAATATTGAGGGTTGTTTTATTATTATTTTTTTAAGATTTTATATCTTCCTTTGACAGAAAGAGATGAGATGTAGGTAGAGACGCTTGGAAAGAGAGAGAGTGGAAAACAGGCTCCCTGCTAAGCCAAGAGCCAGATGCAGGGCTGGATCCGCAGTCTGGAGCCTCGCCACGTCCACCGTGAAACCCTGCAGCAGCTCCAAGAGTCCCGTGGGGGTCTCCCTGCACATCCTGGGTGGCCCTCCCTCCTCGGGGCGGCCGCCTGGGGGCCGCCCTGGCCTCCTACCTGGACCAATCTGCGGCCACGGCCCCCCAAGCGTGCTGGCTCAGACAGCGCAGCAGGCGCTACTTGCTGCTAGGGCTGTGGCTCCTGGGGCTCAGCTGCTCCCTGTGGCGGCTGAGGGAGCCTGGCCCTGGGAGGGCGGGCAGCATCTCGGGCTCCTCCCGCTGGCCCTGGGGCCTGTCGCTTCTCTCCCCACCCCTCCAACTCTCAACCATTGTTCAGTTCTCTGAAGGGTTTTCCTTGTTTGTTTTAGGGGAAGAGCACACCTAGAGTGGGGGAGTTGGGAAGGGCAGAACCAAGAGAGAGTCCTAGTGGACTCTGCCCTGAGCCTAGAGCTTGCCTCAGGGCTCAATCTCAAGAGCCTGAGAACCCCACCTGTGCCAGATCCAAGAGTTGGGCACTTCAATGAGGGTGCAGCCCACGTGCCCCTCAGCTGTGGTTGACCCATTTCTGGAGTTGGCCGCCTGAGTGGCTCCCTTGGTTGAGCGACTGACTTGGGCTGAGGTCATAACCCCGGACTGGTCTTGGAGGATCTCGTCCCGCCTCGGGCTCCCAGCATCTTGGTCAGTCTGCTTCTCCCTCTGATCTTCTCCTCTCTCATTCTCTCTCTCACTCATTCTCTCTCACATCAAGAAAGAAAATCTTTCCAAAAAATTTCTTGAGCCTTGTTTTATGGGCTTGAAAGTGGTTGATCTCAATGAGTTTTCTCATCGGAATGCAGACACCTTGAGGATGGCCATGCCTTTCTAAATGGATCCTCTGTTGGTCGGAAATGTCTTCTTCCTCTGGTCATGGATTGGGTGTCTTTTTCTTGTCTCTTGTCAAGACCAAGGAAAATCAGCCTTTTAGGATTCCTTTGGGTACGGTCTAGCCCTTTGCATCCTTTTTCTCTTCACAAAATCTAGACTAGCCTCTGCCTCCTTCTATGTATAGTGGATTTTTCACGGGCATATTTAGGTCTTCTCTTGAAATAGAATTTTAGTCGTTCATTCTGAAGGTCATTGTGGAAATGTGGAAGTTGAAGGCTACTACCTCGCTCGGCGTGTTTCCTTTTTGCCGTCTATTCCTTCTTCCCTTTTGAACTGCCGTCCTGTCGATGACCGGAGTCATTGGGAGGCTGCTCTCTGCCTTCTATGATTGGCTGTCACACGGGCAGTGAGATATTAGTAAGTAATTCTGACTCTTTCTACAGTTGTTCTCCCACTCGTTGAGGGAACCTGTAGAGTAAGCTTTCTTGGAGGGATCATTTCATCCTGCTCCTAACTCACGATCCTTACGGGTCTCTACTGAATATTCCGAATTATCCAAAAGAACACTTCCCTCTGGCTGGCTGGGACACCACTGACCTCTAGCCTTGGGTGAGCATTGGCAACCATCTGGTTCAGTCGCCTTGACTCTTTGTTAGAACCTGGGGCATTTTCTTAGACACGCTCTGCTTCCTTTGAGCAAGGACTCAAGAGGACTCCAGTGTGTATTTCCAAGAGCTTGTTTTCTACTTGACTTCCTTCTTTCGGGAACCCATGGCCTTTTCATCACTCCAGGCTTCCTGAATTCCAAACGCTCTTTCCTCACACCAGGGAGACTCCCATCTTTTCCTTGGAATCTCCTCCCTACCCTCACCATCCAGAACTACTTCAGGGGAAAAGCCGAGTGAATCCCGGGGTCTGGGTTTTTTGTTTGTTTGCTTGCTTGTTTTCCTTTTCATAGGGTTCACAAATGTGTGTTTTTTTCCATGTTTTAAGCTGTTAGATATAGATATAGATATATCTCTATATACTGATGGTTTTTTTTTTTTTTTTCATTTCCAATTCCCCATGGGCTTCTGGTTGATTTCTTTTCCTCTAACAAGGTTTGTGTTAGTTTTCTACGGGTGCTATTAGAAAATACCACAAGTCTAGCAGCTGAAACAAGAGAAGTAGATGGTGTCTCCATTCTAGAGGCTACAATGTTGGTAGGCCATGCACCTATTGTAGGTAGTAAGGAAGGATCTGTTCCAGGCCTCTCTCCCAGCTTGCAGGATTGCCCTGGTTTTGGACTTCTTCACATGGCCTTCTCCCTAAGTGCATATCTGTGTATCCCCAGTTTCCCTTCCTAGAAGGACACAAGTCCTCCTGAGTGAGGGGCGAGACTATTCATATAAGACCTTATGCTAGCTAGAGACATCCCAAGGGACCCTATTTCCAAAGAAGGTCACGCTCCCAGGTGCTGGGGTTTAGGACTGGGATACTTTATATGCATACACACACATACACATGCATATTTGTGTCTGGATATATATGTATATACATATAAGTATATGCTATTTTTATTTTTCTTTTTGCCTATTAAAACATTTTTGTTCAGAATCTCAGTCTTCCTTCTCTCATTAGAAGGTTAGTCGAATGCTTTTGTTGCCTCCTTAACAATTCTACCACCTCTATCTCCTCAATTTCCCTCAATGTTCTTGTTACCTAAAGTCATCTGCCATTTTTTTTTTAAAGCAGTTGGCTTCTTTTTGGAGTTTACAGTTCTTTTGGTATTGAGTATCAGTTTATAGGCTTATGAAGGTGACTTTCATCCTACTCTTTCCTTCTGAATTTGTTTCTTTTGGGGATAGTGAATTCTCTAGTCTTTAAAAGAAGGACCTAGAAAAGCAAGCTGGTTCTTCCTTGTAAGTCTACATTCCTTTTTCTCATTTGGTATGGACTTGAAGTGACCAGAGATTTGGGGACAGACTACTTTTATCAGCGTTTAAAAGAAAAACATTTATATTAAATTGAAATGAATTTAAATTAAATACATTTAGTTTATTTTAAGAAGTAAAATTTAAATTAAAATTTAAAATCAAAAATTTAAATTAAGTCCATTTAAAAAAATATGTATTTAAAAAGGGATCTAAAAAGGGATGAAGCAGACTAAATGCAGGACAATGGACAACAATAGAGGGGATCAGTCATTTCATGAAATGTCAATGGTTTCTATACTCTAAAGAAAAGGTTACATTGGTTAGATTGCATCAACACCCATATCCACACATAATGATGTGCTGCTTCTACGAGATACAGAGTCAGCTCACCAAGGCAGAAACAAAATTCGGGAGTATTGAACACCTAAATTTGAACAACTCTTCTACCAATCCACAAGGGGAGGTCCTAGCGAGTATAAGAAGTGATGGAGGAAACACTGAAGGTATAAGAACTGGAAGAAAATGAGTGACATTTGTATACAAAGATATTCCAAGGGAATGTCCAAAGTATTCGAATCAGGAAGTGAATTACTCAGCGTCAGTGGATATAAGATAAAATTCAGGAAAATTCACTGGACTTCTGTGATATACGAACAAAGGTTGAAAATCCTATTGATGAGAGCACCTAAACGAGGACTTCATCTCTCCAAAGACTTTATACAGTCTCTACCCAGCCAGTCTCCACCCAGAAAACCATCCAAGTAGACTAAGGGGAATTTACAATCGAATCATCGGGATATCCAATATGTGAAGATGTTACCTGTGTTAATAGAACAGGTTCATCGATTGGCTGATAGGTATTGTAAAGTGTCAATGGACCCCACCTTGATGGAGAGATCCAATGCAATCCCAGTTCCCTATCTAGCAAGTGCCTTTGTACGCGGATAAGCCAATTCTTCTATTTCCATGGAAATGAAGAGGACTAGTCATTCCCCGGCAAATGTGAAGAAAGAAGCGAGAGCAAGAGTGAGGGAGAAAGAGAGTGAGAGGAGAATCTGATGGGATCGGATTTCTTACAAAAGGACTCCTGAAGTGAGCAGAGAAAATAGACAAACAGGAAAGGGCAGACGATGACAAAGCGGTGCTCAACACTCGAATATCCACACGGAGCACGAGAGCCTAAAACGCTATTGCAGACTGATGTAGGCGAAATCGGAAAGAGGACATCAGAAGTTTTCTGGAAGATACAATAGGAAAAGATTTCTAGGATCTGCGGGAGGTGGCAGAGATGAGTGGTACAGGACACCAAAAACGGGAAGCCCAAGAAAGGTTGGGAAGTTGGACTCTACTCATTCAAAGTTTAAAAACAAAAGGTCTTGGGCGCCTGGGTGGCTCAGTGGGTTAAGCCGCTGCCTTCGGCTCAGGTCGTGATCTCGGGGTCCTGGGATCGAGTCCCGCATCGGGCTCTCTGCTCAGCGGGGAGCCTGCTTCCTCCTCTCTCTCTCTGCTTGCCTCTCTGTCTACTTGTGGTCTCTCTCTGTCAAATAAATAAATAAAATCTTTAAAAAAAAAAAATAAAAAATAAAAATAAAAACAAAAGGTCTTGCCCACCAAATGACAAGGCTGAAACGATGAAAGGCTCTATGGAGATACCCGCTAAGGAACTGTATCCAAATCTAGATAGGACAACTAGGCATCCAGAAAGAAAGGTAGGTAACTTAAAAACCATGGAAATCCTGGAACAGAAATATCCCAAGGAGAAAACCATCAGCCAATAAACACATGAAAAGATTCCTGAAGTCCTCAGTGATCACAAAAGAGCAAAGGAAAACACCATGTGTTAGTGGGAACCCAGAGAAGGCAGACCCCACAAAACACTTGGCTTAAGCCAACGGATTGAGGAGGGAAAAACTGATTGAATCGTGGAGTGGGGCATCTGGGTGGCTTCCTTGGGAAGCATCTGCTTTCTGCTGGGGACCTGATGCCAGGGTCTTGGGATCAAGCCCTTCCTGGGGCTCTCTTCTCAGCAGGAAGCCTGCTTCTCCCTCTTCCCCTTGCCCTGCTTGCACTCCCCCTCAACTTGGTCTCCCGCTCTCACTGGTCTCTCTCTTTCTGTCAAATCCATCAAACAATCAACCAATTCCTTCAATTCATTAAGGAAATATAAAATGTTGACGCATGGGGTCCCAATAAACGACTAGAATATTGAGGGTTGTTTTATTATTTTTTTTTTAAGATTTTATATCTTCCTATGACAGAAAGAGATGAGATGTAGGTAGAGACGCTTGGAAAGAGACAGAGTGGAAAACAGGCTCCCTGCTAAGCCAAGAGCCAGATGCAGGGCTGGATCCGCAGTCTGGAGCCTCGCCACGTCCACCGTGAAACCCTGCAGCAGGCTCCAAGAGTCCCGTGGGGGTCTCCCTGCACATCCTGGGTGGCCCTCCCTCCTCGGGGCGGCCGCCTGGGGGCCGCCCTGGCCTCCTACCTGGACCAATCTGCGGCCACGGCCCCCCAAGCGTGCTGGCTCAGACAGCGCAGCAGGCGCTACTTGCTGCTAGGGCTGTGGCTCCTGGGGCTCAGCTGCTCCCTGTGGCGGCTGAGGGAGCCTGGCCCTGGGAGGGCGGGCAGCATCTCGGGCTCCTCCCGCTGGCCCTGGGGCCTGTCGCTTCTCTCCCCACCCCTCCAACTCTCAACCATTGTTCAGTTCTCTGAAGGGTTTTCCTTGTTTGTTTTAGGGGAAGAGCACACCTAGAGTGGGGGAGTTGGGAAGGGCAGAACCAAGAGAGAGTCCTAGTGGACTCTGCCCTGAGCCTAGAGCTTGCCTCAGGGCTCAATCTCAAGAGCCTGAGAACCCCACCTGTGCCAGATCCAAGAGTTGGGCACTTCAATGAGGGTGCAGCCCACGTGCCCCTCAGCTGTGGTTGACCCTTTTCTGGAGATGGCCGCCTGGGTGGCTCCCTTGGTTGAGCGACTGACTTGGGCTCAGGTCATGAGCCCGGACTGGACTTGCAGGATCTCGTCCCGCCTCGGGCTCCCAGCATCTTGGCCAGTCTGCTTCTCCCTCTGATCTTCTCCTCTCTCATTCTCTCTCTCACTCATTCTCTCTCACATCAAGAAAGAAAATCTTTCCAAAAAATTTCTTGAGCCTTGTTTTATGGGCTTGAAAGTGGTTGATCTCAATGAGTTTTCTCATCGGAATGCAGACACCTTGAGGATGGCCATGCCTTTCTAAATGGATCCTCTGTTGGTCGGAAATGTCTTCTTCCTCTGGTCATGGATCGGGTGTCTTTCTCTTGTCTCTTGTCAAGACCTAGGAAAATCAGCCTTTTAGGATTCCTTTGGGTACGGTCTAGCCCTTTGCATCCTTTTTCTCTTCACAAAATCTAGACTAGCCTCTGCATCCTTCTATGTATAGTTGATTTTTCACAGACATATTTAGGTCTTTTCTTGAAATAGAATTTTAGTCGTTCATTCTGAAGGTCATTGTGGAAATGTGGAAGTTGAAGGCTACTACCTCGCTCGGCGTGTTTCCTTTTTGCCGTCTATTCCTTCTTCCCTTTTGAACTGCCGTCCTGTCGATGACCGGAGTCATTGGGTGGCTGCTCTCTGCCATCGATGATTGCCTGTCACACGGGCAGTGAGATATTAGTAAGTAATTCTGACTCTTTCTTCAGTTGTTCTCCCACTCGTTGAGGGAACCTGTAGAGTAAGCTTTCTTGGAGGGATCGTGGCAACCTGCTCCTAACTCATGATCCTTACCGGGTCTCTACTGAATATTCTGACTTATCCATAAGAACACTTCCCTCTGGCTGGCTGGGACACCACTGACCTCCAGCCTTGCATGAGCCTTGGCAACCATCTGGTTCAGTCGCCTTGACTCTTTGTTAGAACCTGGGGCATTTTCTTAGACACGCACTGCTTCCTATTGAGCAAGGACTCAAGAGGACTCCAGTGTGGATTTCCAGAGCTTGTTTTCTACTTGACTTCCTTCTTTCAGGAACCCATGGCCTTTTCATCACTCCAGCCTTCCTGAGTTCCAATCTCTCTTCCCTCATAACAGGGAGACTCCCATCTTTTCCTTGGAAACTCCTCCCTACCCTCACCATCCAGAACTACTCCAGGGGAAAAGCCGAGTGAATCCTGGGGCTCAGGTTTTTTTGTTTGTTTGTTTGCTTGTTTCCCTTTTCACAGGGTTCACAAGTGTGCATTCCTTTTCCATGTTTTAAAGAGTTAGATAGAAATATAGACACATCTATATAGACGGATAGATTTTTTTTTCATTTCCAATTCCCCATGGGCTTCTGGTTGATTTCTTTTCCTCAAACAAGGTTTCTGTTAGTTTTCTAGGGGTGCTATTAGAAGATACCACATGTGTAGTGGTTGACACAAGAGAAGTGGATAGTGTCTCCATTCTAGCAGCTACAATGTTGGTAGGCCATGCCACTATTGTAGGTAGTAAGGAAGGATCTGTTCCAGGCCTCTCTCCCTGCTTGAAGGACTGCCCTGTCTTTCGACTTCATCACATGGCCTTCTCCCTAAGTGCATATCTGTGTATCCCCAGTTTACCTTCCTAGAAGGACACAAGTCCTCCTGAATTAGGGGCGAGTCTATTCAAATAAGACCTTATGCTAGCTAGAGACATCCCAAGGGACCCTATTTCCAAAGAAGGTCACGCTCCCAGGTGCTGGAGTTTAGGACTGGGATACTTTATATGCATACACACACATACACATGCATATTTGTGTCTGGATATATATGTATATACATATAAGTATATGCTATTTTTATTTTTCTTTTTGCCTATTAAAACATTTTTGTTCAGAATCTCAGTCTTCCTTCTCTCATTAGAAGGTTAGTCGAATGCTTTTGTTGCCTCCTTAACAATTCTACCACCTCTATCTCCTCAATTTCCCTCAATGTTCTTGTTACCTAAAGTCATCTGCCATTTTTTTTTAAAGCAGTTGGCTTCTTTTTGGAGTTTACAGTTCTTTTGGTATTGAGTATCAGTTTATAGGCTTATGAAGGTGACTTTCATCCTACTCTTTCCTTCTGAATTTGTTTCTTTTGGGGATAGTGAATTCTCTAGTCTTTAAAAGAAGGACCTAGAAAAGCAAGCTGGTTCTTCCTTGTAAGTCTACATTCCTTTTTCTCATTTGGTATGGACTTGAAGTGACCAGAGATTTGGGGGCAGACTACTTTTATCAGCGTTTAAAAGAAAAACATTTATATTAAATTGAAATGAATTTAAATTAAATACATTTAGTTTATTTTAAGAAGTAAAATTTAAATTAAAATTTAAAATCAAAAATTTAAATTAAGTCCATTTAAAAATATATGTATTTAAAAAGGGATCTAAAAAGGGATGAAGCAGACTAAATGCAGGACAATGGACAACAATAGAGGGGATCAGTCATTTCATGAAATGTCAATGGTTTCTATACTCTAAAGAAAAGGTTACATTGGTTAGATTGCATCAACACCCATATCCACACATAATGATGTGCTGCTTCTACGAGATACAGAGTCAGCTCACCAAGGCAGAAACAAAATTCGGGAGTATTGAACACCTAAATTTGAACAACTCTTCTACCAATCCACAAGGGGAGGTCCTAGCGAGTATAAGAAGTGATGGAGGAAACACTGAAGGTATAAGAACTGGAAGAAAATGAGTGACATTTGTATACAAAGATATTCCAAGGGAATGTCCAAAGTATTCGAATCAGGAAGTGAATTACTCAGCGTCATTGGATATAAGATAAAATTCAGGAAAATTCACTGGACTTCTGTGATATACGAACAAAGGTTGAAAATCCTATTGATGGGAGCACCTAAACGAGGACTTCATCTCTGCAAAGACTTTATACAGTCTCTACCCAGCCAGTCTCCACCCAGAAAACCATCCAAGTAGACTAAGGGGAATTTACAATCGAAATCATCGGGATATCCAATATGTGAAGATGTTACCTGTGTTAATAGAACAGGTTCATCGATTGGCTGATAGGTATTGTAAAGTGTCAATGGACCCCACCTTGATGGAGAGATCCAATGCAATCCCAGTTCCCTATCTAGCAAGTGCCTGTGTACGCGGATAAGCCAATTCTTCTATTTCCATGGAAATGAAGAGGACTAGTCATTCCCCGGCAAATGTGAAGAAAGAAGCGAGAGCAAGAGTGAGGGAGAAAGAGAGTGAGAGGAGAATCTGATGGGATCGGATTTCTTATAAAAGGACTCCTGAAGTGACCAGAGAAAACAGACAAACAGGAAAGGGCAGACGATGACAAACCGGTGCTCAACGACTCGAATATCCACACGGAGCACGAGAGCCTAAAACGCTATTGCAGACTGATGTAGGCGAAATCGGAAAGTGGACATCAGAAGTTTTCTGGAAGATACAATAGGAAAAGATTTCTAGGATCTGCGGGAGGTGGCAGAGATGAGTGGTACAGGACACCAAAAACGGGAAGCCCAAGAAAGGTTGGGAAGTTGGACTCTACTCATTCAAAGTTTAAAAACAAAAGGTCTTGCCCACCAAATGACAAGGCTGAAACGATGAAAGGCTCTATGGAGATACCCGCTAAGGAACTGTATCCAAATCTAGATAGGACAACTAGGCATCCAGAAAGAAAGGTAGGTAACTTAAAAACCATGGAAATCCTGGAACAGAAATATCCCAAGGAGAAAACCATCAGCCAATAAACACATGAAAAGATTCCTGAAGTCCTCAGTGATCACAAAAGAGCAAAGGAAAACACCATGTATTACTGGGAATCCAGAGAAGGCAGACCCCAAAAAGTGTTGCTTGAGCCAACGGATTGAAGAGCGAAAAACTGATTGAATCGTGGAGTGGGGCATCTGGGTGGCTTCCTTGGGAAGCATCTGCTTTCTGCTGGGGACCTGATGCCAGGGTCTTGGGATCAAGCCCTTCCTGGGGCTCTCTTCTCAGCAGGAAGCCTGCTTCTCCCTCTTCCCCTTGCCCTGCTTGCACTCCCTCTCAACTTGGGCTCCCACTCTCACTGGTCTCTCTCTTTCTGTCAAATCCATCAAACAATCAACCAATTCCTTCAATTCATTAAGGAAATATAAAATGTTGACGCATGGGGTCCCAATAAACGACTAGAATATTGAGGGTTGTTTTATTATTATTTTTTTAAGATTTTATATCTTCCTTTGACAGAAAGAGATGAGATGTAGGTAGAGACGCTTGGAAAGAGAGAGAGTGGAAAACAGGCTCCCTGCTAAGCCAAGAGCCAGATGCAGGGCTGGATCCGCAGTCTGGAGCCTCGCCACGTCCACCGTGAAACCCTGCAGCAGCTCCAAGAGTCCCGTGGGGGTCTCCCTGCACATCCTGGGTGGCCCTCCCTCCTCGGGGGGGCCGCCTGGGGGCCGCCCTGGCCTCCTACCTGGACCAATCTGCGGCCACGGCCCCCCAAGCGTGCTGGCTCAGACAGCGCAGCAGGCGCTACTTGCTGCTAGGGCTGTGGCTCCTGGGGCTCAGCTGCTCCCTGTGGCGGCTGAGGGAGCCTGGCCCTGGGAGGGCGGGCAGCATCTCGGGCTCCTCCCGCTGGCCCTGGGGCCTGTCGCTTCTCTCCCCACCCCTCCAACTCTCAACCATTGTTCAGTTCTCTGAAGGGTTTTCCTTGTTTGTTTTAGGGGAAGAGCACACCTAGAGTGGGGGAGTTGGGAAGGGCAGAACCAAGAGAGAGTCCTAGTGGACTCTGCCCTGAGCCTAGAGCTTGCCTCAGGGCTCAATCTCAAGAGCCTGAGAACCCCACCTGTGCCAGATCCAAGAGTTGGGCACTTCAATGAGGGTGCAGCCCACGTGCCCCTCAGCTGTGGTTGACCCATTTCTGGAGATGGCCGCCTGAGTGGCTCCCTTGGTTGAGCGACTGACTTGGGCTGAGGTCATAACCCCGGACTGGTCTTGGAGGATCTCGTCCCGCCTCGGGCTCCCAGCATCTTGGTCAGTCTGCTTCTCCCTCTGATCTTCTCCTCTCTCATTCTCTCTCTCACTCATTCTCTCTCACATCAAGAAAGAAAATCTTTCCAAAAAATTTCTTGAGCCTTGTTTTATGGGCTTGAATGTGGTTGATCTCAATGAGTTTTCTCATCGGAATGCAGACACCTTGAGGATGGCCATGCCTTTCTAAATGGATCCTCTGTTGGTCGGAAATGTCTTCTTCCTCTGGTCATGGATTGGGTGTCTTTTTCTTGTCTCTTGTCAAGACCAAGGAAAATCAGCCTTTTAGGATTCCTTTGGGTACGGTCTAGCCCTTTGCATCCTTTTTCTCTTCACAAAATCTAGACTAGCCTCTGCCTCCTTCTATGTATAGTGGATTTTTCACGGGCATATTTAGGTCTTCTCTTGAAATAGAATTTTAGTCGTTCATTCTGAAGTTCGTTGTGGAAATGTGGAAGTTGAAGGCTACTACCTCGCTCGGCGTGTTTCCTTTTTGCCGTCTATTCCTTCTTCCCTTTTGAACTGCCGTCCTGTCGATGACCGGAGTCATTGGGAGGCTGCTCTCTGCCTTCTATGATTGGCTGTCACACGGGCAGTGAGATATTAGTAAGTAATTCTGACTCTTTCTACAGTTGTTCTCCCACTCGTTGAGGGAACCTGTAGAGTAAGCTTTCTTGGAGGGATCGTTTCATCCTGCTCCTAACTCACGATCCTTACGGGTCTCTACTGAATATTCCGAATTATCCAAAAGAACACTTCCCTCTGGCTGGCTGGGACACCACTGACCTCTAGCCTTGGGTGAGCATTGGCAACCATCTGGTTCAGTCGCCTTGACTCTTTGTTAGAACCTGGGGCATTTTCTTAGACACGCTCTGCTTCCTTTTGAGCAAGGACTCAAGAGGACTCCAGTGTGTATTTCCAAGAGCTTGTTTTCTACTTGACTTCCTTCTTTCGGGAACCCATGGCCTTTTCATCACTCCAGGCTTCCTGAATTCCAAACGCTCTTTCCTCACACCAGGGAGACTCCCATCTTTTCCTTGGAATCTCCTCCCTACCCTCACCATCCAGAACTACTTCAGGGGAAAAGCCGAGTGAATCCTGGGGTCAGGGTTTTTTGTTTGTTTGCTTGCTTGTTTTCCTTTTCATAGGGTTCACAAATGTGTGTTTTTTTCCATGTTTTAAGCTGTTAGATATAGATATAGATATATCTCTATATACTGATGGATTTTTTTTTTTTCATTTCCAATTCCCCATGGGCTTCTGGTTGGTTTCTTTTCCTCTAACAAGGTTTGTGTTAGTTTTCTACGGGTGCTATTAGAAAATACCACAAGTCTAGCAGCTGAAACAAGAGAAGTAGATGGTGTCTCCATTCTAGAGGCTACAATGTTGGTAGGCCATGCACCTATTGTAGGTAGTAAGGAAGGATCTGTTCCAGGCCTCTCTCCCAGCTTGCAGGATTGCCCTGGTTTTGGACTTCTTCACATGGCCTTCTCCCTAAGTGCATATCTGTGTATCCCCAGTTTCCCTTCCTAGAAGGACACAAGTCCTCCTGAGTGAGGGGCGAGACTATTCATATATGACCTTATGCTAGCTAGTGACATCCCAAGGGACCCTATTTCCTAAGAAGGTCACGCTCCCAAGTGCTTGGGTTTAGGACTGGGATACTTTATATGCATACACACACACATACACACACATATTTGTGTCTGGATATATATGCATATACATATAAGTACATTCTATTTTTATTTTTATTTTTGCCTATTAAAACATTTTTGTTCAGAATCTCAGTCTTCCTTCCTCTCATTAGAATGTTAGTCAAATGCTTTTGGTGCCTCCTGAACAGTTCGACCACCTCTACCCCCTCAATTTCCCTGAATGTTCTTGTTACCTAAAGTCGTCTCCCTTTTTTTTTTTTTTAAAGCAATTGGCGTCTTTTTGGAGTTTACAGTGTTTTTGGTATTGAGTATCAGTTTATAGGCTTATGAAGGTGACTTTCATCCTACTCTTTCCTTCTGAATTTGTTTCTTTTGGGGAAAGTAAATTCTCTAGTCTTTTAAAAGAAGGACCTAGAAAATCAAGCTGGTTCTTCCTTGTAAGTCTACATTCCTTTTTCTCATTTGGTATGGACTTGAAGTGACCAGAGATTTGGGGGCAGATTACATTTATCAGCGTTTAAAAGAAAAACATTTATATTAAATTGAAATGAATTTAAATTAAATACATTTAATTTATTTTAAGAAGTAAAATTTAAATTAAAATTTTAAGTCAAAAATTTAAATTAAGTCCTTTTAAAAAAATATGTATTTAAAAAGGGATCTAAAAAGGGATGAAACAGACTAAATGCTGGACAACGGACAACAATAGACAGGATTAGTCATTTCATGAAATGTCAATGGTTTCTATACTCTAAAGAAAAGGTTACATTGGTTAGATTTCATCAACACCCACATCCACACATAATGATGTGCTGCTTCTACGAGATACAGAGTCAGCTCACCAAGGCAGAAACAAAATTCGGGAGTATTGAACACCTAAATTTGAACAACTCTTCTACCAACCCACATGTTGATGTCCTACGAGTATAAGAAGTGATGGAGGAAAAACTGAAGGTATAACAACTGGAAGAAAATGAGTGACATTTGTATACAAAGATATTCCAAGGGAATGTCCAAAGTATTCGAATCAGAAAGTGAATTACTCAGCGTCATCGGATATAAGTTAAAAATTCAGGAAAATTCACTGGACTTCTGTGACATACGAACAAATGTTGAAAATCCTATTGATTAGAGCACCTAAACGAGGACTTCATCTCTCCAAAGACTTTATACAGTCTCTACCCAGCCAGTCTCCACCCAGAAAACCATCCAAGTAGACTAAGGGGAATTTAGGGTCTAAATCAACGGGATGTCCAATATGTGAAGATGTTACCTGTGTTAATAGAACAGGTTCATCGATTGGCTGATCGGTATTGTAGAGTGTCAATGGACCCCACCTTGATGGAGAGATCCAATGCAATCCCAGTTCCCTATCTAGCAAGTGCCTGTGTAAGGGGATAAGCAATTCTTCTATTTCCATGGAAATGAAGAGGACTAGTCATTCCCCGGCAAATGTGAAGAAAGAAGCGAGAGCAAGAGTGAGGTAGAAAGAGAGTGAGAGGAGAATCTGATGGGATCGGATTTCTTACAAAAGGACTCCTGAAGTGAGCAGAGAAAATAGACAAACAGGAAAGGGCAGACGATGACAAAGCGGTGCTCAACACTCGAATATCCACACGGAGCACGAGAGCCTAAAACGCTATTGCAGACTGATGTAGGCGAAATCGGAAAGAGGACATCAGAAGTTTTCTGGAAGATACAATAGGAAAAGATTTCTAGGATCTGCGGGAGGTGGCAGAGATGAGTGGTACAGGACACCAAAAACGGGAAGCCCAAGAAAGGTTGGGAAGTTGGACTCTACTCAATCAAAGTTTAAAAACAAAATCTTTGGCTATGTATCACGTTACTTGATTTCAAGATTTAGTACAATGCTGTGTCACCAAGACAGCATGGTACTGGCATAAAAACAGACACATAGACCAGTGGAACAGAGTAGAGAGCCCTTATATGGACTCTCAACTCTATGGGCAAATAATCTTCGACTAAACAGGAAATAATATACAGTGGAAAAAAGACAGTCTTCAATAAATGTTACTGGGAAAACTGGACAGCTATATGTAGAAGAATGAAACTCGACCATTCTCTTTCACCGTACACAAAGATAAACTCAAAATGGATTAAAGACCTCAAGTAAGCCTGAATTCCATCAGAATCCTAGAGGAGAACATAGGCAGTAACCTCTTCGATATGAGCCACAGCAACTTCTTTCAAGATACGTCTCCAAAGGCAAAGGAAACAAAGCAAAAATGAAGTTTTGGGACTTCATCAAGATCAAAAGCTTCTGTAGAGCAAAGGAAACGGTCAACCAAACAAAGAGGCAACCCACGGAATGGGAGAAGATATTTGCAAATGACAGTACAGACAAAAGGTTGATATCCAGGATCTATAAAGAACTCCTGAAACTCAACACACACAAAACAAATAATCATATCAAAAAATGGGCAGAAGATATGAACAGACACTTCTCCAATGAAGACATACAAATGGCTATCAGACACATGAAAAAATGTTCATCGTTCCTGGCCATCAGGGAGATTCAAATTAAAACCACATTGAGATACCACCTTACACCAGTTAGAATGGCCAAAATTAACAAGACCGGAAACAACATGTGTTGGAGGGGATGTGGAGAAAGGGGAACCCTCTTACACTGTTGGTGGGAATGCAAGTTGGTGCAGCCACTTTGGAAAACAGTGTGGAGATTCCTCAAGAAATTAAAAATAGAGCTTCCGTATGACCTTGAAATTGCCCTACTGGTTATTTACCACAAAGATACAGATGTAGTGAAAAGAAGGGCCATCTGTACCCCAATGTTTATAGCAGCAATGGCCATGGTCGCCAAACTGTGGAAAGAACCAAGATGCCCTTCAACAGACGAATGGAGAAGGAAGATGTGGTCCATAAACACTATGAAGTGTTATGCCTCCATCAGAAAGGATGAATACCCAACTTTTGTAGCAACATGGACAGGACTGGAAGAGATTATGCTGAGTGAAATAAGTGAAGCAGAGAGAGTCAATAATCATATGGTTTCACTTATTTGTGGGGCATAACAAATAGCATGGAGGACATGGGGAGTTAGGAGAACTAACTTTTGGGGGAAATTGGAAGGGGAGGTGAGCAATGAGAGACTATGGACTCTGAAAAACAATCTGAAGGGTTTGAAGAGGTGGGGTGTGGGAGGTTGGGGGAACAAGGTGGTGGGTATTAGAGAGGGCACGGACTGCATGGAGCACTGGTTGTGGTACAAAAACAATGAATACTGTTATGCTGAAAATAAATAAAATAAATAAATAAATAAATAAATAAAAAGAAAGAACATCTCACTTGTAAAATTACCTTACCTTTTCTAATTGGACTGTGAAATATCCAGCTCCATTTTGAAGAAATCTTAAGGCAAAACCTGAGGGCCACATAAAACTGTGGCTGCTGCTCAGGGATGCTTTCTCCTGTGGAACTGAGGTGCTTCCTGGATGGCGTCACCAGACTAAGCATCAGCGGTGTGTAAGCTGCAGTGGAGAAATGTTAAGAACCATGGTATAGGGGCACCTGGGTGGCTCAGTGGGTTAATCTGCTGCCTTCGGCTCAGGTCCTGAGCCTGATCTCAGGGTCCTGGGATCGAGTCCTGAAAAAAAAATCATGGTACAGAGGTTAATGCCTTTAGGCAAGCAATACAGGGAATGGATTAAAATTGCACTTCTTTTAATGAGAAAAAGTTTGTCACACACCCACAGAATTCATGAGGAAGTTCTGAAAGAATCTTACACTCCCTGAATTTAGAATAAAAGCAATCCTAGTTATCAACTTTTTCACAGAATTCCTCTGTAGGTAGGAATACAGGTCTAAGTTGGTGAAGCCAGGAGTCAAATGCGGACTACGGACGATTCAGCATTTCTCTCTCACACCTGGAAATCTCACGTCTAAAGATATCTAACACCCCACCATTCTCACCCAGGATTAGGAGAAAATGTAACTGGGAAATTTACATTTCACACTCTTCTCATATGGAAAGAATGCTTTTCATGCCCCATGCCATTGTCTTACCAAGAGACCAGCATACATTTTTGCCATGTTCTACTTGTGCGAAATAATTAAAATCCATGGTTTTGAGGGTGATGGGCTTTTTTTAATTAAAAAAAATCAGAGCACTCATCATAACACATGCTCTCCCCAATGCCCATAACCCCACCACCTTCTCCCGACACCCTTCCCCCCAGCAACCCTCAGTTTATTTTGTGAGACTAAGAGGCCCTGATGATTTGTCCCCCTCCCTATCCCATCTTTTGTTTCATTTACTCTTTTCCTACCCCCCAAACCCCCCACGTTGCATCTCCACTTCCTCATAAAAGGGAGATCATATGATAGTTGTCTTTCTCCGATTGGTTTATTTCCCTAAGCATAATACCCTCTAGTTCCATCCATGTCATCACAAATGGAAAGATTTCTTTTCTTTTGATGGCTGCATAGTATTCCAGTGTGTGTGTGTGTGTGTGTGTGTGTGTGTGTGTAATCCATTCATCTGTTGATGGACATCTAGGTTCTTTCCATAGTTTGGCTATTGTGGACATTGCTGCTATAAACATTCGGGTGCACATGCCGCTGCGGATCACTACGTTTGTATCTTTAGGGTAAATACCCAATAGTGCAATTGCTGGGTCAGAGTGTAGCTCTATATTTTTTTTTTTTAGATTTTATTTATTTATTTGACAGAGAGATCACAAGTAGACGGAGAGGCAGGCAGAGAGAGAGAGAGAGAGGGAAGCAGGCTCCCCGCTGAGCAGAGAGCCCGATGCGGGACTCGATCCCAGGACCCTGAGATCATGACCTGAGCCGAAGGCAGCAGCTTAACCCACTGAGCCACCCAGGCGCCCCAGCGTAGCTCTATTTTTAACTTTTTGAGGAACCTCCATGCTGTTTCCAGAGTGGCTGCACCAGCTTGCATTCCCACCAACATTGTAGGAGGGTTCTCCTTTCTCTGCATCCTCGCCAGCATCTGTCATTTCCTGATTGGTTAATTTTACCCATTCTGACTGGTGTGAGGAGGTATCTCATTGTGGTTTTGATTTGTATTTCCCTGATGCCAAGTGATGTGGAGCATTTTTTCTTGTGTGTGTTGGCAATCTGGATGTCTTCTTTGCAGAAATGTCTGTTCATGTCCTCTGCCCATTTCTTGATTGGATTATTTGTTCTTTGGGTGTTGAGTTTGCTAAGCTCTTTATAGATTTTGGATACTAGCCCTTTATCTGATATGTCATTTGCAAATATCTTCTCCCATTCTGTCAGTTGTCTTTTGGTTTTGTTAACTGTTTTCTTTGCTGTGCAAAAGCTTTGATCTTGATGAAATCCCTATAGTTCATTTTTGCCCTTGCTTCCATTGCCTTTGGCAAAGTTCCTAGGAAGAAGTTGCTGCAGCTGACATCAAAGAGGTTGCTGCCTATGTTCTCCTCAAGGATTTTGATGGATTCCTTTCCAAAACCATAAGATACCTAGGAATAAACCTAACCAAAGAGACAAAGAATCTATATTCAGAAAACTATAAAGTACTCATGAAAGAAATTGAGGAAGACACAAAGAAATGGAAAAATATTCCATGCTCCTGGATTGGAAGAACAAATATTGTGAAAATGTCTATGCTACCTAAAGCAATCTACACATTTAATACAATCCCTGTCAAAATCCCATCCATTTTTTTCAAATAAATGGAACAAATAATCTTAAAATTTATATGGAACCAGAAAAGACCTCGAATAGTCGAAGGAATATTGAAAAAGAAAGCCAAATTTGGTGGCATCACAATTCCAGACTTCAAGCTCTATTACAAAGCTGTCATCATCAAGACAGTATGGTACGGGCACAAAAACAGACATATAGATCAATGGAACAGAATAAAGAGCCCAGAAATAGACCCTCAACTCTATGGTCAACTAATCTTTGACAAAGCAAGAAAGAATGTCCAATGGAAAAAAGACAGTCTCTTCAACGAATGGTGTTGGGAATACTGGACAGCCACATGCAGAAAAATGAAATTGGACCATTTCATTATACCATACATGAAAATAGACTCAAAATGAATGAAGGACCTCAATGTGAGAAAGGGCTTTTTTTTTTTTTTTTTTTTTTTTTTTTTATACCATGACTTCTGTTATTGCTCATCATGAGATCTCGCGTGAGTAAGGAATGTAGCTTTTGGCTGTCTTACATCCTGTATCTAAAATACAGACAAATGTGACCAAAAAAAAAAAAATGTTCTGAAAACCCAGCCCTGCTAAAGGCAAACAAAACAAAACAAAACAAACAAACAAACAAAAAAAAAACAAAAACAAAAAACGGGGAATTCAGTAACTGCTCTATGTTTTATGTAAAAATAATTCCAGCTTTTTTTTTTCTTCCATTAAAATTTCTTTGCTCCTCCTGCCAAATGTTTGAAGCAGAGCCCATATTGGACACAAGTCTTATCTTGGCGTTTGTTGTCATGTGTAGGATGTTCAGAAAATCTGTTTTGGTTTATTTTGCATGATGTCATATTAGATGAAACAGTCTTAAAATATAGCTATTATGAGAAATTTCCTGAGAGAAGTTACAAAATGTATACATGACTTGAGTTAACTATTGAGGCTTAAAACTTTTTTTTAACAAAATTAAAACAAAACTTTTCCATTAAGTTAAAAAA
Source organism: Lutra lutra (assembly GCF_902655055.1). Taxonomy (NCBI): domain Eukaryota; kingdom Metazoa; phylum Chordata; class Mammalia; order Carnivora; family Mustelidae; genus Lutra; species Lutra lutra. Next base: position 90,893,791 of record NC_062286.1, on the reverse strand, counting down.
TAACCCTGAGGCATGTACAGCCTTGGCCAGCTTTGATGATAATTACTCCGTTCTCTGATCTTTCAGTGGGGCCTGACCATGCTGGCATCACTGGCAAGAAAAGATCCAAATTGTACTTTCAGTGAATGGCCTTTTGAGTGAATAAATGTAGATAAGATTTGATGATCAAACGTGGAGTATGTCCTGTATGAAGTAGTAAGCCTTACCAGTCACTGTCTCCAGGCTTTTGGTAGCATTTCTGAGATATTCTCGATAGTTCCTGCTCCAGGGAAGTGACGGCTACTGTTCACCATGTGTCATCCTAAATTGCCAACTGCAGTTGGCCTTGTGGAGGCTTAATTTCTTCTTAACATTTTGTCAGGCTCCCATTCAACAATTTATGTACTTGACGACTAGTGATTTTCTTGGTTTTTTGTGATTATCACTGAATGAGGGAGAGAAGATTTGTCCTTCTAAGGCCCTGATAAAGGAGAGTCCCATCAGCAGAGGAAGAGAGGACAAGGGGATTGACCTGAGTAACCCATCAGTGGATTATGATTTGGGGGGCAAGAAGATGAAAAATAGTTATTTTGTAATCCAAGAAAGCTTGTGTAGTAAACAAAGGAAAAAATATCTTAGGGTTCACTCTTCTATGAAAAATAGTACAAGGAAAGCTCCAAGAAGGTAAAATTAAAGATAATTCCTGGATCCTTTAACTTTGACTGTCATTGAAGAGATAAATAAGCACACGCATGCTCCTACCTGTCTCTACACTAGCACTGTGGCAGGAATTCAGGATAAATAACAATTAGACTTTTAGAAAGATATTACTGATGATGTGCTGGAAGTCTATTTACTCCCTGTAACTGTTCTAGGGTGAACTCCTTGTGTATTCTTGTGTGGGTAGATGTTTTCATTAAGATCACCATATCCAAGACTTTACTTGCATCCATGCTTGTCTCATTTTTCTAAGGTAGCACGTTCCGCTCTCCTCTGGGGAGTGTCTTATTTCAGTATGGCAGGACTTACTTCTTTCCTGTTCCTTTTCCATCACATTGGATCCCTTGGCCCATACAGATCCTATCCCACAGATGTTTAGGTCTCAATTGGCCTTCCTGGTTGGCTCTTCCTGAAAAGTCACATGAAGGCCTGAAAGTGCCTTAAAAGCCTATATGTGTCACTTCTTTCCAATTTAGTCATGACTGGTTTCCTACTTTACTCCCTCCCCCCACAAAAAAAAGGTGGGGGTAGAAGAAATGATCAAAAGATTCCTGCTGACTTCCATACTGTGGTTTTAGGTCTACAGATTATGTTAAAGTTGGACAGCTTCTGATTTGTTTGGTGTCTTGTGATTGCCATTGGCCATACAGAGTTCAGGTGTCATTGAGAAGTTCTAAGCAGGAGGGAGGGTAGTGACATGAATCAGGAGGAGGTGGATAAGGAAGTTAGCATTTGGCTGGAGACCCACAGAGGGTTGTGTTTGACTGGCTGTTGGACACAAAACCTCATTCCAGGCATAAAGAACAATCCAGACACATTGCTTTCTCTTTTAGGTCACCTACGAAGTATAATAATCCCAAGTATAGGTAGATGCAGGCTGGGATGCAATATAGGTAGATGTAAGCATCAAGGCTGGGAAAAAGCTATGCATTTGTTGACATCTACCCCAACACAGAATACAAATGCCAGTAGCCAGCAACACTGCCAGGGACATTCATGTAGGGAGCAGCTTTTCTCTGTGATCCCACAAGTTGGCCAGAGAGATGTAATATTTGTAAACATCACTGCAATTCACTCTACAGCATCCATGGTATTGAGGAGATTAGAAACAAAACAGGACAAAAGCAAAAGCTGTAACTATTGCTGCCTTTGAATCATTTCCTGTTGAAGAGGGTTGGCCTGACCATGCATGTAGACAGACCAGCTGCACCAACAATGTCAGCACTCTGGTGCATATTTCTACTTTTAATTAGTCTTTTGGCAACACACTGAAACAAGTTTAGGCAGCACGCTCACTTCTATACATAACGTCCAAGAAATAGTTTATCAAATTGCAAAAGAAAGACAAAGTCAAAATATGTTAAATTTTGTCTTTAGGAAGAGAAAAATTTTAGCCTACAAAAATTGTCCTGGTTGATACATGACAGGCTTCCCTTTTATAGCTGCACTACATTAGGCCTTAAAATTGTTTCAGGAATTACTGTACAAAGTTCATTGGATCATTTTTCTCCAGAGACCCTCTCTGACCAATGCAATCTATCTCCTGATTCCCTCTGTCTGCTAAGATATGTATATTCTGTACATCTGTATACATACACGCACACACACAAATATAGCCCTCACTCAGTCATTGTGAAGAGAAATTTTTCATGAAGCTGAACTATGCTATGAAGTCCCAACATTTTAAAGCAAAATGCTTGAAGTTATTTAAAGCTGCATATCTCTTTTACAAAATAAGCATAACATCTAACTTACAAAATTATTGTACAGATTTGAGTAATATATGTAAAGCACTTAGGTCATTCCCTCACTGCTGGTGGATGCTACATAAATCACAAGTGTAATTATTATATTATTAAAATGTTTTCCAATGTGCAAGTAAGCCCCATCATATAGAGCACCTCCAAGCTAAGTGATGTTTTGTGAAATTACCACTTCTGTTATACCTAATATGTTTATCATTACACACGCAGATTCATGCTGGGCATACTTTTCTGTGGGCCATGATCAAAAATCTTTGAGACCCATTGAGAGAGAATAGGGTGAAGTAGCAGACTGGCAGATGTGTCTAGAGTCTCATAGCAAGGAATCGTGTGGTCCTTCCAGCTTTGCCCTTTGTAGGAAACTGGAAGACAGGGCTTTCTGAGGCCAAAAGCCTACTCTCTGCAGGTGTTTCTGTGGCTGAACACCAGGGAAAATAGAGAAACTCAGCCTTGGACGCAGTGGTCTAGGTGGTGCCCAAGCTCAGGGCCAACCAATACAGTGGCCATACACATGTCCACAGGCCCTAGAGTGTTTGGGATGGGTGGGCCAACTGCCAGGTTCCCTTGGTGATCCTGCTGCTGATACAGTTGCCAGGAAGCTCTAGGATTTGCCTATGAGGTTCCTGAGCCAGAATTTGCACACACTGTCAGTGACACTGGAGGAGAGGCTGGGAGGAAGAGAGATCTAGATCTGTGGGTGGGGGCATCAAATTATGTGTTCCTCTTACCTGTGCATCAAAGGCTGTAGTGTTAGTTCTTTCATGGGGCCAAAACAAAAATCAGCCTCTCTGTATTTTCTGGCTGAGAAAAGAAGGAGACAGATGTTTTGTAAATTCCAAAACTGTGTTGAGATCCAAAACCCTACAGCATTCTAGGGAAAGAATGTTTAATCAGGACACAAGCAACAGAAAGTGATGAATGTCTGGCATTGTCAGAAAATGTAATAGTATTGTTACCATCCAAGAAGGTGGAATTGTCCTTACTAACAAAAGAAACTCTCACCCAAATGAAGAACTTGCATGTGAGAGGTTCCTGTGGGAGTGCCAGCAAAGCTCAGCGTACTCCTCGTGGTCAGTAAGCCCGCTCTTTGCACATCTTGGGCCTTCGGGAAGCTGAGGCTCTCAGAGGAGCCAGAACAGAGGGGAGGCAGCTGGCTCCTCTCTGGGAGCTGGCTCCCAGGCTGGCTCATTGTCAAGAGACGATGCCCTGGGACATTCTGAGCACCACTCAGCTTTAGCCTCAGCTTCAGTTTTTAAGTCCACAAGAGCAATTCCTTGAAGTTTAGAGTCAGCCCTGGGTACAGTGCTTTGGAAATTATGGGGAAACAAAGCCAGGAGGCCCCATGTGTGGAGCCAACCCCATCTCCTCAGTTCTCCAGACTGTAATCACAGACCTGTCAGGCTCGAGGAGCCCCTGCCACTGTGCCGCCATCTTACTACCTTACTTCTGCTTTGTTTTCTGAATACTTCTATCCTCCCACCATCCCTGGAACTTCTCAGTGTCTTTCTCTGGTCTAGGAGGAAACAGAAGAGAGAAGGGGGGACATGCTGGTTGCATGAAGAGTCACAGAACATCTGTAATCGTCCTGCTCTGAGTACGTTTCCAGAAGTTGTCTGGGTATTCCTTCAGAAACCCTGAAATCACTTCTCCCTGGTGTCCGGTGACTGAGAGTAGAGCAGAGAGGAGAGGAAGCCCACAGACGATGCCACTGTCCCTACTTGGGAGGATGAGAGTGCTTTAGTTTCACCCTCCTCCCCTTCCAATTGCACAGGTGTGTGTCCCCACCACTCAGGGAAGTTATTAGACATGCTAACTTGGTAAAGGAAAAAAAAAGTGACTGACCTTGCAGATGTAAGTGAAATTCATGCAGCTGCATCATAGAAAGTGATTAGAGAATGCATCATTGGCATAGAGTTGCTCCATTTCCCAAAGCATGTTGCTAGAAGGTGTTTTACGTGCACGCATACACACAAGCACCGTGTACACTCCCCTAGCCACTAGAAGAAGCTTTTCCAAGTTACATGTCAGAAATCCTGTATTATTCAGTGTGATATTTGTGCAATTGTGTGACTGGCTGCCCCTTGGGCCACTCCACAAATTTCACTCACAATTAAGTTTTGAGCACAGGGCAGTCATTTCAGGAGTTGGCTGTGTATTTTTAGAATAGTCCTAGACATTTTTGAATAAGAAACAATTCAACCTCTTGTAGATTCTGTTTATTAAGTTATCCTGCTACCCACCTTTTTATCTTTTTTGATACATTTCATGCTTCAAATCAAGGGATATTTTTGCAAGAAATTTCCTTTATAACTTCTTTAAAAGTTTATGCATTTGGAGATAAATGTAATCCATATGTTCCCAAGTTATTCTAGCTTTAAAAAAAAATCAAATTGTTATTCTCTTCAAAGTACTTGATCACCAATAATATATATGAGATTTTTAAAAAGCCTTTCTTAGTAAAAGGAAACCACATTTGATCAATAACACAGTTAGTTATAGAGTCAAAGTTGCACAAGGACTTATAAAGATACATTGTTTTACTATTTATCTTTAATAAGTTAGGCTAGAGTTTTTTGGGAAACTCACCAGTTACTGTCAGAAAAATGCACACTATTGTTATTTTTTTCTCTTCACAGGCTAAAAGCTCAGTTTTTTGTTTATAAGATTCACTGTATCTTCTCATTATGGTGATTTTCAAAAAAAATTGGTTTCTAGCTCTATAGTTAGAATCCATTGAAAACAAGTATGTAATGTAACTATCTTATATTTGAGTACATATGCCCATAAAGACTTTACAGAAAACCCCTAATTCTGTAAACCTGAGCACACAGTTTATATTTCAAAGTTATATACACATAATGCAATAAAGGAAGTAACTCTTTTCAGATAATGAGCTCCCTAAAGGCACGAAGAATGTCTTCCTCATTGTGGTATCTATGCATAGTAGGCCTTGTAAAATATTTGGTGAACAAAGAAAACATGATCAAAAATAACAGGAAGAAACGTAGTTACAGCAGATTCTGGTTTTAGACTGCAGAAGGATGGCAGCTGAGCAAGGAGGACTATGTCAACAGGATACAATAATAACACCAAGCCCTACTTTAATCCATCTGCAAAATGGATTAAAAGTACATGGTGGAGGGACGCCTGGGTGGCTCAGTTGGTTAAGCAGCTGCCTTCAGCTCAGGTCATGATCCCAGCATCCTGGGATCGGGTCCCACATCGGGCTCCTTGCTTGGCGGGGAGCCTGCTTCTCCCTCTGCCTCTGCCTGCCATTCTGTCTGCCTGTGCTCACTCGCTCTCCTCTCTCTCTGACAAATAAATAAAATCTTAAAAAAAAAAAAAGTACATGGTGGCGGGCAAGAAGGAGCTGATAATGTGTTCAATCACTCAGCTGTTCAGCCTGTGTCCTTCCCAGCACCTTCCTTTTTGGGAAGAGGAACTGAGCTGGACTTGGTTCCAAGCCTATAAATTAATTTATATTCAAATATCTAGTGTTAACATAATTGGTGTGTTTCAGAGGTAAATATATTTCTGTTTGTCTACAAAGAACTATATATATATATATACACACATATATAATATATATAGATATAGACAACTTTAATGTCACAATACATATTTGTTCATGTATGTTTGTTCAGCTATATATTTTTACATTCTGTGTATAAATTTGTGTATATATAACAAATTAGATTTATGATGTTATATAAATTGCTCTATATGTAAAGATTTATAATATTTATAAAGGAGACCAATATCATTGCTGTTCACAAAGTCTTTTTCTATCATATATGATTGACCCAAAGAACATTTTTTTAATATTTTATTTATTTAGTTGACAGAGAGAGATCACAAGTAGGCAGAAAGCCAGGCAGAGAGAGAGGAAGAAGCAGGCTCCCTGCTGAGCAGAGAGCCCGATGCGGGACTCGATCCCAAGACCTTAGGATCATAACCTGAGCCAAAGGCAGAGGCTTTAACCCACTGAGCCACACAGGCGCCCAGAACATTCTTTTCTTATAGACTCTTCAAGGAAGCCAGTGATGTTCTCTGATGTCAAAGGTTTACTTGTACCCAAAATTTATGTAAATTCCTAAAGAATAGAACATGAAACTCCCTAGGGACATTTAGGAAATGTGAACTCTCCCTAATTGATAGAATCAAATTTCTAGAATCACAGAAGAATAAAGAAAACTTGTTTGAAGGCTACATTCCCTACCAAAGATTTTCAGTGGATTATTTTTTTAAGCTGCAAAGACTATGAAGTGGAAACCAAAATGGGATCTGAGCTCCAATTACACTTTCCCAAGTACTACACATTCCTGACTTCTAAACACAAAGTCATAGATAAGAGTTTCAGGCTCATGGAATTCCAAGCTTACTGTCTCTACAAAACCCACATTCACCTTTACAAAAATTGTATTTGTTGATTCATAATGTAGACATTGTGAAGGATAGTTAAATGTATAAGCCATTATTTGGTGTTAAACACCTGATATCCTAATGGCCCATACTTAAAACTATTATGATCTTTCTTCTTCCATGTTATCTTTTCTCTTATGCTAAAGAACCTGGTGATTCTGCCAAGACAAACACACAGACAATTCCACCCACACATGCACACACCTTGCAGCAGTAAACAAACAGGCAGAACTTAGGGAAGGTTGTGTAGTATAAATGTGGAGGAAAGAATCTATGAAAAAGCAGGACTGAGATACTTTGCTATGGGACAAGTCATCAAAGTGCAAATAACAGAAGAATTGAAAATGCTATTAATCATTCAAACCTGAGTGGATATTAGCTTATTCAGAGATGGCGTTATTCTCATTAAAACCAGCCTCCTCTTTTAGTTTTTCTTATTGCCCATTCCTGCAAAGAGTTTGCAGTGATGGTGTAGACCAGCAAAAATTCACTGTGGGGTGGGAAGTTGGAGTGAATAAAAACAGTACCACAAAGTTTGGGACATATATATTGGCTTTTCTGGTTCTGAAGAGCAAACAATGTTGACAGAAAGCCCCATCCCATGATTCATGTGTCAGAGAAGGCCTTAAATCATTCTTCAGTAGAAGAGTTTCCAACATTGTTCCTTCCCATAAGCTTTATATTTAAGATACTCTGCTATTCCCATGGTAACCAAATGGGTCGAGGGGGGAACATACTTCAAATGTCAACTGTTATGCTGTTGAGTCCCAAGCACTGAGTGACCCTCACCAGAACAGTGTCTTCTGGATGGCTTCAGTATTTCTCATTTGATTCTGGATATGACTTATTTTTTAAAACAATGAAAAAAATGCTGCAAAGAAATAACAAAATACATGACTTCTGCATGCAGAATAATAAAAGTTAGATTTTTGCATCTAGCTATATTGTTTAATTTTAAATAATCTGAGGGAATTGTGCAGCAGGAAGCTCTCCTAGGGAAAAAAAAACAAGTGATTTAAGAAGATTTTTGAAATAACAAGATGAGGAAATGCAATTAATTATTCCTTGAACTGGGTTGCTGAAACTAATAAGGCATGTGAAAGGGAATATTAGTAGTAAACAGGAAATATTAAGACAGGAGAGGAAAAACCACCTAGGTTATACAGGCCATTGGTCCTACCAATTCCTTTTTCTTCAAAGAAAACATAAGAAAGTGAGGCAAACAAATCAAAGCAAAAAAGACTGAGAAGGACAATAAAGCATTCACCTTGTCTCTGTTTATTTAATGGGTCTAAGTTTCTGGTATTAGAGTTGGCTCATGTCTCATTATCTGTTATGGGGATGTTATGGGGTGGGTGTTTCCAGCAAAGTTCTGCCCCATTCTGGCCAAGAAACAATGGCACAACCTAATCAACACAAGACATTCAATACTTCTATTGTGTCCTCAGTATGCTTGGCATTGTATAAGGTCCACAGTTGGGTGTAATTGAGTCCTTGTTCTCAGGGAACACACAGCTTAGCTGAAGAGCTAAACGCCTTGGTCTACCTTTTGTTGTAATTGGATTTCATTTTTGGCGCTTGCACGAGGGATGAAGTGAGAGTATGAAGGACAAAGAATTCATATCTATTTGGAAAATTCAGAAATTAGTTTCTGGAGACTTACCTTGAAAGAGTAGAAAGGGCAGGATTTGCATAGGTGGCAACAGAAGGGCAGCTTATTACAAGCAGAGGACATAGCACCAGCAAAGGTGTGGGAGCTGGTAGTGGTCCTAATGAGTTTGGAGATAGTGTTCTAGAAGGGGTAGATCACAGGTCGGAGAAAAGTAGCCGAAAAATAAGTAGAGTCATTCTATGGATAGTCTAAAATGCTGATTCAGTAAGAATGCATTTCAATCTGTAGATAATTGAAAGTCATTAAATGGCTTGTTAAAAAGGTTGAGCTTCGGGACGCCTGGGTGGCTCAGTTGGTTGGACGACTGCCTTCGGCTCGGGTCGTGATCCTGGAGTCCCGGGATCGAGTCCCGCATCGGGCTCCCAGCTCCATGGGGAGTCTGCTTCTCCCTCTGACCTTCTCCTCGCTCATGCTCTCTCTCACTGTCTCTCTCTCAAATAAATAAATAAAATCTTAAAAAAAAAAAAAAAAGGTTGAGCTTCTAAAAAATGCAGTCCTGACCATATTGTATCTTGAACACAAGGAACATTGTCTACAGCAAGTGCAAAGTGGGGGGTTAAGAGGAGGTGATCTTCAGAAGGATCTGTGTGGGGACTGGACTAGACTGCCATCTCCTTAGTCTTTATGTTGCCCTACATTTCTTTCCTCACTCTGACTGGCCGCCCAGCCAGTTTTCCTGTGCTGGCTGTCCAGATAAGCCCCTCCAACATTGATCCTATTCTAATGGGAAGGTTTCATAAACAGTGAATGTGCTGGGCCGCACATCTGTATCCCCAGGCACTTAGATAAGGAACCAGGAGACAATCAGCCTGGTATCAGTGGAATGATTTCTGGCTAGTCTAGTGGTTAACTGCAGAGAAATGCTGTCCACATTTCATTTTTTCCCCATAGCCCTATCTCTGGCCCAAGAAACCTCATTGACATTCCTGCTACTTCCTAATGCTAAGAGGGTATAAAGTAAAATGCACCATGGCTGAGAAGTCTGTGGGGTGAGGCACACAGGAGAATATCTCAAGTAGAAAATCTAAAGGCTAGAGACCCTGCTTACATCAAACTCAGAGCCAGTCGTAACTCGGAGACACAAATCCACAGAGTGTGCAAATTATTGGGGATGATATCACCTCCAAAGGGTGAAGATTGGTTCTTGGGAAGGAAAAGCCTCACATTTGTGGTACGTATAAAACACAGAAATACATATGGTATATAAACAGAATAGTATATCTGTGATATTAAAGTGTCATGAGGAAATTTAATTAACTTACTAATTTATTAAGAAAAAAAAAACATATCTTACGAAGAGCCTTAGGAGAACAAAGATGAAAAAAAGATTGAGAAGCACTATCATAGAAGCATAGGAGCCTCAGACTTGCCCCTATGGAAATGGACAGCGGGAGACAGGGAAATCTGTAAGCCCACATTGATTCTATCCTCCGAGCCAAGGCAGAGCTGTCCTGATACTTAGCCTCTGCTATGATAAGGCTGAGGTAGGTGTTCAGAGAGCTGAGGGCAGGATATGAGATACCCGGGTCTTCCCAGGCTCTGGAGTGAGCTGGCTGAGCCACGGATGAGGAAGGGGCAGGCTCTGCCAGCTTACAAATGTGTGTTCAACTTGAAGGTGGGAATTTCCCAGGGCCCGCATTAGAGTTCAGGCTTACAAGACAGGGCTGGGGTTCCCCGATATTGCTCTGTACTTGGGGACAAACGTGCAATGCTGAGCTTAGCCATGAATGCTCTCTCTCTCCAGAACCAGCAAGTCTCCCTTCTCATGGGATAGAGAGAGATTCGAGAAGCAGGCTGGAATGGAAGAACACTTTGGTAACCAGATTCTGCATGGAGTGATGACATATTCTCTTCTTTGTAACTGAGGGACAAACAGATGGAGAGAACCAGCAGAGGTCTGGGTCCATCCATGACATCAGACAGGGAGTCTTCTTTGTTTCTTTCTATTAGAATTTCTATGTAACTGTTTTGTCCACCTACAAACAGTTGGAGTCTTGCCCCGTATCTGAGACTCGAGAAGAGGGTGGGAGAATGAACAGAACTGGAGAGGGAGGAGGGAGGTGGCCCTGCAATGAAGGCATAAAATATTAAGCATGGTGGAGGAGAGCTAACAGCGGGGAGTGTGGGAGAGTCAGACTGCTGAACATGGAGGTTGCCGTGTGCTTGTAGGGCCATTTTAGCTGATGGGAAAGAAAATATGAAGAAAATTGCTCTGAAGACTAATTGGCTAGATATGTAATTGGCTCTAATGATGTTGTAGGAGAAAATTATGCATATTTCTATATGCTGAGACTGTATATCCCATCTAGACATGCAAACACATGTATATTTCATCTTATTAGAATGTGTGGGATATCTGGATATGTAATTTTCTCATTTGATAATTATTTAGTGAAGTTCTTCTTTCAAGGTGACTTCCTTTGAATGTCTTTTTGTGTTCCTGTATGTGAAGCAGAAAGTAAGAGGATACTTCCAAAAATGGAAATGCATCCAGGTAGGCAATGAAAACTTGATGAGGCTGTCATCCCTTAGATCTTAAAGGGATTTCTTGTGAAGGGTTGAATAATATGCAATATAATTACTTGTGGAAGGAATAAGATTGTATTTTATTTATTATATGTATTAGGATTATATTTATTATATAGTATATGTATTATTATATACAAATTATATTGTATTGTATCTAGTTAGGATATACAGGTAAATGCATATGGGCTTGCGTTGACAAGTTCAAGAGAGGTAAAGAAGTTTTAAGTTGTATGGGAGGAGAAACAGGTCCACAGAAGGACATACTACTGTTATCCCACGTTGTTTAATGTGGAATCATCTTAGAAATTTGTGTTCATGCCTTTTACACTGAAAAAAAAAAGGAGACTTGATTTGCATTTGTAATATGTGCTCAAGTTCATATCCTGATAAGCCCAGCTAAGTCACATGCCCATGTCTTCCTAAGACAGGTGCCAATGAAACTAAGGCTTTTGTAAGTTGTTCAGACCAGCTTTGTAGCTATGCCTTCAGAATGCAGTGGAAGGACAGAGATTTTTACACTGTGAAGTTCAAGAAGGAGAAGGCCCCAATTTTCCACATGTCTGATGTGTTTGAAACTAGGTTGTCCACACCAAGTAACTACTTTGGGAAAACAGAATTCTGGCACTGCCAGAAGCCAGGCTCATTCCTAACAGCACAGGGGCTCTGGCTTTCAGGTGCTGATTCTTGCCTTCAAGTGCATACAAACCTAGAGATGAAATCTCTTTGTGTGAGATGTGCCTCACAGCTTGTGATTCTAAATATGTTTTTATTTCTTTGGTTGGTTGGTGTCACGTGTTCACTGCTAGTCTCCACATAGCCTATGTGAAAGAGTCCCATAATGTCAATTCTCAATGAAAATTTAAGTCTACCAAAGCTAAATCATGGAAGACAAGTGGGTTTGATCCAGGCTCAATAAATGTACTCTGCCATTTCCTTGCAAACATTCCTAAAGAGTTGTTTGCAATGAAGACCCTTTGTTCACAACAATTTTTCCGATGTGTTTTTATTTATGAAGGAACAAGGGTTAAAAGAGGTGAGCAAATGCCAAGACTAATTTTTCCCCCTTTTTGGCTGCATTTTTTTCTTTTGTTACTTCAAGAGTTTGGGGGTGGTTGTGTTGTTGTTTTCTGTTTTCAAAGTCCAGTTGATGCAAACCCTTTTCTAATTGCAGAATTTGGCTTTGATGTCATTTGATGTCATGTCATGAGCCATTTCTAAGGAACTACAAAGTAGAAATAAGTGAAGAGTTATGCTTCAATTACTAAATCATGTTACCGCTGTGATAAAGCTCCATATATGGTAAAATAAAAATCATCAGTTCTGTATGCAGTGAGAGAAAATAAGGTCTGTAAAAACACAAAACTAAAAAACTTCCACATGTAACATTGTGATATTTGTGGCTTTAAGTATGGGATCACTCATTATTCAGAAGAAATATTTTGATGAACAATTTTCCAGATACAAATATCTACACAAGAAATATATCTTTTCTAGAAATTGTTAGGTTTAAACATCCAGCACCAGTACTGATGGGCTTTCTTCTAATTAGTCAGACATCTGCCCCTCCCTGAGGAAAAACTAACTGCATGAATTATTGGTTTTCACAATATTCCACTTTCATTGGAATAGAAGCTAAAGAGACAAACATAAGAGTCAGATTTGAATTGTCCTTTTTTCACACCTGGGTCACTATGGCCACCACAAAAACAAAGTCAGAAGATCATGAATCATAGAGGAATGAACACCAAATGTTTTCTCTCCACCTGAGGAGATATTTGAATAGGCAACAATAGCTTATAAAGTATGCCATATGCCCTGTGTAATCTGACTAATGTATGAAAATACTCAGTTGTAAAAAGGTCACCAGAAGATAAGAACCTATTTCTTCCATACCAAAAACCAAAGTAAAACAAATAAATAAATAAGGAGAAGCAGAATACCACGAAAGAAAAACAGGCATCTCATTTGCTCTAAATAAAAGGACTGAACCTATAAATGTGGAATAATTTCCATTTCTTCAAGGGGGATTGCAATGTGACTGAGAATTACTGGCAGGCAAAATACCCGCTGAGCATCTTACACCATGGAGTGAATGGTTCATCATGCATTTGAAAGCTTTACAAAGTGACCTATACTGTAGGAGTCCACTCAACCAAAGCTTATTAAAATTTAGCTTTAAAAAATTATTTCTTAAGATTTTTTAAAATTTATTCATTTGAGACAGAGAGATACAGAGAGAGAGAGAGAGAGAGAGAAGAGAGAGAAGCAGACCCTCCACTGGGCAGGGAGCCTGGACCTAGAGATCATGACCTGAGCTGAAGGCAGACGTTTAGCTGACTGAGGCACACAGGTGCCCCTAAAACTAAGCTTTGATGATGTTGCTGCAATGTGCAGTTTTTTTTCTTTAATTCAGGCAGCCATTGCAAAATATATTCTAGAAAGATCATTCCACAACAAACTCATAAAATGATGACTCCAACCGCTCATAGTATCTTTTCATTCATAATAACCACCCTTTAGTTGACTGACCTGGTGACCCTTACCATGTTCTCCCAATACAGTCTTTTACATGGACTGCTTCCATATATTGACACAATCATTAGTAATAATCTTTGTAGGATAAAAGAAAACCCTTGCAACACAGAATTGATAATCTAGATGGTTCTTCAAGCTTCCTTACTTCTTATCTTTTATGTAGATAGTGCCTACAAACAGCTCGCTCAAGCTGGTCTTTAAAGTCAGCAGATCAAATTGCCCAAACTCATACAGTAAGTTGATAATCAGTAACAACCTCTAGCCATCTATTGCTTCATATGGAATATTAGAAGACTAAATGGATTGACCTTAAAAATTCTTTCCAGGTTTATAGTTCTTGTTCTAACAGCAAAAGAAATATAGAAAAGTTTCAAACAAAGTTGGATGGAAGCTAATATTTGTAATGCCACATGGAGAGATTAGCTCAGCAATTTCCAATTAATAGGAGTCATATGGTGAAATCCCCCAGAGCTATTTAGAAACAGATCTTTCATTGCTTAGAAGTATAGGTAGAGCAAGTTTACTTGGACTTTTTATTGTTATTATTAAAAAATTCAAGGTATTCAAAGGTTATTTTCTGTCTTTCTAGGGATGGGGTAAAAGAGAGATATTTAGAGAAGAAAACTTGCCAAGGTCAGCACTTTACCTTCTACATGCAGCAAAAGTTTCCTTGAAAATCTTTTTCAGATGAATACTGGAAAAGAACTGAACTAAGCAGGGGATGGGGTAGAGAAGAATGAAAAATGCTATAAAGGTCACAGGAGCAGAACAGGGCTGTGGATTGCCATGCAGTAAGTGTTTCAGTGCCTTGTGGTTTCTTGTTGATGGTAGTCTAGCCTTCCAATTGTATTTAACACCTCAAATAATGGAAGAGGTTTTGAGATACTATGAGCGGTTGGAGTCATCATTTTATGAGTTTGTTGTGGAATAGTTCATGCAAGACAAGGCAAATGCCAGAGTCAGAGAAGGGGAGCCAATAAAAGAAAGTTTTCAATGATTTAAAAGAAACACTTTATCATACTTTCCTCCTTTAAAGTGGGGATGTTTAGATGGAGGGACTGTGTAGGGTGTTGGGAGGGAGTGTTATTTTTCATATAACATGATTTTATAAATTGTTCCTAGAAAATATCGCTAGATGGGTCATATTTTGGTAAATATGAAGAATTTCAGATTATGAAAAATTACTAAATTTGAAATATTAGAATATTTTATTTTCTATTATGTTCAATTAGCTAACATATGGGACATTATTAGTTTTTGATGTAGTGTCCAATGATTCCTTAGTTGTGTAAACACCCAGTCCTCATCACCTCGAATGTGCCTCCTTAGTACCCGTCACCTGTTTACCCCATCCTCCCACATCCCTCCCTTCTGTAACCCTCAGTTTCATTCCTGGAGTCCAGAGCCTTTCATGGTTTGTCTCCCTCTCTGATTTAGTACGAATACTTTAAAAGTGAAATAGCTTTTGTGTTTCACATTCATATGACTTACTCTTTAATTGTTCTTTAAAAATATCTACATGATTTAATGGCAATAAGATACATACATTTTGAAGAATTTGCTTACTAACATTTTGAGAATAAACAATTTTTAAAAATGAAATATACTAAGGTGTTGCAAAATATATTTGATCCATACACTATTAGCATATAATAAGAATTCAAAAGTTGAGGCAAGCTGATTTATCCAGAAAAGTTAAGAACTCATAGAAATCACATACTAGCTCTTTCCTCTCTCTGAGTTCTTCTCTGATAATGATAACCCATGGGTAGTTTTTGGCATTCATTCTCCCCTGTCTCCAATGTATATTATGTTATAAATTTATTTTAGTGAACTTGTGCTATTTTCAGGTCTATCTCCTCCTTGTAATAGGTGATCTTTATTATCAGGGTTCATCTTTCTACCTTAGTATCCTCTGTGATTACCGAGTATACTGGGCCTTCAATAACAGTTTGCTCAATAGCTTAGTTTTGCTTTGATTTATTTTTAACGCAGACAAAGAGAAAAGTCCTGTTTTAATTGCGTTTTTTCAAGCCCTGGATGGTGATATTAGGACACTTATAATTTAAAAACTTGAAAGAAAGACAATAGCCTGGAAGAAAATATTTGCAGAGTATGTAATAAAAGGAGTACACCTAAGAAACCAATAACTATAAAATAACAAGAAAATCACAAACTGCCCAATGGGAAAATAATAATAATTGGAAGATATGAATTTAAAAATATCAATGGCTAATAAGCATATGAAAAGAAGATAAACCCCACTAATAATAAAAAAAATTTGAAAAGAATAGTGAGCTTATTGTGTTTGGTGGTTTATGAAACAGAGCTTTAAAAGATTAGTAATATCAGCAATTGGTAAAATGTGGGGCAATGACTACTCATCTATTTTTAGGGTCAGTGTAAAACAGTACAGCTTGTTTTGGGGGAAGGAATTTTCACTTTCTAACCTATTAAAATTTAAAACACATCTATCCTTTGAACCAGCAATTTTATATCTTGAAATTTATCTTAAGAAAATATTTGTACAAAGATGTGTCTGAATGTTTTTCTGGCAGCATTTATTGCATTAGTGAAAAATTGGAGGCAATCTTAATATCTATTAGTAAGGCGCAGGTTAAATAAATTGTGTTCTGTCCATCTGCAGAAATCTGTAAAATTATAAAAAAGACTAAGCTGATCATGTGTGCATTGATAAGGGAGTATATCTGTGACATGGCCTTGTGGGAAAACAACAGTTGTGAAAGAATATAGATAGTATGATCCTTTTTTTTTTAGTAAAACATAATCATAATAAAAAGTATGCATACTAGAGTTTGAGAAGATGCATAATGAAAATAGTTACTGACTCCTGAGCAGGTAGGAAGTGGCCAGAGACTTTGGTTTTACTTCCCTATACTTACTTTTGCATTGAATGATATTGCCATGCAATTAAATTCTTTTGAGGATTTTATTTATTTATTTAGAGGGAGAGAGGAAGAGTGGGAGGCATAGAGGGAGAGAGAGAGAGAGAACGAGAAAATCTCAAACATACTCCACACTGACAATAAAGCCCCATGCAAGGCTCAATTCTCAGACCCTGAGATCATGACCTGAGTGAAAACCAAGAGTCATTTCCCTAAACCGACTGAGCCACCCAGGCACTCTGACACTTAACTAAATTTTTAAAAACACAATGTTCTAAAAATAAAAATGTAGTTAGGGCTTTGTGTGCTTAAAGTTAGCAACATCAAACATACCACTTTTTTTCTCAAGTATTTCTAGTGAATGTAATACATGCATATACTTTTTTTAAAAAATCACATCGTACAGGAGGGGAAGGTCCTTCTTCCTTCCATCTGCACTGCTTGCTCTGTGAGTCTGCTGGGCAGTTTCCCTTCTGGTTCTTCCTTCAACTGTTCTCCTTTTTTGGATACACTTGAGTTCATGCTTTTCTTTTTTCTTGGTCCCTTCTCTCATTTTGCTGAAGATAAATCCTTGAAAACTTCTGAAATTTTTTGCTTGGGAAATTGAATCTGAAAAGAGTTTTATTAAATTTTGTTTTTAATTTAATATGATATATACTAAGAAGTTGCAGATGAGATGTGAGTCATATAGTATTAGTATATAGTAAAAATTCAATAGTCAAGGCAAACTGATGTGTATAAAATATTAAGAACTTTCCTGCCTTGGGGCTTCTGCCACAGGGTTCCAGCCCTGGAGCTCCCATCTGAGGTGGGAGGGGGGCCATATGGGCCCCAGCACCAGCAACGGGCTGTGGGGCCTGCCACTCCTGTACCTTCAGACTGACCCACAAAAAAGCACAGGTCGTGATGTGCTAAAAATATATATATATATAAATAAAAAATAAAATTAAATTTAAAATTAAATAAATAAATAAATAACTCTCAGAAATAACAAACCAGCTCTTTTCCCTCTATAACTTCTTCTCTGATAATCCATAGGCAGTTTGTGACAATTACAAATTAAAAACACAAAAGACAAACAGCCTGGGTGAAAATAGTTATATCATATATTAAAAAAAAAATATTTCTAAGAGATTAAAAAAAACTACAAAACAGCAAGAAAACCACAAACAGCTAAATAGGAAAATAATTTTAATTGAAAGATATGAATAAAAAATACAAATGGTTAATAAGCACATGAACAGAAGATAAATGCCACTAATACTTAAGACAGTAGTGAACTATCAGGCTTTCCCATTGCATAAAACAAAACATGTATTCAACACACCTTCTGGAAACAAAAGTCACAGATAAGCTTCCAAAGAAAAATTTTCATTTCCATTTTAACATTATATTTACAAAATGCACCTTGTCATGCAATATGTGTTAACATTTTTACCACAACTCCTTGAAATAGACAGAATTCTCTCTAATTTAAAATTAAAAATGAGATGCAGTCATATTGAATTCCTCAAGGTTAAAACACTGATTAGAAATGCAAAACTAAGGACTGTAATTCCACTGCCAACAGCAACATTCAGAGATCACAGCTTTAGAGATGTGCTTTCAATCACTGGTGTGTTTTAGGATGCATGCTGGTGTTGTGTAAAAAGTCCAGGGCAGGAAGAGTCAGGAAGCCTAAGATTGAGTCTCTTTCTCCTAACTAGTCCACCACACTACTATGGGCTTTTATTTCCTCATCTGTAAACTGGCATTGGGTCAGATGTGATGACATTGCCAAAGTTCCTTCTGGCTATATTGGTTGATGTTTCTATACACCTAGTGACCATGTCACCAAAGGATCTTGTTTGTGACTTATTCAGCATGACTGTCGAGGTGTTTTCTGAGCATGTTTTTGTGCCTTTACAATGCCCTGTCCTTAGTGGGATGGGCTTCCTCAAGACTTTCCCAGGGCACCAAATTACATCTAATAATATTTAATAGGGAGGACCCTTGCCTACTTGGAATAGTCATGCTCACTTAGTTGAGATGCCTCTAGATGACTGTGCGGTATTATCTAAAGAATGTGGGGTGACTGAGCACTGGTGAGGCCATGGCCTTCAAAGAATTCTGTTAATGCCATGCCAGCGGAGAAGCACGGAGGGCAAACTCTTCCCCAGCAAAATCATCTCTCCTAGTTGAGCAGAATCACTTCTCCCAGGAAGATTACTCTTTAGTGCCAGGTCGGGTGTACTGAGTGCTCAATGGAAGTGTGTATCACAGCAGACAAATTTCTAGGGTGTCTGCCAGAGATAATTTTATAATCTACTTTAAAAGACAAATCCATATAAAGGAAGGAGGCAGGAGCTGAATCTGAGGCCCAATGAAATTCTTCATTGTGCACAAACATACACATACGATTTAGCCAGAATTTGAAGGAAAAACACAGGGCCAGAGATTCTTCTTTACCAACTCTGTACCCTCAACAGAAGGTGCTGAATGGAACACCTGACTGTTTTTAGCCATCAGTCTCTCTCTTGGATTAAATGAGGTCTCTGTTTCTTTGGTTTCTTGAGGTGTTCTAGTGAGGTTTGTTGCCTTCGTATTGTGAAAAACTTAACACTTTTTAATATAGTTTAGTATAGTTTGAATACAGTTCAATATAGTTTGGATATAAATCTTGACTTTTCCTCCACTTGGCCTTTATGATAATATTTTCCTTCCAAGTGGCATTAAAAGAGTGAAATAAGTCAAGCAGAGAGAGTCAATTATCATATGGTTTCACTTATTTGTGGAACATAACAAATAGCATGGAGGACATGGGGAGTTAGGAGAAGGGAGTTGGGGGAAATTGGAAGGGGAGGTGAACAATGAGAGACTATGGACTCTGAAAAACAATCTGAAGGGTTTGAAGAGGTGGGGGGGTGGGAGGTTGGGGGAACCAGGTGGTGGGTATTAGAGAGGGCACGGACAGCATGGAGCACTGGGTGTGGTACGAAAACAATGAATACTGTTATGTTGAAAATAAATTTAAAAATGATTAAAAAATAAAGGAAATTTTATAATAGAGAATTTTATTATTTTAAGACCCAAAAGAAAGCACATTTAATTTTTTCTTACTGTTTTGGATGTATAGTCTTGTGAATTGTGAATTGTTTCCTTTCTGGGGAGATTTTGGCTTTATCTTATATATATTCCTATCATTTAATAGTGAACATGTCCTAGAAGACTCATAATATTTTCTCAGTGGTTGAACACTCCATGCATACAATTTATTCCTAATCCAAATACTCCCAGACTGCATGTCCATTTACTCACTGCAGTTGCCAACAGCAGACTTCTGCTATTTAATTCATGTTTTTTCAGAGAGAGGGGTGGAGCTTTTAGATCAGTCATTTAACAGTTAAAGGTGTAAGTTTAATTATTGATTTTTAGCAGTTTACATTACATTTAAGCTCAGTAACAACTTTGAGATTTCTGCCACGCAAAACAAGAATGCTCCATGGCCTTGATTTAGCCACCTCTGAACCAGGTGCTTATCTACACTATTAGCAAAAGTACTTTACAACACACAGCTAATCCCCAGAGTTACTTCTCTCCACTCTTTCACCAAGGCACTCAAACCGAGGCAAGAGACAAACGGCAGTTAAGGGAAAGAGTATGGTGGGGGCAGGTGGATTTCAGCACCCCAAAGAGAGACCTGAGTAACTCTTTAGCAAGGACAATCATTTATTTAGAGCTCTTTCTTTTCCCTTGGTACCTCTTCACCCCCACGTTTGACCTGTTCTGAATAGTGAATTGGCAGCTTTCACTACAATGGAACTCAATAATTTGGGATGGAATAAAATATCACTGTCTATGATTTTCATTTTAAAATTTTAGGGGTGCCTTGGTGGCTCAGTTGGCTAGGCAGCTGCCTTTGGCTCAGGTCATGACCTCAGGGTCCTAGGATGAAGTTCCATGTCAGGCTCCCTGCTCAGTTGAGTCTGCTTCTCTCTCTCCCTCTGCTTCTCCCCCTGCCTCTCCCTGCACAATCAGGCTCTCTCTCCCTCTAATGCTCCCTCTCTCTCAAGTAAGTAAAACATTTTAAAAAATAAGTAACATTTTAATTATTTTGCCCTTCTTATGAAATCCTTTGTTTATAAGACAATGCATATATGTTTCATATTAGTTTCAAATATTTTAAGTGACCTTGGAAGGTTGTCTCAATGTGGAAAGCAGAGCATCTATGCTTTTTTCTATTTGATACTGTTTCCTAGTAGGTACTCCATCAACAGTAATTGTTGATCAGATAACTGCAAGAAATCTACTTTATAAAATAACCCCTATAATACTCCATGGTATAGCTCTAATTAGCATAAAACATTGTGGGATTAATATTCCAGGAACATAAACCAAATGCATCATTTTAAACTAAACAAGGGCCCAGTCTGTCTATTCACCACCACTGAAAGGATTCCTTAGGATTCATTTTGCCCAAGGTGGAGAGAGCTGCTCCCTCCAGCCTGAGAACACTGTAGGAGAGCTGTGCAGATATAACATTGTCAGGACCAACTTTCCTGGATTTGTGGAGGTTGTTCTGCCTTCTTTCATGTGAGTAAGCATAGAGACAAACAGAAAATATTTACAGAAGTCAGAGATGATTACTAGAAACAAAAGAATGTAATTGAGTCATCATCCACAAGCACAGAGAAGCTAAAGGTTAAGTGACTTGCCCATAGTGCTCATTCACAGGAAATAGTCAAAATCTGTAGTCAAATGCTCTGCCACTGAGCTATACCCCCTGAAATAGTCAAAATCTGTAACCCGGTCTCGTGACTTACATCATCCATGCTCTTAACCATCCACTACCATAACTCCTCTCCCTACATGACGTCTATGACTGAGCATACAAAATGTGTGCCACAGATTCCATGGCCTAACAAAATGCTTTGTAATATCATATAATGGGTGCATGTTACCCAATGGAAAACAACCTGAAATATGAGATATTTTTTAACACTGAAGCCATTTCAAACAGCTGCATATTAGTATGTAACTGTTTTCCTTCCTTTATAAATTATCTGGGAGATGGACCAGTCAAATGGTCCTCATGTATATTCAGGAGAAGTCAACAAACATATTTACTTTCCTTGGCTGGTTCTTATTGTGTTATCTTTTATAGAGGTACATTCTTGAAAGAAAAATAAATGATTTGGTTGTGCGATCTTTGTTAAAATCATTTGTAAACACTCTTCCATAATGGAAAAGAAGCAACCTTGAAATAAACTAAAACAGAGTTATTTTTCTTGACTGAAAGTACATGCCTAAAAAAGAATTTCAATTCACTTTCAACTATTAAGGATGCTATATTTTTTCAGTTTTATTGAGAAATAATTGACATACATTACTGTATAAGTTTAAGACCTACAATATGATATTTTGACTTACACGTACCATGAAATGTTAACCACAGTAGGTTCAGCTAATGTCCGTCATCTCCTATAAAACAATAAAAAGAAAAGAAAGGGGGGAAAGGGGGAAATTTATTTTATTTGTAGCATAGGATCTTTGGGGAAGAAAATAAATAACAACAAAAAAACATTCTCTGAATTTCTAAGATCCTTATGATTGCGCCAAATTTATATTCTGAACTTAAATAATACAGATTTTAATGTTAATTGAACCTGCTTTCCATTTAAAAACTCTTTGTCTCAGAAGCAAAATCCACCACAGGTAATGACTTCTAACTGTACTTTTTCATGTAGTTTGTAGTATCTAGGTTTTTTTTGTTTGTTTGTTTGTTTTTCCATTTCCTCAGTAAACTGGCAACAAATTATTATTTTGAACAATTCAAATCTTGGCAATTTAAAATTTTGCTATAGCATCCATCAATAATTCCATTGGCTGCTCACAGGGAGTGCCATATTCTCCAACAGATCTTGAGCAGCCAAGGGAGCACTTAGGTAAATTGTCTCACTTAACACCACAGCCCTGTAGTTCGTAGTAGAAGATGAAAGCTAAAATCATAAAATAAAGGCTCCACAGGGAGTCAGTTCACTCTGGGAATGATGTTGCACTGTAACAGATTTTCTAAGTTACCACACTAATAAGTAATGATTCTCACTGCATAAAATAGTTCCCTTGTGCATTTCCTAAATTCCTCCAGTTGCACTTTATTGTGCATTTCCTCCCATTTAGTCCTCAGTAACAAATGAAGTTCCTTGTTAGAGGAGATGAAGAGTGTCTAGTCACCAACCTTTAAATAAGAAATTTTCATAGGCTTGATGATAGATGTTGTATATAATCTAAACATTTTCTTCTCTACGATGAACAATCTCACTTCCCTGCATCTTTCCTCATCTACTCTCATTTCAGAATCCCTTAGTTCACTCTGAGAATTGGAAGGAACAACAGATAAGGAATTGAGAGGTAAGGCTGTAGTCACAGTTCTCCACAAATTAACTGTCTGCCCTTGGATAATATACTTCCACTTTCTGAGCTTTGTCATCAGTGAAATGTGGAGTTTGGACACAAGTATCTCTAACTATTCATCCATCTCTAAAACCAAATTTCTGATGTTTCCCTGAAATCTGTCTAGTTTGTCCATCTTAGTTAGGGAAGCTGCAACTGGACACAGCATGCTGGTGTTGAATACAGAAATTAGTTCATCACTGTGGCATGCTGTATTACTATCTCTGAATCTTGGTCTCATAATATTTTAAAATTATTGGATGTAAGGGGTGAAAGAATTATTTAATATCCATGTGGACATTTTCCTGCTAATCTCCCTCAGCCTTACTAACTTTAAATTTTTTCAACTTTGTTTTTATGTGTATCAGCTAAAGACATATCTAATTAACATTCATTTTGTTTGCTACATATTATTTCTCCAACATATTATTTTAGTTTTATAATCTGGGCAGCCATGGACTAACAAACATTTCCACCTGACAGCAATCATTTACTGCCATAATTATTATTCTCACAAATCACCAAGGAACATATTTAGCAGTGTCAGGGCTGGTGTTGGCCTCAGAGTAGTACCACCAATGTTGACACTGATCCTCTGATAAGTCCTCTCTGCAAAATGACCATGAGTTGTGTGATCCACCCTAGACTATGTTCCTAATACACTTATTTTTCATTTACCTACTTATTTGATTTTATTTAAGACATACATGTTGTATTGATCTATTTTTCTTGAGAGATAGAGGAGCAGCCTAAGCCAAGAAGATGACACCTAGGAACCTATTTAGATAATATATGACAAAAGGAAACTTAGCATGGAAGGATAAAGGAAAAAAAAAACCAGAAATGCACCCAATTGAACTATATTAATTCCTATATTAAATATGATTGGATTAAAAATGGCAATAAAAAACAGAGATTATCAGAATGAATAATAAGACTGAAATGTATGTTACCAATATGAATACACACTTATAATAGGAAAATTAACAACTTTGAAAGAATCAAAAGTTGTTTTTTCTAAAATATTAATAAGATTGATAAACTTCTATCAAAACTAACAATTTTTGTAAATGCCAAAATCAAGAATGAAAGCGGGACTATCACCACAGATCCTTAGAAAGAAAATAAGAAAATAAGCTATGAAAAGCTCTATGCCAACAATTTTGATAACAGATTAAGTCGAAAAATTCTTTGAGAAATATTATTTCCAAAGTGGATCCAAGAAGATATATAATCTGAAGAAAAGTATCTAGGTTAAAGAAATTCAATTTGTAATTCAAAATTTCCTCAAAGAAAATTCCTTACTCAGACACCTGGCTCAGGTTAAATTCTATCCAACATTTAAAACAAAAAAATATATATCACACAAAACCTTTTGGAAAATAAGGGGGAAGGGATGCATCTCAATGTGTTTTTTAAGGCCAGTTTTTTAATCTTCTAACTGAAATTTGAAAATGACACTATAAGAAAAGAGATTATAGACCAATATTCCTCATGAACACACATACCCGCACAAAACCTTAACAAAATTCAGCAATATATTCAAAAGATAATAAATATATTATTAGCAAATAGCATTCACCTGAAGAATGCAATATTGGTTTAATATTTAAACATCTATCAACAGAAATCACTGTATTAAACTAAATGAGAAACTCACCCAACAATTTCAAGAAGTATAGAAAAAGCACTTGACAAAACCCAACAAACTCAGCAAACCAGAAACAGTAGGAAACTCCTTAATATGATAAAGGACATTTATGAAAAACCTGTAGCTAACATCACACTTAATGGAGAAATATGGAATACCTCCACCAAGGCAAACATCAAGCTAAGGATGTTTTCTTTCACCAATCCTAGCCAACATTGTATTGATTCTAAGAAAAATTTAAACTGCCCTTATTTCAGACAACAGGATTTTATATGAGGAGAATCCTAAGGAATTTAGAAAAAAAAAAAAAAAAAAAAAACAGAAAGAACCCCCCAAACCAAAACAAAAATCTATTAAATGTAATAAATGATTATGTGAATTCAACAAGATCACAAGATTTAAGATCGATATACAAAAAAGAAAAAAAAAATCAATTCTGTTTCTATATCATAGTGATAAATAGCCAGAAATAAACATTTCAAAATGATGGCAAAAATATGTGACATACTTAGGAATACATTTAATATAATATCCTCAAGACATGTACTGTGAAAAATACAAAATACTAATGAGAAAGACAAATGCCAATAAAGAAAAAAAAAAGAAGAAGAAGAAGGAAAGATGAACCACATTCCTGTGTTCAAAGACTGAATATTGCTAAGATCCCAATTCTTCCCATATCCATCTATAGATTCAATGCAGTTCCAACCACATACCCAGCAAGGTGGTTTTGTTGGGGTTTTGGGGTTTTTTTTTTTTTGGACAAGGTGAAACTAAAATTGATATTGAAAACGTAAATGGCCTTCAATAACTAAAACAACATTCCAAAAAAAGAATAAAATTGGAGGATTTTCACTATATGGTCAAGAGTTCATATAAAGTTATAATTGAGAAAATGTGGTTACCATGTAAGGAGAGATAACAGATTATGGAATGATACAGAGAATACAGAAATAGATTGTATGTTTATGGTCAACTTTTTTTTACAAAGATGTCAATGAAATGTAATAGAAAAACAATTTTCCCCAATGAAAGATGCTAGATACACTAGATATCCTTTTCCAGTTGATTTTGTGTATAGTTTTATATATAAAACTATATATATTTATAGTATATTTTATTATATATAAATATATATATATTTATATATAAAAACTATATTTATTTATATAGTTTTCTATATATAAAACTACACACTATATATATATACATATATATGTATATATATATATATATAAAACTATACACAAAATCAACTGGAAAAGGATTACAGACCTAAGGAAGAGGCTAAAATCAAAGCCTATAAAGGAAACAGCTGGAGAGTATCTTTGTGAAGTTAGGGAATGAAAATATTTATGAGCAGAAGGCAAAAAGGGGAAAGAAACTGATCAACAAAACTTAGCAAAATTCAAAAGATACTGTCACAGAAATGAAAAACTAAGCCACAAGCTTGGGATACAATTTTCTCAGTGCATACACCTGACAACTTACATAGGAGAGTACTTTTTTAAACTACAAATCTATAGTAAAAAGATAATACCCAATAAAAATGGGCAAAAGTTTTGCACAGATACTTCATAGAAGAGAATATATAAATTCCCAATAGGCATATGAAAATATGGGAAACACATAAAGGAAATGCAAATTAAAACCACAGAAAGATATCATTATACATCCATTAGGATGGCTTAAAGTAAAAGTACCAAATGTCAGGAGAAATGAAGGGCAGTGGAATTACTCACACATTGCTGATGGGATAGTAAAAGAGTCTAGTAGCACTGGAAAGCTGCTTGGCAATTTCTCATTAAGTTAAATATCTATTTAACATTTGACCCAGCAATTCCCTCCTAGGTACTAATATACACACACCTCTCCCCTTCCAAAGATAACAAAAGTCCCCAAGAAGCCATGGAAAGGAATATTCACTGTAACTTTATTTATTAGAGCGAAAAATTGGAATCAAGCCAATTTGTCTATTAAGAGAAGCATAGACAAATTGGTCAATTCACACAATGGAATACTGTGCAGCAAGAAAATGGAACAAGTTGCAAACACAGGCAATCACATAGCTCAATCTGAACATTATACTAAACAACACACAACTTTCAGGAATAGGCAAAACTAATCTATGGGGATAAAATAAAGAGCATACCTCTTCCTTTCAGAAGAGAAATTGACTGGGAAAAGAGGTAAGGAAAATTTCAAAGGCACTGTTTTATAGCTTTCTTGGGACACTCATAACATGAACATAGGCATTGGTTAAAATTCACTCATCTGTGCATTCAAATTCTATACTTACTACTCTATGTAATTATACTTCAATAAAATAAAGGAAGAAGTCCTCCAATCTCCAAAACTGCATGACCATGTCATCATGGACATGTATGATACGACTCAATCTATAGTTATGTTTGCATGTGTGCATCTGAAAAAAAAAAAAAGTTCATTTGACTCTATGGCAATGTGCTCTTCTGAATTGGATTTGAATGGATTTTTCTTCATGCCTTGTAAAAGATACTATTTAGACAAGACAAAAATTAAAAGCCTTATATGCCAATGATCTCAGCATATCATGTAGTTGGATTCGTGAGTCAAAATTTAAAAATGCCTGTGGAGGATCCAAGTCCTACAAAAATGGTATAAGTGCCCAAAGCCCTGCATTTGGGAGCCAGCTGCTATAGGCTGATAGAAAGTAGGCCATGGAGGATGTAGTTCTTCCTGTTGATCTAAAACACAATCCAGGGGTGCCTGGGTGGCTTAGTTGGTTAAGCAACTGCCTTCGGCTCAGGTCATGACCCCGGAGTCCAGGAATCGAGTCCCACATCGGGATCCCTGCTCAGCGGGGAGTCTTCTTCCTCTGCCCCTCACTCCTTTCATGCTCATGCTCTCTCTCTCAAATCAATAAATTAAATATTTAAATAAATAATAAAGAAAGAAAGAAAAATAAAAACAAGTCATAAACCATGGCATATTAGAGCTGTACAAAATCCCAGAGGTCATGTGGGTCAGCATCTAATTTTACAGGTAGAAGCCTTGACACTTAGGTGATTATTTGCTCAAGATCACAAAGCTAGTTAGTGGTAGTCAAAATAACTACACTGCCAACATCATGTGAAGCCATTATGTACAGATACCTCTCATTGGTAAAATTACCCATGATTTTCAAAGTAAAAGCAAGTAGACCACGAGTGCATATACTCCTCAGTAGAAACATTGCCTTCTGGGTTTCCCACATTCCATTTAAAGCTTCCTTCCAGAGATCTTTGACCCAGATTAGGATCAGAAAGGAAAGAGTGAGTAACTAATGGTATTTATCTGAGCCCATAAGCCTCCAGGGCTGACTCATGACTGAGAAAGGGTTTCATTGCAAGAACCCACATTTCAATTTCTTCCAGCAGGTTTTCTGTAGAGGTTCTGAGATCAGACAGGGAAGTGCAATGCATCATTGAATAGAACCTGCCTCTGTTCCGCAAGGTGAACACAACGGTTCATTTGCATTTAATTTAAGAAGTAATTGTATTGAGCTTTTTAAAGCGATGTAAGGATCATTTATATTTTCAAGATGTAAGCAAAATGCCACTCTCCAAACTGTAACATTGTTTTTGTTACAGTTTGTTTTGTTTTTGTTTTTGTTTTTACTCCTATGAAATTTTAGAAAACCTAGAGATCATGCTTGCAGCCCAAATTTCCTTTGGAGTTAGGATTTGCAGTCAAATGTGCTATTTCGATTTTAATACAAACTGATTTTCTTCATCGTAGTGAAAGCACTCAGGGTCTTGTGTGTTGGGGTCAGGGAACAGTGTCTATCAGGGACCTGGAATTATCCAGTTTGCCCCTCCTTTGACTTCCGTTACACTGGCATCCAGACATTTGGGGCTAGTACTGAAAGACATCTGCACAATTTGAATTGCTGCTCCTAGGGTCTTCTCTTCATTCACCTGGGACTCTCTGAGGGTCTTGTGTTAAGTTCTACTGGCCTCAGCTAGTTTGAGGGACCTTAGGAGTCTGACAGTCCATGGAGTGCTCTAGTGAGTATTGTCCAGGGGGAGCTGCCCAGGCTCCTTGACGCTCTACTCTCCAACTCTTTTGACCTGACTTTCCAGCCCCTCTGACTGGGAAGCATGGGCCAGGTTACACTCAACAATGCTATTGAAAATGCAAACTGAGAACTCTGGGGAGAAATAAAACTATGAATTTATAAATGTGGAAGGCATCATTTGGGGAAAATTTCTTAAGAGGTATTAATTGAGCAACAGCTAGTTAGCTTTTCCGGAAAATGAATCAAAACCAAATGACCTCCATTGTATATTGTAATAAAAAAGCCTCTCGTGGGGTGCCTGGGTGGCTTGGTGGGTTAAAGCCTCTGCCTTCAGCTCAGGTCATGGTCCCGGTGTTCTGGGATCTAGCCCCATCAGGCTCTCTGCTCAGCGTGGAGCCTGCTTCCTCCTCTCTCTCTCTCTGCCTGCCTCTCTGCCTACTTGTGATCTCCTTGTGTGTGTGAAATAAATAAAAAATCTTTAAAAAAAGAAATCTCTCATTAGTGTGCTAACATTGACTTTTCTTTCTAATTCCTGCTTTTTAATAGAAATAAATACATTCATATTCACTTTATATTTTGTTCTTTCACATCATGCCAAGATTCCTGATGTACTATAGAATTTGGTTTGCAAGGTCTGTTTTCATTGTATATGAACTGGCATAAATAGCCCAGTGCCAACATTTCAGCAGCCTTTAATGACCATGTTTGACACGAAGCTAGACTTCTCTATGTGGACTGGATGACACGGGGGACTCCTAAGAGCAATCATTTGACTCCATAGCATTACTGTGACAATGTGAGAGCACCAGGAGGCATTCTCAGAGGCACTTGGAGGCTATAAGCTGACTGGCAGAAATCCTCCATAAATATTTATTAAGATCAATGGCTACATGCAATGTGCTGATGGTAGCTTTTTGTTCAGACTTAAAATTAAGATGAATCGTATAATTGATGTATTAGGACCTCTTCTCTGCTTATAAAGCACAGGACAGTTGTTCTTCCTGCCATATGACTCACACATCTTATTAGTTGCCAGACATTGCATCATAACACTTATACTTTCATTTAATCTATGGCAGTCTGTTGTACTTTGGTGACAGTGATGTGAGCCACAGAAAGGTGCTGGATATGGGCCCATATCAGTTGTGGTGAGTCATTTGACCTCTAGTTAGGTGGCTTGTTTTAAGGCGCTAACAGTTCCTAATCACATTTGAAAATACTCAATAAGGGCCAGCATCATAATCCATAAAGCAGTGCCCTTCAGAGAGGGTTCTTTGGAGGGTGGAGGAGAGAAGGAGGGTCCAGAGGACCAACATTACTAGAAGATGTTTATAGAAGACATGATTCCTGCTGGCCAGGGATAAAAGAGTAATTTTCTTTTCCACATATATGTGTTCAAAAATTAGTGGTTGCAAAATCTTATGTGGACCTGCATTATCTTAGATATTTTTGAGTATGATTTTGAGCATTTCAGGTATATTTCCCAGAATGCCTTCTTCCCTTAAACAGGTGTCCTTCAGAGGAAAGAATGAGATTTGGGGTTTTAATTAATGTAGAGCCAGGTATAAAGAAAATTTAAGTGGAAGGATATCTTAGGGTAAGAACATAAACTATTTTGAATAATTCATGCAAAGCAAAGAAAATAATTTTGCTCCCATTTCTGCAACAAAAAGGAAGAAAGAATTGATATTGTCATATAATCTATAGTCTTTAACAGGTAAGACAAAAACTCATTGGTAAGAGACTATGTTTCTGCTGCAGTCGAATTGGTAGTGTCAAAAAAGACATGTCCCCCCTCTAAAATCTGGTTTAGAGCAGTGATTCTCAAATCCTAGGTCTGGAATCACTAGTGATCTATTATAAGCCTTGTTCGTGCATCACACACCATTGCAGTTCTAAAATAACTCAACTAAGGTACTCAACTTTTAAATAAATATTATAGCCTGACCTGGACATCTCTTTCGAGACTTATCATCAAAATAATTGCAATTTGACCTCTAATTCTGGATCTAGCATCTGAGAGAACAGTTGTGGACCTTTTTCTTCGCTGATGGGATGGTTGGTTTTATTTATGAAAGGAGTAGCCCTCTGCTGGATCTCATGCCAAAAGCTACCGCTATAGAAGGGTACCAGCACTTGAAGGGTAAATGCTTTGAAATCTACTGTTTTTGTCTACTGTTTTGTCTAACCTAATAAATCCTTTCAGTTCCATCTGTGCAATAATTTGGTTTCCTCACATTGAGTTCAGGGATGATAATGTAGTGGCTAATGGGTGTTTTTATTTTTAAGTTTTACTAATCAATCACTGCCTTTTCTTCGAACAAACTGCAACCTAAACTAAATTTTGTTTCTTTTTTTTTTTTGCTTTTTTTCTATTTTTTGCATTTCAATTTTTTTTTGTAGTTTCTTTTCTTAATTATTTTTTAAATTTTTTATAAACATATACTGTATTTTTATCCCCAGGGGTAAAGGTCTATAAATTGACAGGTTTACACATTTCACAGCACTCACTATAGCACATACCATCCCCAATGTCCATAACCCCACCATCCTCTCCCGAAGTCCCCTCCCCCAGCAACCCTCAGTTTGTTTTGTGAGATTAAGGGTCTCTTATGTTTTGTCTCCCTCCCTATCCCATCTGGTTTCATTTATTCTTTTCCTACCCCTCAAACCCCCGTGTTGCATCTCCAATTCCTCATATCAGGGAGATCATATGATAGTTGTTCTTCTCAGATTGACTTATTTCACTAAGCATAATACCCTCTAGTTCCATCCACATCATTGCAAATGGCAAGATTTCATTTCTTTTGATGGCTGCATAATAGATAGATAGATAGATATCACATCTTCTTTATTCATTCATCTGTCCATGGACATCTAGGTTCTTTCCATAGTTTGCCTATTATGGGCATTGCTGCTATAAACATTTGGAAGCACGTGCCCCATCGCATCACTATGTTTGTATCTTTAGGGTATATACCAGGAGTGCAATTGCTGGGTCATAGGATAGCTCTATTTTCAGCTTTTTGAGGAACCTCCATGCTGTTTTTCAGAGTGGCTGCACCAGCTTGCATTCCCACCAACAGTGTAGGAGGGTTCCCCTTTCTCCACATTCTCGCCAGCATCTGTCATTTCCTGACTTGTTAATTTTAGCCATTCTGACTGGTGTGAGGGGGTATCAAATTGTGGTTTTGATTTGTAATTCCCTGATGTTGAGGGATGTGGAGCAATTTTTCATGTGTCTGTTACCCATCTGGATATCTTCTTTGCAGAAATGTCTGTTCATGTTCTCTGCCCATTTCTTCATTGGATTATTTGTTCTTTGGGTGTTGAGTTTGCTGAGCGCTTTATAGATTTTGGATACTAGCCTTTTGTCTGATATGACGTTGGCAAATATTTTCTCCCATTCTGTCAGTTGCCTTTTGGTTTTGTTAACTGTTTCCTTTGCTGTGCAAAAGCTTTTGATCTTCATGAAGTCCAATAGTTCATTTTTGCCCTTGCTTCCCTTGCCTTTGGCGATGCTCCTAGGAAGTTGCTGCGGCTGAGGTTGAAGATGTTGCTATCTGTGTTCTCCTCAAGGATTTTGATGGATTCCTTCCTCACATTGAGGTCCTTCATCCATTTTGAGTCTATTTTCATGTGTGGTGTAAGGAAACGGTCCAATTTCATTTTTCTGCATGTAGCTCTCCAATTTTCTCAACACCATTTGTTGAAGAGACTTTTTTTCCATTGGACATTCTTTCCTGCTTTGTCAAAGATTAGTTGACCATAGAGTTGAGGGTCTATTTCTGGCTTTCTATTCTGTTCCATTGATCTATGTGTCTGTTTTTGTGCCAGTACCATACTGTCTTGATGATGACAGCTTTGTAATACAGCTTGAAGTCCTCAATTGTGATGCCACCAACTTTGGCTTTCTTTTTCAATATTCCTTTGGCTATTCGAGGTCTTTTTTGGTTCCATATAAATTTTAGGATTGTTTGTTCCATTTCTTTGAAAAAATGGATGGGATTTTGATAAGGATTGCATTAAATGTGTAGATTGCTATAGGTAGCACAGACATTTTCACAATATTTGTTCTTCCAATCCATGAGCACGGAACATTTTTCCATTTCTTTGTGTCTTCCTCAATTTCTTTCATGAGTCCTTTATAGTTTACTGAGTATAGATACTTTGCTTCTTTGGTTAGGTTTATTCCTAGGTATCTTATGATTTTGGGTGCAACTGTAAATGGGATTGACTCCTTAATTTCTCTTTCTTCTGTCTTGTTGTTGGTATAGAGAAATGCAACTGATTTCTGTGCATTGATTTTATATCCTGACACCTAACTGAATTCCTGTGCAAGTTCTAGCAGTTCTGGAGTGGTGCCATTTGGGTTTTCCACATATAGTATCATAAAATCTGCAGAGTGATAGCTTGACTTCTTCTTTGTCAATTTGGATGCCCTTAATTTCTTTTTGTTGTCTGATTGTTGAGGCTAAGACTTCTAGTACTATGTTGAATAGCAGCGGTGATAACAGACATCCCTGCCGTGTTCCTGACCTTAGCAGAAAAGCTTTCAGTTTTTCTCCATTGAGAATGATATTTGCAGTGGGTTTTTCGTAAATGGCTTTGATGATATTGAGGTATGTGCCCTCTATCCCTACACTTTGAAGAGTTTTGATCAGGAAGGGATGCTGCACTTTGTCAAATGCTTTTTCAGCGTCTATTGAGAGTATAATATGTTTCTTGTTCTTTTTTATTAATGTATTGTATCACATTGATTTGCAGATGTTGAACCAACCTTGCAACTCTGGAATAAATCCCACTTGGTTATGGTGAATAATCCTTTTAATATACTGTTGGATCCTATTGGCTAGTATTTTGGTGAGAATTTTCGCATCTGTGTTCATCAAGGATATTGGTCTGTAGTTCTCTTTTTTGATGGGATCCTTGTCTGGTTTTGGGATCAAGGTGATACTGGCCTCATAAAATGAGTTTGGAAGTTTTCCTTCCATTTCTATTTTTTTGGAACAGTTTCAGGAGAATAGGAATTAATCCTTCTTTAAATGTTTGGTAGAATTCCCCTGGGAAGCCGTCTGGCTTTGGGCTCTTGTTTCTTGGGAGATTTTTGATGACTGTTTCAATCTCCTTACTGGTTATGGGTCTGTTCAGGTTATCTATTTCTTCCTGGTTCAGTTGTGGTAGTTTATATGTCTCTAAGAATGTATCCATTTCTTCCAGATTGTCAAATTTGTTCGAATAGAGTTGCTCATAGTATGTTCTTATAATTGTTTGTATTTCTTTGGTGTTGGTTGTGATCTCTCCTCTTTCATTCATGATTTTATTTATTTGGGTCCTTTCTCTTTTCTTTTTGATAAGTCTGGCCAGGGGTTTATCAATCTTATTAATTCCTTCAAAGAACCAGCTCTTAGCTTCATTTATTTGTTCTATTGTTTTGTTTTTTTTTTTTTTTTTTTTTTTTTTTTTTTGTTTCTATTTCATCGATTTGTGCTCTGATCTTGATGATTTCTCTTCTCTGCTGGGTTTAGGCTTTCTTTTTTGTTCTATCTCCAGCTCCTTTAGGTGTAGGGTTAGGTTGTGTATTTGAGACCTTTCTTGTTTCTTGATAAAGGTGTGTATCACTGTATATTTTCCTCTCAGGACTGCCTGTGCTGTGTCCCAAAGATATTGAACCATTGTGTTTTCATTATCATTTGTTTCCATGAATTTTTTCAATTCTTCTTTAATTTCCTGGTTGACCCATTCATTCTTTAGAAGGATGCTGTTTATTCTCCATGTATTTGGGTTCTTTCCAAATTTCCTCTTGTGATTGAGTTCTAGCTTCAGGGCATTGTGGTCTGAAAATGATCCCAATCTTTTGATACCGGTTGATACCTGATTTATGACCCAGGATGTGATCTATTCTGGAGAATGTTCAATGCGCACTAGAGAAGAATGTGTATTCTGTTGCTTTGGGATGGAATGTCCTGAATATATCCGTGATGTCCATCTGGTCCAGTGTGTCGTTTAAGGCCTTTATTTCTTTCTTGATCTTTTGCTTGGATGATCTATCCATTTCAGTGAGGGGAGTGTTAAAGTCCCCTAATATTACTGCATTATTGTCAATGTGTTTCTTTGATTTTGTTAGTAATTGGTTTATATAGTTGGCTGCTCCCATGTTAGGGGCATAGATTTTTAAAATTGTTAGATCTTCTTGTTGGATAGACCCTTTGAGTATGATATAGAGTCCTTCCTCATCTCTTATTATACCCTTTGGCTTAAAATCTAATGGATCTTATATAAGGATTGACACCCCAGTTTTCTTTTGATGTCCATTAGCATGGTAAATTGTTTTCCACCACGTTAAATCTGGAGGTGACTTTGGGTCTAAAATGAGTTTCTTGTAGGCAGTATATTGATGGGTTTTGTTTTCTTATCCATTCTGTTATCCTGTGTCTTTTGATAGGGGCATTTAGCCCATTTACAGGGTAACTATTGAGAGATATGAATTTAGTGCCATTGTATTGCCTGTAAGGTGACTGATTTACTGTATATTGCCTCTGTTCCTTTCTGACCTACTACTTTTAGGGTTTCTCTTTGCTTAGAGGACCTCTTTCAATATTTCCTGTAGAGCTGGTTTGGTGTTTGCAAATTCTTTCAGTTTTTCTTTGTCCTGGAAGCTTTTTGTCTCTCCTCCTATTTTCAATGACAGCCTAGCTGGATATAGTATTCTTGGCTGCATGTTTTTCTCGTTTAGTGCTCTGAATATATCATGCCAGTTCTTTCTGGCCTGCCAGGTCTCTGTGGATAAGTCTGCTGCCAATCTAATGTTTTTACCATTGTATGTTACAGACTTCTTTTCCCAGGCTGCTTTTAGGATTTTTTCTTTGTCACTAAGACTTGTAAATTTTACTATTAAGTGACAGGTTGTGGACCTATTCTTATTGATTTTGAGGGGGGTTCTCTGCATCTCCTGGATTTTGATGCTTGTTCCCTTTGCCATATTAGGGAAATTCTCTACAATAATTCTCACCAATATACCTTCTGCTCCCCTCTCTCTTTCTTCTTCTTCTGGAATCCCAATTATTCTAATGTTGTTTCATCTTATGGTGTCACTTATCTCTTGAATTCTCTCCTTGTGTTTCAGTATTTGTTTGTCTCTCTTTTGCTCAGCTTCTTTATTCTCTGTCATTTGGTCTTCTATATCACTAAATCTTTCTTCTGCCTCATTTATCCTAGCAGTGAGAGCCTCCATTTTGTATTGCACCTCATTAATAGCTTTTTTTGTTTCAGCTTGGTTAGATTTTAGATCTTTAATTTCTCCAGAAAGGGCTTTTATCTCTCCAGGGAGGGTTTCTCTAATATCTTCCATGCCTTATTCGAGCCCGGCTAGAACCTTGAGAATCATCATTCTGAACTCTAGATCTGACATATTTCCAATGTCTGTATTGATTAGGTCCTTGGCCTTTGGTACAGCCTCTTGTTCTTTTTTTTCTGGTGAGTTTTTCCACCTTGTCATTCTGTCCAGATAAGAATATATGAAGGAGCAAACAAAATACTAAAAGGGTGGCAAAGACCCCAGGAAAATGTGCTTTAACCAAATCAGAAGAGACCCCAAATCGTGGGGAGGAGGAAAGGGGATAAAAAGAAGTTCAGGGAAAAAAAGTTTAAAAAAAAGAAATGAATAAAGAAAAAATATTTAAAAAGAAGAAATATATATATATAATACATATATATATAATATATATATATTAAACTAGTGACTAGAACAGTGTCACCCACTTAATTTTTTGAGTGTTTTGGTCTCTTAGAAGAAACTGCCTCCCAACATTTTAAAGAATGAAAAACATATATATGGGTAGACCCATTGAAGGGGTGGAATATGCCTATAAAGATGAGAAAAAATATTTTTTTTAATTTCTAAAAAAGGAGTTGATAAAGTCAGTTGGTGGGGAGAATAAAGAAAAAGAAGTGGAGGGCATTTGCTCAGTCTGGGAACTAGAACTAGCCCAGAGCTAGATTTAGGGTATATTTTGATCTATTAGGAGAAGTTGGACCCCAACTTTTTTAGAAGAAAAAGCCCTATGTGTATACAAAAGGTATAGTGAGATACAATGAAGGATAAAATATGACTATATTAATGAAGGTTCAAAAAAGATTATTATTATTTCTTTTGAAAGATATTGTTAAGATAAACTAGTTTTAAAAAAGTTAAAAGAGGAAAGGGTAAAAGTTAAAAAAAAATTTAAAAGTTAGCAGAAGAAAAAAAATTAACTACCAGACTAAAGAATCATGGGGAGAAACCAATGAATTCCTTGCTTTGCTTTCTCCTCCTCTTGAATTCCGCTGTTCTCCTTAGTAAGTGTACTTGGTCTTGGCTGGATTTCTTATTGATTTTTCTGGGGGAGGGGCCTGTTGTAGTGATTCTCAAGTGTCTTTGAGTGAGTCAGAATTGCCCCACCCTTTCCAGAGGCCAGGCTAA
Source organism: Lutra lutra (assembly GCF_902655055.1). NCBI lineage: Eukaryota > Metazoa > Chordata > Mammalia > Carnivora > Mustelidae > Lutra > Lutra lutra. The sequence continues at coordinate 90,856,682 of NC_062286.1, read as the reverse complement.
GTAATCTGCTTGGTTTCACTTTCAGGAGCTTTTGTTCCCTGAAGGCTTTCCGTAGAGTTCCAGAGGATGGGAATGATAGTGGTGGCCTACCAATCTCTGGCCCGGAGGAGCTGAGAGCTCGGCCCCGCTCCTCAGTGCGCCCTCAGAGAAAAGCGCTCAATCAATCCCGTCTCCCTGGCCTCCGGCTGCACTTGGGGAAAAGCGCTCAAACACTCCCATCTCCCTGGCTTCTGGCCATGCTTGGAGGACAGCACTCAATTGTTCCCATCTCCCTGGCCTCCAACTGTGCTCCGAGCTCATCCAGCCTGTGACTGATACAAGGTACCAGTTGAGAGCTCACTCCTCAGCTTTGTCTCTGTAGCTGGCTTCTTCACTCTAATACCTGCGAGCTCTGTGACACTCAGACACCCCCGATCCTCCTGTGACCCTGCGGGACCTGGAGCCACGCTGACTCCACGTGGGCTTCACCCCGGTTTAGCCTCTGGAGTGATGTCCTTCAGTGGAGCAGACTTTTAAAAGTCCTGATTTTGTACTCGGTTGCTCCTCCACTTGCCGGGAGCCGGCCCCTCCCCCCGCAGTCTATCTTCCCATCGCTTTGGATTCACTTCTCTGCTGGCCCAACCTTTCAGAAAGTGGTCGATTTTCTGTTTCTAGAATTGTTGCTGCTCCTCTCTTTGATCTCCTGTTGGATATGTAGGTGTTCACAATGGTTTGATAAGCTATCCAGCTGATCTCCTGCTACCTGATGTAGTCTCGGCCTGTTACTTCTCTGCCATCTTCACTCCTCTGTCCCCTTTTTTTTGCATTTCTTTATAAAGGGTATGAATTTCCACAAGGGTTTTTTCCAGAAACTTGACAGGACATTTCTGACTCCATCTTTTAAGATTTGGTTTACAATACTGAATGCCACTTGACCATGCACAGAGCCATAAGTAACTTGGCTCTGTAAGTCTCAACAGAGAGACAATGTAGTTCTGGCAGCCTCTGAAAGATGGCCTGATCTGTGCTCAGTAATAATCTTTGCTTCTCTTTGACTACTCCCAGAATATTGAAAAAGGTGTATCTTTCAAATGTACTATACCTTTTTCAAAGATAACAAGTTATAAAGCACTCATTTTAAAAACAATTTTTTCTTAGGGAAGTTCCTTAATTTTTTTTTTGTATTGCACTGACAAACTGATATCAAATATATATGAATGTTTAGTATATTAATCAATGATTTTTATAATCCTGTATGAATCCTTTATGTGTTGATCTCTGTGTTTCCTCTAGGAAATACTGAACTATAAAATAAAGAAATGTCATTAGAAATCAAAGACACTGAAGTTTGGAAGGAACAGTTGGGAAGGGTTATGGGTGCCCTATCATATACAGAACCAAAATTATGTGGTCCTGGTCTCTGAAGAATGTAATTTCTCTCTCAAATTTGCCATAAACAGAGAAAAGGATGATCAGTTGGGCAATCACTTATTATTCAACACCTGTGTCATCTCCTCTTGGCTAAAGGGTAAGAGCTAAGTCTACATAGCAGCAGTAAATCATATTAGCAGTCAACAATAATGAGGAAAAACAAGACCAAATTTTGTGGCCGAACTGGAGTACCATTACTGAGAGACTACACAGCTCAATGGAATGCCCCTGACAGGGCAATTAGCCATGGTTTTAAGAGGAAATAAAGGTAAAGTTTGCCTTCCAAGAGAAAATATTCATCCCAGATAACAAGTTCAATCCATTGAATTTTATGAACCTTTCCTCCATCCATTTGAAGACAAAGTCTTCAAAAAAAAAGCAAAAACAAAAACAAAAACCAAAAAAAGCAAACCCAAACCTCCCACTTTGTTGATATTACATAAGGCCAGGCGAGTGACTGGTGAGAAGAGACAACCTCAGAGCAGAGTGTGCATCTGCCTTTATTTTCATATTGAGCCTCATGTATTTGAAGCTATCGTATCCTCACCATCTTAGTTAAATTCTCAAAGAGAATGCCCACGACTCATAACCTTATTTTCTGACATGACGTCTACAAAGTCCCCCTGCACGTGTTCTTGTTTCTCTGACATCCCTCTGCTCTGCCGCTCATGACCATGAGAGACCTGTCCTTTCTCCTCACGGTGCACTTGTTCCTTCAAACGCTTCTTCTGGAGTTGAAGAGAGGCAGCAACCATGAATAAACAATGAGGAGTATGCCTTACAATACTGCCCCTTGAGCCGAGAGCTCCGGAAATACACTGAACTGAAATGGGGGGATGTCTGTTGTGGGTTTCTCACTGCCTGAAAGCATAGGACACATGATGATCTAAGCAACGTTATTTTGTAACCTGAAAGAGGCAGATGTTACCAAGCTCTTGTGAGAATGAACCTAAGGTAAATAATTCAGTCCGTGTTTGCCCAAGGCCAGACAGTGCATTCCTATAACCTGGACCAAAATCCAAATCTCCTGACTTATGGTCCAGTGCTTACAGAAAGAACAGAGAGCTGTTGCTGTCTGTCATTTGATGCAACCTCTGGATGGCTATTCTCTTGCAGTTAGCCTTCTCTCCAGGTCTGGCACCAACACTTTTTGTGTGTGTGTGTCAGATGAAATGTAGTGTCTGTGGGGGGTGGCTTCCCCTAATTTGTAAAGGGTTAACCACAAAGGAAAGATTCTCAAGCTCAAATCTCTTAGGACAGCTGAATGCTAAATACAGATGGTTCATTAGCCAATCCTTTTTGAAATGTTTGCTATTTTTTTTCTCTCTCTTGAACTTAGGGGTTAAGGAGAAAGGTTAGAATAAGAGGAAGGCAAACAGGGAGAATAAGAAAAAGAAGGACTTTAAGTAATGTATGATCCCTCAATGGGGTTTCACATCTTCCAAATGCATGTTTTCCTTAAAGGAAATCTTTCCTCACAGTCAAAAGTATAGCCTTTTCTAGGACTTTAGACATCATTTGGATCTGAAAATCTCATTGAACATGAGAAGTTACATCAGAGTTTTACAGTTAGTGAAGTAACAGGTGCATAACTAAACTGGAAGAATTCATTCATTCATTCATTCATTCTTTCAAGTAATCACGTTATTACCCAGCTTTAAGCGCTCCTATGTCTGACTCCATATTACCCTTAGAATAATGTCCAGGGTGCCTGGGTGGTTCAGTTGGTTAAGTGCCCAAGTTCAGCTCAGGTCATGATCTCGGGGTCATGAAATCGAGTCCTGCAATGGGCTCTGATCTCAGCGTGGTGTCTGCTTGAGAGTCTCTCCTTCTCTTCCTCTCCCCCCACTCATGTTCACTCTCTCACTTTCTCTCTCTAAAATAAAATCTTAAAAAATAACAATAAAATCCAAATTCCATGATCACATCGCCAAGCCCCAATTACTTAGTTCCTGTCTGCTCCCTTCTGCTCTGCTATCCATTTTCTCCCCCTTTCAGGGGCCCCAATCCCTCTGGCCCTCTTTCTGTTCCTCATACCTTCCAAACTCTTTCCCTGCATGGGACCTGTTCACTCTCTGTCCCCTTTCCTTTTGGGAGACCTTCTCTTTGCTGATTTGATCACATTTCCCTCATTTGCTCGTCATTGAAAACTCAGCCTCCTTAGAGAGGCATTGCCATGCCACTGGGTCTAATCCCCACCTACTATACTTTATCATGCCATCCTGCTTTTTTTCTCCATAGGGCTGAGCACATTCATTCTTGTTTATGTACCTACTTCCTTATTGTCTCTGAGAGACAATATGCACTCTGAGAGAACAGCAAACAGAGCTGGCTTGTTTACTGTTATATCTACCATCCCTAGATATGTGCCTGACATACACCAGGTGATTAACACATGTCTGTTGAACTAAATACTAAATGGGTTTTTAAAAATATTGATGATCTATGAGACACTGAGCACTAGAAATCCTGAGAAGGAAAGGAAAGAATTCTTGCTCTAAGGAGACTCAGAGACTGGTAACTTCAGGTAGTTGGTTTTCTACTCTATTACACAGCCATTAAATTTCACTCAGAAACTGGCAGATTCCTGGAGATTCAGGTCACCTGATTTCAAAAATAGTCATCCACTATGATTTCAGATTTTTCATTGGTAAAGTGATTATGGCTCTCATTCTGCCTGGGATAGACCCTGTTTGCACCTGCCATTTTGACATAATCATTAGTAGTACCTTTTTTCACTCTCATTAGTACTACCTTTTTTTTTGCTCTCAAAAGCACCCAGTTTATATGACAAATTACCTACCTATTCACTGTCAGCCAAATACTAATAATCCATAATTATTGCTAGTTGGAGTGTCTTACCCATATAGACCATGCCAATTCAGTAATGTGGAAGGACACATCCTATCTCTAGAAAAGGGCAACTTTTTAAGTTAAAAATCTGAGGGAAGATAAGGGTAGATCTAGTCTCCCAGTTCCAGTTAATGAGTCCACTAATGAGGTCAGTATTTCCCAAGATATGTTTAATAATTCTAAGAAGTGTAAATAAGAGTTACATGCAGAATATAAAATAGAGCAGAGATTCTTTATTGTGCTGCAAACTATTCTGCAAAGTTCACTTGCACTCCCTCATCTTTACAATTATGATTTCTATTTTACAGATGATTACATTGAGGCTCAGAGAGGGTGAAGAACTCTTCCAGGATCACACAGATCCACTTCTTAGTGATCATGTCCCAACCATTGTGCCCATTGCTTTTCAAATGAAAGAACAAATAATTGGATAAAAGCCTCCTGTGCTTAAATAGGGCATGCTGCATCAAACTAAGTTAAGTGGGCTACTTTTCCTTAGAACTTTATTATGTCTATAACATGTCAAAGTGCTTGGTGAAACTTCAAGGGGTAAAAAGGGCATAAGTGTCTCCATCATTCATTGGGACACAGGACACATTTTTGTGAGGAGGACTAAAGTTCTGCTGAGAAAACTTTGGCCAACGCTGCTTTGGGAAATTGACTAGGGCCAGCTTCCCCTCTATGGGTGTCAGCCCTACAGGTGTGTAAACACACACCCACACACTGGGTCTGAGGCAGGGTCTTGCTTTGCAGCGGGGGAGTGGGGGGGGGGCCTCCAGGTTTTCTCAGCTCTAAATGGGAGACAAGATCATCCTTGGATGAATGAGGTTTCATGGTCTTAGCATCCAATACATAACATCAATGCTTTTAACCCTCTTTCAGTGCCTTTTCCTTTCCCATACTGCACATTCTGGGTTTTCTTTTCTTTTAAATTTTTGTTTATTTATTTGAGAGAGACAAAGAGAGCCAGAGAGAGCACAAGCAGTAGTGGGAGGGATAGAGGGAGAGGGAGAAGCAGACTGCTGGCTGAAGAGGAAGCCCGATTCCAGGTTCCATCCCAGGACTCTGGGATCATGACCTGAGCCACAGACAGATGCTTAATTGACTGAGTCACCAAAGTGCCCTGAATGTCCTGGGTTGTTACCTCACCTTCTAATTTACAAGCCTAGAAGTCTCCATAGAGGGACCTATCATATTTTTTTTATTTCTTTTCAGCATAACAGTATTCGTTGTTTTTGCACCACACCTAGTGCTCCATGCAATACGTGCCCTCCTTAATACCCATCACCTGGCTCCCCCAACCTCCCAGCCCCCACCCCTCCAAAACACTCAGGTTGTTTTTCAGAGTCCATAGTCTCTCATGGTTCACCTCCACTTCCAATTTCCCTCAACTCCCTTCTCCTCTCCATCTCCCCATGTCCTCCATGTTATTTGTTATGCCCCACAAATAAGTGAAATCATATGATAATTGACTTTATCTGCTTGACTTATTTCACTCAGCATAATTTCTTCCAGTCCCATCCATGATGCTACAAAAGTTGCGTATTCATCCTTTCTGATGAAGGCATAATACTCCCTAGTGTATATGGACCACATCTTCCTTATCCATTTGTCCATTGAAGGGCATCTTGGTTCTTACCACAGTTTGGCAACTGTGGCCATTGCTGCTATAAACATTGGGGTAGAGATGGCCCTTCTTTTCACTACATCTGTATCTTTGGGGTAAATACCCAGTAGAGTAATTGCAGGGTCATAGGGAGGCTCTATTTTTAATTTCTTAAGGAATCTCCACACTGCTCTCCAAAGTGGCTGCACCAGCTTGCATTCCCACCAACAGTGTAAAAGGATTCCCCTTTCTCCACATCCTCTCCAACACACGTTGTTTCCTGTCTTGCTAATTTTAGCCATTCTAACTGGTGTAAGGTGGTATCTCAATGTGGTTTTAATTTGAATCTCCCTAATGACTAGTGATGATGAACATTTTTTTCATGTGTCTGATAGCCATTGTATGTCTTCATTGGAGAAGTGTCTGTTCATATCTTCTGCCCATTTATTGATATGATTATGTGTTTTGTGTGTGTTGAGTTTGAAAAGTTCTTTGTAGATCCTGGATATCAACCTTTTGTCTGTACCCCATACAACAATTCAGTAATGTGACAGGATACAAAGTCAATGTACAGAAATCAGTGGCTTTCTTATACACTAACAATGAAAATACAGAAAGGGAAATTAGAGAATCAATTCCATTTACTATAGCACCAAGAACCATAAGATACCTGGGAATAAACCTAAACAAAGAGGTAAAGGATCTGTACTCGAGGAACTACAGAACACTCATGAAAGAAATTGAAGAAGACACAAAAAGATGGAAGATCATTCCATGTTCTTGGATCGGAAGAGTAAACATTGTCAAAATGCCTATACTGCCTAGAGCAATCTATACTTTTAATGCCATTGTGATCAAATTTCCACCGGTATTTTTCAAAGAGCTGGAGCAAATAATCCTAAAATTTGTGTGGAATCATAAGAGACCCCAAATCGCTAAGGAAATGTTGAAAAACAAAATCAAAACTGGGGGCATCACGTTACCTGATTTCAAGCTTTGCTACAAAGCTGTGATCACCAAGACAGCATGGTCCTGGCATAAAAACAGACACATAGGCCAGTGGAACACAGTAGAGAGCCCAGATATGGACCCCCAACTCTATGGTCAAATAATCTTTGACAAAGCAGGAAAAGATATACAGTGGGAAAATGACAGTCTCTTCAATAAATGGTGCTGGGAAAATTGGACAGCTATATGTAGAGGAATGAAACTCGACAATTCTCTTACACCGTACACAAAGATAAACTCAAAATGGATAAAAGACCTCAACGTGAGACAGGAATCCATCAGAATCCTAGAGGAGAACATAGGCAGTAACCTCTTCAACATCAGCCACAGCAACTTCTTTCAAGATATGTCTCCAAAGGCAAAGGAAACAAAAGCGAAAATGAACTTTTGGGACTTCATCAATATCAAAAGCTTCTGTACAGCAAAGAAACAGTCAACAAAACAAAGAGGCAACCCATGGAATGGGAGAAGATATTTGCAAATGACAGTACAGACCTATCATATTTTTGGCCAATGTCCTTACTTCAGTTTAATAACTGAAATCTTTCCATTTGAAGCACAGGAGATGAAGAGTAGAAAAGAAGCACTGCTGATAGGGAAAAGAGAGCAAATGCATAGCCATTATTGCCCCTCTTTTAGATTGTTGGAGTGGGTGGGTGGGGGATGGGCGTGAAAAATGAGGGGTAGTGGGAGCAGAGCTGCACCTGCACTTTCCAAATAAGCATATTTGTGTTTTCTGGATACATCTTAGATTCTGGGGAAGGGGAAGCTGCATAATATAGAGGAAACCAGGGCAGAATCAGAAACCCTCTACCTGGTTTCCTGATTGCAATGGGGGCAATGGCTGCCTTGCCTGTTTGGGCTCCTACTGCAATAGGACTGAGTTTACAATGGCCTTGGCACTGAGTTATAAGCATCTCCTGCTTTTCTTTTTTCTCTGCTCCCACTTCTTCTACCCACTCTTCAAAACCTTTCTTCCTCCTCCTGAGTGAATGAAACTGACAGGTTTCAGAAGCCAGGGTGTTGCTGTGACCCAGACAGGCCAGTTCTGACATCTGAAAGGGCCTGGCTTAGCTATTATTCCACAGTGTGTGTGATACAAACCATTTCTTTCTTAAAAAACAAACAAAACCAACAAAAACAAATAACCCATAAAACAAAACAAACAAAAAACAAGACAACAAAACAAAACAAACAAAAAACATTTAACCCTTCCCAATCCAAGAGTGCTTCCTGTTTTTTTTCAACTATGTTTTAACTTGGGTGAGAAATGTTTTTGCTTCTAAGGAATCCTAAGAAGGAATCCTATAAAGGAATCCTTACAAATAAATAAATCCTAATAAAAATCTATATCCACAGACATTCCATTTCCCACTTCCTGCTGGACTTGCACAGCCCCATGCATCAGCAAAGCATAGTTGGGGTCTTCAACTTGTCCCAGAGACTTAGTCTGGAAATAGATCACACACGGTCACCTAGAGGATGCACTGTGTACATTTTCAGGGAGTAAGGAGAGGGCGCTTGCTCCCAAGCTCCATAAAAGGGGAGGAGGTGGATCAGTTTCTTCCTTCATTGAGAAAGAGGATTGGAAGGCCAGAGATACAAAGCCACACAGAGAGCAGGAAACAAAGCAGTTGGATGGGAATTGAACTTGCGAAGCTAGGTGTGGAGTCAGGCATAAAACTTGGAGGGGGATAAGGAGACTGCTCCTCTAGCCCCTCATCTGGGCTGCGCTTCCAGAGTTCCCACCAGCTTCAGGTTGTATTTTTGTATCTGCTTTTTATAGAGAGAAAAGTATATATTTTTTCCTCTTATGAGAAAATTCCTGTTCCAAGAGAAAATAAGGCAAGATCAAGGAAGGAGAGAAGAGCCAGCCAGAAATTATCTAGTAAATCTATCATGGATCCTAATCAGAACATGAAATGCAAGTTAGTAGTAGTGGGAGACTGTCAGTGTGGGAAAAACTGCAGTGCTGCATGTCTTCAGCAAAGACTGCTTCCCTGAGGTGAGTGCAGCATGCCTGGCCTGGGCTTGGACAGGAGAGGGGGTCGGCGGGTGGGAATCCCCCTGTATCAGGTTGGGCTTCTCTTCCCATTTCCCCCTTTACTGAATTTTCTTTTCCTAAACAGTCTTTCTTACTACTTTCCCCCTGGTGAGCCTGCCCAGAAAGGGGAAATGAGCTGGAAGCTTTTAGGGGACTTGTCTGTACATTCGTCTGTTAGCCTCTGAAACTTGATCTGTCCTGTGTGGGGAACCCCAGGTTGGGAGGTTTGGATTCTCACGTTTTGAGGAGGATCACTCATTACCCTCATCACACCTTCTCTTGGAAGGACACAACTAAGGGACTGAAAGGACAAGTCAGAGATGGGGAGAAAATACTTCTCAGTCACATATCTGATAAAGAACTTAAATCTGGACTATATGGAAAACTATATAAAGAAGAGGGGGCATGAGGGAGTGCGGGTGAAAGGGAGACCCTCGGTTCTGGCAGAGCTGCAATGCCCTCGTCTTTGTTTCCCTGTCCTGATGTTGGGCATCGGGCAGTTTTGATTTCAGCCTGTGGGTCTTCAGGAACCAACAGTTTCTCCAGGCAAAATAAATAAAATAAATCAGTGACACGTATGTCGCAGGATGGAGGATCCGGGCTTCTGGCACCCTGAACCACCTGTTATACAAAGGAGCCAGCGATGAACGTAAGCGACTGGTGGAGGGAAGCACGCAGGTGGGTGTGAGGACCACCACGATTAGATCTTTCAGCATCTCAGAGGCTGAAGTCCAAGTATCAACCCTTTCGTGCTCCCTTGAGAGGGAGCCCATCATCTTGCAGGCTGACCTGTACCCCCACCCTCCAACACACACATAAGAGGCCCCTGTGGGCCAAGGGGACTGGTTAGTGGTCCTCGGGCCAGCATGTTGGTCTGGGGCGTGATGCTCAGACCTGGCCCAAGGACTGATGCTCTTAGCAGCCAGCTGCCAGACTCAACCCCCTGGGGAAGAAAAAGCAAAGCAAATGCTCTGCTAACCTTGACTGATTTGGAAGCCTGGGGGTTTCTCCCATTGCTCCCACACCTGTGGCCTGGGCTTACACCTTGGCTTTGCTAGCTCTGTGACCTTGGGCAAGTTTCTTAAACTTTCTGTGCCTCATTTTCCTTTCCTAGAAAAGAGGAATAACTTCTCTCTTTCCCCGAGGCTGAGGTCAAGATTAAATGCAATAGTATCTGTGGAAAGTCTAGCCTGCAGTGGGCACACAGGAAGTTCAGTAGTGGAAGCTATGTTTTTGTCCTCAAGCCAAGAAGGATAGAAGGAACCTCATGGAATCTTGTTTCAACCAGATTCTTAAAGATTTCAACACCGAAGATGTAAAAGTGTAATAAAGAAGGCAAGCAGAGGAGATTGGGGATTTGGAAAACTGGTTGGTTGAGTTCTTTGGGTTTGGGAAAGATTCCTTCCTGTCAGCTGTATGATTTGCAGAGGGAAAGATCAGACACAGGAGAACATGTCATATGCACTTCTACTGGAAGTCAGCCCCAGGCCCTGCTGTGTGTGTGTGTGTGTGTGTGTGTGTGTGTGTGTGTGTGTGTTTGTGTGATGTCCGCCTCCTGCCAGAGAACTGAGGATTTTAAGGCTGGTGAAGAGTGAAATAGCTAGCATTACACATGTGACTTGCTCTGTGCCAAGCACATTTTTACTTAGCTTTAAAATTATCCACAGCTACCACCAATGACCAACCCCCTGGTTGGACAGAGATACACAAAGAAATAAACAGGCTTACTGAAAAGCCTACAGCAGTCATGTGAAAGAGCAGCACTGACACCCAGCACTCCTGCTGCCATCTCAGTAGCTCCTCACCATTTGGCCTGAATCTTCATTTTTTTAAAAAGATTTTATTTACTCATTCAACAGAGAGAGATCACAAGCAGGCAGAGAGGCAGGCAGAGAGACAGGAGGAAGCAGGCTCCCCGCTGAGCAGAGAGCCCAATTCGGGGCTCGATCCCAGGACACTGAGATCATGACCCGAGCTGAAGGCAGAGGCCTAACCCACTGAGCCACCCAGGCACCCCCTGAATCTTCATTTTTAATGGAAAATGCAAAACTGTGCATGAAGATTATGACTGTGGCATGGTGTCCCAAAGACTGCCACCAACACTACATCCCCTGTGTATAAGGGATACTGTGCTATTCTGTGGAGAGGGGAGCCTGTCCCCCACCCCTTGAAGAGAAGGGGGATTGCTTTGATGCCTGGCCACAGGGAGCATCCCTGACTGACAGAACCAGACCTAGGCCCTGCAGGCCCCAGCTGAAGCTCCAGCTTTCTTGGAACTCAGGTGTGGTGCTGTAAGGGAGCTGAAGTAGCCTTCTAGAGGAAGAGCCTCACGAGAACAATGAGAAAAGTACATAGAATTGACTCAACTTTAAAATAGAGAAGTACAGGGGCACCTGGGTTGTGCAGTTCATTAAGCATCAAACTCTTGGTTTCAGCTCAGGTTGTGATCTCTGTGTCCAGAAAATGAGCTCTGTGTTGGCCTTCCAGCTCAGCTCGGAGTCTTCTTAAGACTACTCTTCTCCCTCTGCCCCTTGCCCCCTCAATTAAGAAAAGAAACCTTTAGGGGCGCCTGGGTGGCTCAGTGGGTTAAAACCTCTGCCTTTGGCTCGGGTCATGATCCCGGGGTGCTGGGATGGAGTCCAACATCGGGCTCTCTGCTCAGCGGGGAGCCTGCTTCCTCCTCTCTCTCTGCCTTCCTCTCTGCCTACTTGTGATCTCTGTCTGCCAAATAAATAAATAAAATCTTTAAAAAAAAAAAAAGAAAAGAAAAGAAACCTTTAAAAAATAAAGAAGTACCTAGTTCTTGTTTTCTTCAGGTTGGGTAAAAAGAAGTGATTATGTGGACTGTTGGAGGCCACAGCATGGTTGGAGTCGAGGATCAAACCAGGCCCTGACTTGTGTCTCCTTCAAAGTCCGGACACCTTTACAAGGTTAAGGACAGGAAAGTTGAGTACACTGAGGGTACTGTGTATATGTACTATGTATATGAGGGTCTGTGCTATGTGTCGTGTGCTCGCCTACGTGACTTCCCACACACTCCCCCTACAGAAGGGAACAATGTGGTCAGGGTCATGAATTCTTAGTTGGTCCTTGTTGTTCTGTACCTCCCATAGCCCACTCCCTGGTTGATTGCCTTGCTAATGGCTTTAGCCGAAACTACCTGACATCATGAGGTTTGCTTGTAGTTAATGTAAACTTGTCATAGAAACTTGGGTCATCTGACTAGGTACTGATGTATTACTCCTCCTGTTCTGGTCTGCCTTATAAATGATTGTAAGATGTGGAATAAATTTGGCACTGTTGGACATCCTCCTCAGTGTCCCGCCTGCCCCCATCTCTTTATCTCTTAATTTCTTTTCATCATCCTCTTAGCCCTCATGTTTTCCTGGTCAATTTGTCATGCTGGCCGCGACAGTGGACATAAAACATTTCAGAATTCAGGTGGTACAGAGTTGCATTTTCCCCAGCCAGCCCATTACCCAAGAGATGACGTGGGAACCTGTCTCCTGAGTGTCATAGCCCTGGGGTTCCTGAGGCCAAAGCCATCTTTTCTGCCTCTTGGAAACCTCTCTTCCATGACTAGAACCAAGTGGAGCCACTGTCCACCTGCCCCAGCCATATTCCCTGGGCTGCTTCCCTGGGGCTCCTGTGGTGCTGAGAGAGCAGGCAAGCATCCAGGTAGAGCTGGTCACATGTTCTTCCCAACAGTCCCCTGGGCAAAGTCCTCAGCACTTAAATCTGTTCATTGGCATGTGCAGAAGTAGGGAGGCCTGGGAGTTTTCCCATGGGAAGCTGGGGCTTACTTTACATCGTAGGCTTGATGTTCATGTTGGAGGCTATAATCCACCAACACCGCCTTTGACTCTTGCCTCCTTATATCCAACCACTTACATTACTCAGAGCATGTGGGTGCTCCTAGAAACAGCTTTGTTGGTAATGGACCTGGGAGAACTGCCTGCCCCCTGTCTGCAAGACCTAGCCCTGACTCATCAAATCTGTAAATACAGGTGCTTCCACAAAAGCCTTCAAAGCACTCTGCTTACCCACTCTACACTTCTCTTCAGTGGCATGCAGAGGTGATCTGTGGAGCCCCTCCTGTTTGCACAGCCCAGGGCTAAGGGCTGACAGCTTGACAAGGATGACTCCAACACAGCCCCTGAGCTCAAGCTTACCATGGGGGTAATGTGGAGAGGCAGAGAGACAGTCACTCAAATGAGTGAAATGCAAAATAAAACCCAAACAAAAATTCCGTAAAAGGAGGCTTGAAGCAGGTCTGAAGGAGGAGAACACTTGGTAGGCTGGGAGTCTAGGAGTGCTTTCAGAAGGGTGTCGGGGAAAACTCCCCCTTCATGTTCCCACTTTGCAGTGTTGCCATGACCTCAGTGGTAATGATGACATCTGGGGAGGTTTGTATCCATCCCCTTTGGCAGTGGGGGCTCAATGATTCTCATATAGCTGCAGCACAACTTTTGTCTCCCATCCTGTAACACTGCACACCTCATCCCTGTGGATGAGCTGCCCGACCCCATGCCCTGTGGGGTTAACCCAATGATAAAAAGCAACTACAGGGTGGGAGCACTCCCCACCAAAGAGCAGCACAGGAGGTGAAAATCAGGACAAACTCCAGGACTCCAAAGGAGACATACCATCTGCTGCAGCTCACACCTGACTGATGCAGTCAGGAGCACAGTCTGCAGCTTTCTTTAAAGCTGGCCCACCCAGAACTGGCTTCGTCCTGTACAGAAGTGCCATCAGGGATGGATGGTCTAATGGGTTTCTGGTCCAGCAGGTTCTGAGAATGGCAGCCAGTTCTGCCTGGGAAGGTTTGTATTTCAACTTGGATGAAACAAAAAATTCAGGGGGTGGACAACTAGGGAAGGCTCTGAGCTCACTCTTGGGGTTCCCGTTGAGCTCAACTGATGACTCAGTGGGGAGGTAGCAGGAGGAGCAGGAGGCTTATACTCCAGAGGGCAAAGTGGATGAGAAAGTCAAGTGCAACATTGTTCAGAGAAGCCACCTCCCAAACTAGGACAGCCATCCTGAACAGTGTGTGGATTTCCTGCATGTGCCAGAAAGGCCCAGGGGCCACTTGTCCTCATGGTTTATCCGGTGGGTTTATCCTCTGGCACAGGCTTGCAGAGTCTACTCACTCCTCTTCAAAGACCCTAATGCCCACTAGCAGCCCACCCTGTCCCCTTCATGGTCTCAGTGCAGTGGGTATCCTTGCTCAGACACTTGTCTGACAGTGATCACTCTGGATGCTTGGGTTCTCCATCACAAGAGTCTGTGGGGGAGGAAGGTCATCCAGGGAGCTATCTTTGAGCAGGTCTGAGCTATCGGGCCCCTTTTCTTGCCCCAAGAAGGCAAAAGGCAGCTGAAACCACTCTTGCTATCTTTGCCTGTGGCAACAGGAATGCTTCCATGGGCTCCCCAGCCTCTCACCTCAATCAACCCAAATATGAGGTTTTATATACAGCACAACTTTGAGACAAACACCCTGAAAACAGAGGGCTCAGCCAGTAAACAGGTGCTGGCCACCTGGGGAGACCCTGCTTTCTCTGGGGGAAGACACTGCTTTCTCTGGGTGCTGGTTCCAAAGACAGATTAAACAGGACCCCAACCCTGAAAGCACCAGCTGAGAATACAGGAGGATGTGTACTCATTGATTGCTTCAGAAATCCAATGGTAGAAAATATAAATCTGGTAGCACCGAACATCTGATAGCATGGTACTTGGAGAAATTTAAAGCCGACCAACACTGCCACCTGGCGATGGATTCTTCATTTAACTTTTTTCATTATTAAGTCTAGGCTTTAATCCCAGTCCCCCTTTTTACCCATTTTCCCAAAACACCGCCTTCCCCTCTGGTAATCATCCTTTTGTTCTCTCTAATTAAGAGTATGTTTCTTGGTTTTGCTTCCCCCCTTCTTTGCTCATTTATTTTGTTCCTTTAATTCCACACATTAAAAAAAAAAAGTCCACATATGAGTATAATTATAAGGTATTTGTCTTTTTCTGGTTGATGTAATTCACTTAGCATAATACTCTCTAGATCCATCTATGTTGTTTCAAATGGCAAGGTATTCTTTTTTATGGGAAGTCTACATTTAATGTTAACGTTACTTCCAATCCTGTCTGGGAAACCTAATATTTGTACTACAAGACAGGTCAACCAGATGACCACAATACATTCTTTGAAATCATGTCATCATCAAAGGAAATTCAAGAGGGTTTTCTGAATAATGAGACCCCTTGAAATAGCTTTTGTCTCTTTAGTGAGTTCCTGAGCAAAGATTGATCGTGTCCAAGGCAGTGTGGCAGTCCTGAACTCAAAGGACACACCCTCTGGTTAAGGACATGAAACATCTGTCATATATGGTATGGAGAAAGAGAGAGATCGATCATGGTGGTGGACTGGGTATATGAAAGAATCAAAATAATTTATTTTTAAATTCTGATAAAATGGGAAAGATAAGCTTCATATCTCAGTCCATTTGGGCTGCTATAACAAGTACAACCAACTGGATGACTTCAACACAGAAGTTAATTTCTCAGTGTTCTGGAGGATGGTAAGTCCCAAGATGAGGCACTGGCAGATTCAGTGTCTGGTGGGAGAACCCTCTTCCTGGCTCATAAACAGCCATCATTTCACTGTGCCCTCACATGGTGGGAGGGACAAGCAATCACTCTAGGGTCTCATTTACAAGGGCACTAAACCCAACCTGAGGGCTCCACCCTCATGACCTCAGCATCTCCCAAAACCTTCACCTCCTAATGTCAGCATGCTCAGGTTATGATCTCAACACACGAGTTTTGGAGGCACACAAACATTTGATCCATAACACCATGGTTGAAGAAAAATCCTGAGGAGGAACCCGTGCCAGATGGAAGGCAAATGGTGGAATTTGGAGAAGAAACTATACCCAAACACACATAGAGTATGCTTTTAAGAAATCAGAAATAATTCTAGAAAACTAGAAATAGAGAATGTAACTACAAACCATTGGTGAAGGAAATGGAACAAAAGTTGGCCAATCAAAAAACAAAAAACAACAACAACAACAAAATGCAAACTGGATTGAGTAACATGGGAAAGGACAAAGCAAGAAAGGTAAGTTGGAAAATATAAAACAAGATCAGGGGATGTATGTCCAAACATCTTATCTGTAATAGCTATAATTCATCAAATTTTACCCAATTAAATATGTTGCATAGAGGGGCGCCTGGGTGGCTCATGGGTTGGGCCTCTGCCTTCAGCTCAGGTCATGATCTCAGGGTCCTGGGATCGAGTCCCGCATCGGGCCCTCTGCTTGGCGGGGAGCCTGCTTCCTCCTCTCTCTCTCTCTCTGCCTGCCTCTCTGCCTGCTTGTGATCTCTCTCTCTCTCAAATAAATAAATAAATTCTAAAAAAAAAATATGTTGCATAGAGTCAAAATGATAGAAAATTTGAAAAAGAGGATGCAAGACATGCAGTGTGGCATGTGCGCATGTGCACACACACAGACACACACACAGAGACACACACACACTTGAAGTTCCAGAGGAGAGAATAAGAAGAGGCAATATTCATTGATTTAAAAGCTGCACATTTTCCAGTATTAGCAAAAGACATACTCAGCCTGTAAAGTGCACAAGTCAAAGCAGGTTAAGTAAAATGAAATCAACACCTACACACATCATAGTAAAATTGTCAGAAAGCAAAGACAAGACAAGCAGCAGGTCATAAAAACAGAAAGAAAAGAAGGATTGCCTACACAGGAATGGTGATTAGATTGACATCTGGCACAGGTGGGATATCTTTAAACTATTATAGGAAAATAATTGCCAACTGTGAATAGTGTAGTTTGTGAAACCAGTTTTCAAGAACAAGTGCAAAGTACAAAACAAAAACTAATAGAGTTCTCCACAGAACTCCGTCGCTAACGAATTCCTTCAGGAGAAAAATAAATTAGCCCCAAATGAAGATCTAAAATTCAAGAGGGCCATTAGCAAGGAAGTTGTTGCACTTGGGGGTAAATCAAAACAATCATTAGCTATATAACTGGAACAGCAATGTCTACATCATGGAGTGAATCAGAGATGGAAACAAAATCCTGAAACAACAAGACTGTAGAAGTGGATGGGAGTAGCATCCTATAATCCATCCAGTGGTTGGGAGAGCTTTAAATTTAAGTAAATATGACTGTCACAATTTCTAGATTAACCATAAATAGAAACACAACTTTTAATCTAGTAGCAGGGAAAGGAAAATAAGAGAATCTGAGCGACCTGAGCTGTAGAAAGAAAGGAGAAACACATTTAAAAGAAACAAAAGAAAGAAAGGTGAGAAGTTTTCCCACACACATAAAAAAGAATTAGTGAAAACAAATTCAGAACGGTCAATAATTATATTCCAAGTAAATGGAGTAAATTCTCTTGTTGAAGACAAAGATTGTTGACATGGATTAAAAAAAAATCCCAACGAGATACATTTTCAAGCAATATACCTCAACCTAAAAGTATAAATATACGGAAATATTGATACTGAAAGCATGGAAAATATTTACCAAATAAATATGAATTAAATACCAGACAAAATGTGCTATAGTTCAAAATAGGATGGGAGATCAAGAAGAAAATTACATGTGGTAAATGGTCATGAGGAAAATTCAGGAATTCTTAACCTGTATACACCTAAAAACACAACTCCAAAAGAATAAAGTAAAAATTGACAGAAATACAAGGAGAAACTAACAAATTGACCCTCATAATGTTCAGACCATGTATACACAATCCCAAAAACCAGCGCATAAAAATTGGGACAGTGACTGGATATCATTTAGACTGACAAAAATGGCTGTTTGATTGGATTCAAGCTTTGTTTACAAAACTGAATTCAGTAAAGCCAGTCTGTAGGCAGATGGAATTTTATTTATCTTATTTTTTATTATTTTTTATTGTGTTATATTAGTCACCACACAGTACATCATTAGTTTTTGATGTAATGTTCCAAAATTCATTGTTTATGTACAACACCATGAAATACATGCCCTCCTTAATACCCATCACCAAGTCAACACATCCCCCACCTCCCTCCACTCTAAAACCCTCAGTTTGTTTCTGAGTCCACAGTCTCTCGTGGTTTGTCTCCCCTTCTGATGACCTCCCCTTCATTTTTCCCTTCCTTCTCCTAATGTCTCCCATGCTATTCCTCAAGTTCCACAAGTAAGTGATAATCGACTTTCTCTGCTTGACTTATTTCACGCAGCATAATCTCCTCCAGTCCCATCCATGTCAAAGCAAAAGTTAGGTATTCATCATTTCTTATGGCTGAGTAATATTCCATTCTGTATATGGACCACACCTTCTTTATCCACTTGTCTGTTGAAGGGCATCTAGGCTCTTTCCTCAGCTTGGCTATTGTGGACATGGCTGCTATGAACATTGGGGTGCACATGGCCCTTCTTTTCACTACATCTGTACCTTTGGGGTAAATACCCAGTAATGCAATTGCTGGGTCATAGGGTAGCTCTATTTTCAACTTTTTGAGGAAACACTACACTGTTTTCCAAAGCGGTGCACCAACTTGCATTCCCACCAACAGTGTAAGAGTGTTCCCCTTTCTCCATATCCTCTCCCACATTTGTTGTTTTTTGCCTTGTTAGTTTTTAATTTTGTTAATTTCTAATTTTAATTTAAATCTAATTAAATTTTCATTCTGGCTGGTGTAAGGATGTATCTCAATGTGGTTTTGATTTGAATATCCTTGATGGCTAATGATGATGAACAATTTTTTATGTGTCTGTTAGCCATTGGCATGTCTTCTTTGGGGAAGTGTCTACTCATGTCTTCTGCCCATTTATTGACTTGATTATTTGGTTTTTTAGGTGTTGAATTTGAGAAGTTCTTTATAAATCTTGGGTATCACCCCTTTGTCTGTGGTGTCATTTGCAAATATCTTCTCCCATTCTCTGTGTTGCCTCTTCATTTAGTTGACAGTTTCCTTTGCTGTGCAGAAGCTTTTGATCTTGACGAAGTCCTAAAAGGTCATTTTCACTTTTGTTTCCTTTGCTTTTACTCTATGGTCAAATAATCTTTGACAAAGCAGGAAAAAATATCCAATGGAAAAAAGACTTTCTCTTCAATGAATGGTGCTGGGAGAATTGGACAGCTAGCTATATATAGAAGAATGAAACTCGACCATTCTTTTATAGCATACAAAAGATAAACTCAAAATGGATGAAATACCTCAATATGAGACAGGAATCCATCAAAATCCTAGAGGAGAACATAGGCAGTAACCTTTCTGACATTGGCCATAGCAACTTCTTTCAAGACATGTCTCCAAAGGCAAAGAAATTTTAGATCATAAGAGTTCTTTTATTTTTTTTTAAAGATTTTATTTACTTATTTGACAGAGAGACTGAGAGCGATCACAAGTAGGCAGAGAGACAGGCAGAGAGAGAGTGGGAAGCAGGGTCCCTGCTGATCAGAGAGCCCGATGCGGGTTCAATCCCAAAACTCTTGAGTTCATGACCAGAGCCGAAGGCAGAGGCTCAAGCCACTGAGCCACGCAGGTGCTCCTTAGGAGTTATTTTAGATTCCACTATAATTCTGTCATGGCTAAGATGTGGACCCATCCCACCTCACCTGAGACTCTTGAGGGCTTTTGAGCACATAGCTTGACTTGGGAGGACACCTAGGGAAAGGAGAAGAGTGATGGCAGAGGACCACGAGACAGAGGAAAAAGGAGGGAATGCAACAGTGATGAAGTTCTAGGACCTAGGTGAGGTTCGGTGGGCTGAGGTCCGGAGCCGATGACCAAGAAAGAATTCTTGAGACATCTTTGCTGCAAAATTGTGGTTTATTAAAGCATGGGGACAGGACCCATGGGCAGGAAGAGATGCTGCCCCAGGTTGTGAGAGATGGCCGGTTGTGTACCTTGTGGTTGGGGGAAGGGGAGGGGAAGGGAGGTTTCAACGGAGCTTTCATATGCTAAAGAGGGCCTACAAGGTGCAGCTTGATCAATGTTGTCTTTTGGCCACCCATTAACATCAAGGTAGTTGGGAGATTCCTGGTGGGAGGTCACAATCCTGCTATCAAGCGTCTTTGTTAGTGAGATTTAGGTTCAGAAGAGATTTAACTATATTTACATTTCCTTCTACCACAGCCTCCTTCAATTTTGTTTACAGAGGGGAGGGTGACATTAGGGTTTGAGGAACTGAGTTATTTGCCTCTGGAAATTGTGCTATTGATAAGGTAACTTCTTTGTTTGTAGATCTCCAGGACATTTGTAAACCAACAGAGACTCCTGTCTTGTAGGATTGTGAGTTCTGCAAGTTAACTATTTGTTTCACGCTTATGGCAGTCAGGGGTGCCTGAGGAATGTCACACATTACCTAGGGGAGCAGGTGAAGAGGGGGTGCAGGGTGCCAGCTTTTGCTTTGTCTTCAGCCAGCCTCCTGCTGCCTCATCAACAGCAAGGGTCCATTCTCCAACTGGTCACACCTGTGGGCCACTGGGGCCGGTGTCCCACCAAGACCTTCAGGTTTCTTTATGGGATGCACATCAGAGTTGCCATCACAGAGTTGGAAAGGGGAACATTCATTCTCAAGGATTCAACCCCCACCCCTCAAACCACCGGTGGTCATGAGTTGTGACTCTTGGCACTTCCAAGTCTCACAGGTGAGAGTACTGGGTGAACTCCCAGAAGGACCCATGCCTCAGTGTCTGAGAAGCCCAGATGGAAAGCAAGAGACTGAGACTCTCCATGCAGCAGCCAGACTTGCAAATCCAGTTGATGCAGCCAGAGGAAGAAATGTTCAAGAAGATGTGATGTGTGTCTCAGGAGTATCTCAATCAGAAATTTCTTGAAGGACTCTTCATTGCATTACGTGGCAAAAGAAATGGATTTCTGTCCCCCACCCCCCACACACATGAACACACACTTCCTTGTAATATTCATTTTTATGGAATTCCAGCCCCTTCACATGCTCTCTGCCCATGATATGTAAAGAGATCCCAGAATCTCCCCACCTCCCACACTCAGCTGCATCCCTAGTGCCTTCGCTCAAGATTTAGTGCAACTTTAGTCATTGCACAAAACCGACATTGTGTTGAAGAGGGAAAGAGAAAAGAGGTAATGCAGGTGGCCTTGGGTGGAAGGGAGTGAAGGAGAAGTCCTAAAACGGTAAGTGAGGCTGAACCACAGGCCAGCAAGGTGGCTAACAGGACATTTGATGTGAACAGAGACATTTCAAAGATCAGCAGTTAATGAGAAGACTGCCACAGCTGGTGATTTAGAGGGCAAGTTGGAAAAATGAAGGTAGAACAACAATAATTCCTTCACATAAAAATGTCCAAGCTGTGAATTCAGATGGATACTAAGCTAAAAACAAGGCATAAACATATCAATGTACTTGACAACAGGGGGCACCAGTGTGTAAACTTCTGATGCTTATGTGTTGTTTATGCCTTCCTGTCTTTCTTTCTCTCTTTCTTTTTCTTCCTTTCTTTCTTTCTTCCTTCCTTCCTTCCTTCCTTCCTTTCTTTCTTTCTTTCTTTCTTTCTTCCTTCTTTCACCTTTTATTGTGTTATGTTAGCCATAAAATACATCATCAGTTTTTCATGCAGTGCTTCAAGATTCATTGCTGATATACAACCCTGTGCTCCATAAAATACCTCCTGTTGGGTTGGCGGGCTCCAGGAGTGCAGGAGGAACAATAGAAATGACCAGCGGCTCCAGAGGCTCCTGGAGGCTCCGAGGCTCCCAGAGTGCAGGAAGAGCAATGGAAATGACCACCGCCAGGGTCCCGCCATCTTCCAGCCTACCCCCCCCCACTTAACCCTTGACTCTCCCGCAAAAGGATGTATGCCCAGGTCTGGGCTCCATAGGTAACCCGATACCTATGCAGGAGACAGATAAAAGGCCCCCCCCACCCTGCCAACTCCCTCCCAGAGTGACTTCCCCCCACTCTGCTTTCCAGAGTAGTGGAACTGGAACCTCGCCCGAGGGTGCCCACCTCCTCCCAGCACAATTTTCCTGGCTCCCCTTCTCCTGAGCTCTGAAACTTCACCAGAGAGTGCCTTTAATAAATCTTGCCTTGCACCCACTTCACCTGGTGTTGTGTTTATCTCGCCTATAAAACTTTACACCTGCCATTCTTCCCCCCCTTCCCCGCACCATGGTTAAAGCTATGTTTTTTATTTTTTTTATTTCTTTTCAGCGTATCAGAATTCATTGTTTATGAACCACACCCAGTGCTCCATGCAATATGTGCCCTCCATAATACCCATCACCTGGCTCCTCCAACCTCCACCTCCCCCCCCCGCCCCTGAAAAACCCTCAGATTGTTTTTCAGAGCGCATTGTCTCTCATAGTTCATCTCCTCTTCCAATTTCCCTCAACTCCCTTCTCCTCTCCATCTCCCCATATCCTCCATGTTATTTGTTATGCTCCACAAATAAGTGAAACCATATGATAATTGACTCTCTCTGCTAGACTTATTTCACTCAGCATAATCTCCTCCAGTCCCCTCCATGATGCTACAAAAGTTGGGTATTCATTCTTTCTGATGGAGGCATAATACTCCATAGTGTATATGGACCACATCTTCCTTATCCATTCATCTGTTGAAGGGCATCTTGGTTCTTTCCACAGTTTGGCAACCATGGCCATTGCTGCTATAAACATTGGGGTACAGATGGCCCTTCTTTTCACTCCATCTGTATCTTTGGGGTAAATACCCAGTAGTGCAATTGCAGGGTCAAAGGGAGGCTCTATTTTTAATTTCTTGAGGAATCTCCACACTGTTCTCCAAAGTGGCTGCACCCACTTGCTTTCCCACCAACAGTGTAAGAGGGTTCCTCTCTCTCCACATCCCCTCCAACACACGTTGTTTCCGGTCTTGCTAATTTTGGCCATTCTAACTGGTGTAAGGTGGTATCTCAATGTGGTTTTAATTTGAGTCTCCCCTATGGCTAGTGATGATGAACATTTTTTCATGTGTCTGATAACCATTTGTATGTCTTCATTGGAGAAGTGTCTGTTCATGTCTTCTGCCCATTTTATGACATGATTATCTGTTTTGTGTATGTTGAGTTTGAGAAGTTCTTTATAGATCCTGTATATCAACCTTTTGTCTGTACTGTCATTTGCAAATATCTTCTCCCATTCCATGGGTTGCCTCTTTGCTTTGTTGACTGTTTCCTTTGCTGTGCAGAGAAGCTTTTGATCTTGATGAAGTCCCAAAAGTTCATTTTCTTTTTTGTTTCCTTTGCCTTTGGAGACATATCTTGAAAGAAGTTGCTGTGGCTGATATTGAAGAGGTTACTGCTTATGTTCTCCTCTAGGATTCTAATGGATTCCTGTCTCACATTTAGGTCTTTTATCCATTTTGAGTTTATCCTTGTGTACAGTGTAAGTGAATGGCTGAGTTTCATTCTCCTACATATAGCTGTCCAATTTTCCCAGCACCATTTATTCAAGAGACTGTCTTTTTTCCACTGCATATTTTTTTTCCGGCTTTGTCGAAAATTATTTGACCATAGAGTTGAGGGTCCATATCTCGGCTCTCTACCCTGTTCCACTGGCCTATGTATCTTTTTTTATGCCAGGACCATGCTGTCTTGGTGATCACAGCTTTGTAGCAAAGCTTGAAATCAGGTAAGGTGATGCCCCCAGTTTTGTTTTTGTTTTTCAACATTTCCTTAGCTATTCGGGGTCTCTTCTGATTCCATACAAATTTTAGGATTATTTGCTCCAGCTCTTTGAAAAATACTGGTGGAACTTTGATAGGAATAGTATTAAAGGTATGGATTGCTCTAGGCAGTATAGACATTTTAACAATGTTTATTCTTCCGATCCAAAGTATGGAAAGGTCTTTCCTCTTTTTGTGTCTTCTTCAATTTCTTTCATGAGTGTTCTGTAGTTCCTCAAGTACAGATCCTTTACCTCTTTGGTTAGGTTTATTCCCAGGTATCTTATGGTTCTTGGTGCTATAGTAAATTGAATCGATTCTCTAAGTTCCCTTTCTGTATTTTCATTGTTAGTGTATAAGAAAGCCACTGATTTCTGCACATTGACTTTGTATTCTGCCACATTACCGAATTGCTGTATCAGTTCTAGTATTTTGGGGGTGGAGTGTTTTGGGTTTTCCACATAAAGAATCATGTCATCTGCAAAGAGAGAGAGAGTTTGACTTCTTCATTGACAATTTAGATACCTTTTATTTCTCTTTGTTGTCTGATTACTTTTGCTAGGACTTCTAATACTATGTTGAACAAGAGTGGTGAGAGTGGGCATCCTTGTCGTGTTCCTGATCTCAACGGGAAGGCTGTGTGCTTTTTCCCATTGAGGATGATATTTGCTGTGGGTTTTTCATAGATAGAGTTTATGAAGTTCAGGAATGTTCCCTCTATCTCTATACTTTGAAGCATTTTAATCAAGAATGGATGCTGGATTTTGTCAAATGTTTTTTCTGCATCAATTGAGAGGACCATGTGGTTCTTCTCTCTTCTCTTATTGATTTGTCCTATTACATTGATTGATTTGCGAATGTTGAACCATCCTTGTAACCCAGGGATGATTCCCACCTGGTCATGGTGGATAATC
This sequence comes from Lutra lutra, assembly GCF_902655055.1. Classification (NCBI taxonomy): domain Eukaryota; kingdom Metazoa; phylum Chordata; class Mammalia; order Carnivora; family Mustelidae; genus Lutra; species Lutra lutra. The sequence continues at coordinate 90,832,169 of NC_062286.1, read as the reverse complement.
TTTTTAATGTGTTGTTGGATCCTGTTTGCTAGGATCTTGTTGAGAATCTTAGCATCCATATCCATCAATGATATTAGTCTGAAATTCTCCTTTTTGGTGTGGTCTTTGCCTGGTTTGGGGATCAGGGTAATGCTGGCTTCATAAAAAGAGTCTGGAAGTTTCCCTTCTGCTTCAACTTTTTGATACAGTGTCAGGAGAATAGGTGTTATTTTTCCTTTGAAAGTCTGGTAGAATTCCCCAGGGAGCCCGTCAGGTCCTGGCCTCTTGTTGTTTGGGAGGTTTTTGATCACTGCTTTAATCTCATTACTAGATATCGGTCTATTCAGGTTGTCAATTTCTTCCTGGTTCAATTTTGGGAGTTTATAGTTTCCAGGAATGCATCCATTTCACCTAGGTTGCTTAACTTATTGGCATATAACTGTTGATAATAACTTCTGATGATTGTTTATATTTCCTTGGTGTTAGTTGTGATCTCTCCCTTTTCATTCATAATTTTATGAATTTGAGCTTTCTCTCTTTTCTTTTGGATTACTGTGGCCAATGGTTTATCAATCTTATTGATTCTTTCAAAAAGCCAGCTTCTAGTTTCATTGATATGTTCTACTGTATCTCTAGTTTCTATCTCATTGATCTCTGCTCTAATCTTGATTATTTCCCTTCTTATGTGTGGAATTGGCTTAATTTGTTGTTGATTCTCCAGTTCTTGAAGGTGTAGAGACAGCTGGTGTATTCTGGATTTTTCAATTTTTTTGACGGAGGCTTGAATGGCTATGTATTTCTCCCTTAAGACTGCCTTTGCTGTATCCCATAGGTTTTGGGCCAAAGTGTCCTCATTCTCATTGGTTTCCATGAATTCTTTCAGTTCTTCTTTGATCTCCTGGTTGATCCAAGCATTCTTAAGCAAGGTGGTCTTTGGCTTCCAGGTGTTTGAGTTCCTTCCAAACTTTTCCTTGTGACTGAGCTCCAGTTTCAAAGCATTGTGATCTGAGAATATGCAGGGAATAATCTCAGTCTTTTGGTATCAGTTGAGTCCTGATTTGTGACCCAGTATGTGGTCTATTCTGGAGAAGGTTCCATGTGAACTTGAGAAGAATGAGTATTCTGTTGTGTTAGGGTGGAATGTTCTTTATATATCTATGAGGTCCATCTGGTCCAATGTGTCATTCAATACTCTTTTTTCTTTATTGATTTTCTGCTTCGATGATCTGTCTATTACTGAGAAAGGCATGTTAAGATCTCCTACTATTATTATACTCGTATCAATATGACTCTTTATCTTGATTAATAGTTTTCTTATGTAATTGGCTGCTCCCATATTGGGGACATATATCTGTAAATTGTTAGATCTTCTTGGTGCATAGTCCCTTTAAGAATTATGTAGTGTCCTTCTTTATCTCTGACTACAGTCTTTAGTTTAAAATCTAATTTATCTGACATGAGAATCACTACCCCGGCCTTCTTTTGAGGCCCATTGGCATGAAAGATGCTTTCCCATCCCTTCACTTTCAGTCTGGGTGTATCCTTAGGTTTGAAATGTGTCTCTTATAGACAACATATGGATGGGTCCCGTCATTTTATCCAATCTGCAACCCTGTGTCATTTTATGGGTGCATTTAAGCCATTCACTTTGAGAGTGATTATTGATAAATACGTTTTTATTGACATCGTGTTACCTTTGAAGTCTTTCTTCCTGTAGATTGTCTCCATATATTTCTGTTCAATGATATTCCTAGGGTTTTTCCTCTTTTATATACCCCCCCCCCTTAATATTTCCTGCAGTGTCAGCTTGGTGGTCACATACTCTTTTAAGCCTTCCCGGTCTTGGAAACTCTTTAACTCTCCATCCATTTTGAATGTCAACCTTGCTGGATAAAGTATTCTTGGCTGCATGTTCTTCTCATTTAGTGCCCTATTACGTCTTGACAGCCCTTTCTGGATTGCCAGGTTTCTGTGGACAGGTCTGTTGTTATTTGTCGCGGCTGGTGCGACAACACGACCAGGGTCAAGAGGGTAAGAAGATGGTGAGACAAAGATGAGACATAAAGAGATGGGGACAGGAGGGACACAGTGGATGATGTCCAAGCAGTGCCAATTTTATTCAAGGCTGTGAGGCATTATATAGCTAACAGAAACAATCATAAGAAAGTATCCATTTTTAGCTGATTACTAAAGAATTTGCAACATGCACAGAAAACCCTTCAAGTTTCCCTATTATCTATTTCCCAAGGACTAATAGTAGTCCTTCTGATGCCAATGGTCTCTGTCTTCAGGTAACTCCTAAACCAGATGCACGAACTTCAAAGTAACTTAAGACATAGTTTATGGCCCATGCAAGGACAGCACAATCCCACAATGGTTTAATGAGCAGGCCTGTTTTGCCCATTCCAGATAAGCACATGCAGGAAACCACGACAGTGCGTCTTAGGATCCATAGCTCAGGCCCTTTCTCAAGCGCTGCTCAACTTTCCACTCACGGGGTTATTAACCCTTGGGCTTCCAGGAGGCGTGAGTCGGGGCCTGGTTTGGTCTCGACTCTAGCCCAGTCCGCGGCTGCCTACAGTTATTCTTATGCGCTTTCCTCTCTATGTAAGGAACTTCTTTTTCCTAGCTGCTTTCAAGAGATCCTGTCTACAATTATGATTCTTCATTCTTACTGTCAGGTGTCTTGAGGTCTTTCTAGATTCTATAATCTTGGGGGGAGGCTGTTCTACCTCTAGTACATGAACGCTGTATCCACTCATGAAATTGGGAAATTTTTCATGGAGGATTTGTTCCGCTGTATCTTCTAGTCTTCTTTCTTCCTCCTCCCCCCCAGGGATTCCAATAATTCTGATGCTGGAACGTTTCATGCCATCATTTATTTCCCTAATTCTGTTTTCGTGGCTTCTAAGCTGTTTGTTCCAGGCTTCCTCCTGATCCTTTCTCTCTATCTGTTTGTCCTCTAGATCACTAATTCTATCTTCTGTCTCAGTTACCCTAGCTTTTACAGAAGTTAGACTAGATTGGAACTCATTGAGAACATTGTGAACATCATCCCTGGTGGCCTCCAGTTCTGCCCTAATCAATGTCATTTTGTTGTCCATGGCTTTCTCCAACCTAGCTATTGCCTGGATAATTTTTAGCCTGATTTCCCTTCCTGACATACTGTCTATGTCGATAGCCATTAGCTCTGTTGCAGAAGGCCCAGCCTCTGAATTTTTCTTCTGTTGGCATTCCTCCTCCCAGTCATTTTGCTGAGAGATGGCTGAACGGATGTAGCTGGATGTATTGACCGTGGTACAGTCAAGGTGCACCCTGGAATGCTTCTGAGCAATCAAGAGTCCCCACACAAACGAAAGAAAAAAGAAAGACAGAAAAAAGAAAAAAATAGAGAGAGAGAGGGAAAGAGAGAGAGAGAGAGGGAAAAAAAAGAAAGAATAAAAGAGAAGACCCAACCCAAATGGGCCCCAAGGTAAGATTTATGAAGTATACAAACAAAAACAGACAAACAAAAAGACTGATAAAAGTAGATGACAAGAGAAAAATAATATGTATATATATATAAAAGAAAAACAAAAAAGAACCTCATCAAAAAGAACCACAAGTGTAAGATTTGTACACTACCAGGACAAACACAAATACACAGAAACACCGGCAGAAGAAAAAGATGGGAGAGTGGTTATATATTCTCAGTATAGGCGATGAAGTTTACTTTGATTCTTCCTGGATGTATCTTGATATCTTTGTTAAAGGACTCAACTTTCCTAAGATAAATGGGGATTACAAATTGGTTTACCTATAGGGGTAGCATTGATTGGGGAAAGGGGATTACCCTGAAGCTTAACTCTATATGAATATTAAAAAATAAATATAAAAAAAGAATAAACTAAACTAAAATAAAATTTTAAAAAAATTAAAAAATAGAAAAGCAAAAGGAAAACGCAGGTACATGTATCAACAAGTTCAGGTTAAATGGTGATTATGGAATTTGATTTACTGGACATCTCACTGTGATGGTAAATAGGTTAAAATTTTATCTATAAAAAAAAATGAACCAGAATAGTGGGAATGAATCAAAAATAAAAGTTGTATCTACAAAGTAGTGGTGGTTGTTCTCTTGTCTCTCTCTCTCTTTTTTTTTTTTTTTTGGCTTTCTGTGGGAGGGGCCTGTTGTGTGGGTTTTCAGGCAGTGTTTATTGAGTTAAGACCTCCCACCCCATCGAGGTGGTGGGCTCTGAGGAAACCGGTTTTTCAGGCTTTTGTTCTCTGAAGATTTTTTTGTTTGTTTGTTCGTTTGTTTTCTCTTGCCTTGACAGCTTTTGATGGTTTTTGGAAGTCTAGAGGAAAGCAAACTGCACCCACACCTCTGTCTCAGAGAGAGGCCTCAGTCTGTTCCCCTCTGGGTGCTCCGGAGCACATAAATTCCCCCTTGGCCACTGGAAGAGCACATTCCCAGTGGCGGTCCCTGGGGACACAGGAACTCCTGCTTGTACCCAAATCCATGACAGCAGTAGCTGTCTGGGCAGCCCCAGACCACCAGAGAGGTCCCAAGCAGTGATAGCACACTGAGATTTTCCCGCTGGCCCAGGCTGGGAGTGCTCAGACTTTCCGGGTCCGAGAGCACCAGGCTCTCTCAGGGGAGGGTGTTGGGCATGACTCAGATTCTGGTCACGTGACCTGTATGCATGGAGAGTGCAAAGGGCTGTGCTTCTGCCAGCTGGAGACCGCAGGCACCTCTCTCAGGGGGAGGTGTGGGACGTGACTCAGACTCTGATAGCATGGCACAGCACGTGCCTGGAGAGTGCAAAAGGCGATGGTTCTGCTGGCTGGCGAAGCTCCCAGCCCCTCATGGGAGCTCCCACCTACGTGCTCTCTGACATGCTCGAGGCTCAGGGACCAAGACCTGGTTTCTTCACCCCACTCTCTCTGGCTCAGCACCAGGGGTGGCTGTCCTAGGTCCGGGGACTTAAGCCCCTGTCCCTAACTGCCCCAATTCCCACAATTTCTCCCCATGATCCTTTGTTCTTTTTGAGTGCTTTCAACCAGACTCCAAGTTACTGCTGGTCCCCAGTGGCAGGGCACTCTCGTGTTGGGATATTACTTTCCAATGGGTTGCTTCTGGTGGCTCCCTCCCCATTTTGTTTATCTTCCTATATCAGTCCGATGTTCCCACTCTGCATTATCTGCCCACTGGCATCTTCTGCCCCCATAGAGATCCAGAAGTGTATAATTCTAATCTCAGGCTGATTTCATGGGTGATCAGACTTATTTGGTAGGTAATCAGCTCACTTTAGGGTACAGGTTGAAACAGTGCCTCTTCCTAGTTCCCTGCCATCTTGTGTCCCCAAATACCTTCCATTCTTAACACTAGTCATGGGGTCAACCATCTCCCTACTCCCCTCCCCTCTAAAACCCTCAGTTTGTTTCTCAGAGTCCATAGTCTCTGATGGTTTGTCTCCCCCTCTGATTTTCCTCAATTCCCTTTTCCTTTGCTTCTCCTAATGTCCTCCATGTTAATCCTTATGTTCCACAAAAAAGTGAAACCACATGATAATTGACTTTCTCTGCTTGACTTATTTCACTCAGCATGCTCTCCTACAGTAACATCCTTTCTGGTATTCATCCTTTCTGATAGCCGAGTAATATACCATTGTATGTATGGACCACATCTTCTACCCATTCATCTGTTGAAGGGCATCTCGGCACTCTCCACAGCTTGGCTTTTGTAGACATTGCTGCCAAGTTCCTTTTATTTTGTAGCAGGGAAAGTGTAATATAACTAAGTCTATTGCACTGATCTTACCTCAGCAATTCCTTCCCAATAACCCACCTGGGTCTTGTAACATAGACTTGGAAAAACCACTAGTACCATGGCCATCACCACATTTATTCCCCACCCTTGGGACAGCCTCCATCCCCAGACTCCAAAGTTCAGTGATCTCTATGTGCTCTCCAAAAGGCAGGGGATATTGAAGGGTGGTCACCACAAGGTAGTCATGCAAATAACCAGGCAGAAGTATTAATTTCTTTAAAGTGTGTACAGAGTAAGATGGTGTTACTCATGTCAAGCAGTCACTTCTGTCAGGCAGTGATGCCAGCAACTGAGGGCATTGCAGCCAAGACCACATATCACCAAAACTGGCAACAGCCGGCGACACCCTGAACTGATAACCAGCAGAACCAGAGGACATCTAAAAATGCCCAAGAATCATTCCCTCTCTTTAAAAAAGGAGAATTTTTTGCAGAAAACTAGCTACATAGATGCTGACCCTTTCACATCTGACCACATCCCAAAGGCAGCTGCTGCCAAACACTCTGTCCTATTGATCGCTGAGCATAACAGAGATCTTCCACTGCCTGAACATAATAAGCAGCATGTGCCTGTATTTGACCCAGACCAGGCCAAGGCCTTACCTCAACTGCACACTCACAGACTGACATCATGTTTGGTGCATTCATTTCCCACCCCGTTCTGTCTTCTTTACTGTGTGACTTGTCTTGTCTTTGCTTTGTGTGATGTGTAAGACACCAAGTTAACATATGTGATGAAATGCCATTGAGTTTGGAATCTTGCGCATGCTTTTTCATTTGTTAACCTTGCTTTATGACTGAAGGAAGCAGACATTGGGGAAAGACACAACTTGTGTGTGTGTGCCTTCATAGTGTGCTTGCAACAATGTCACAAAAGGACTGGGGATAGTAGTCACTGCTTGTTGAAGAGACAGGTTTCCTTAGCTTCAGTTCCTCAGGGGCTAATCACGCTGCCTAATCAGACAGAGGTTCTGAGAAGTCCTTCCAAAAGCTACCTTTTCCGTCATCAAGGTTTATCTTTACAAAAGAATTTCTGTGCTAGACGGATAAATCGTCATCATTCTTAACCTCTCTATCCATTCCTTTTGCTCTCTGACTCTGGCTCTTGCCTCAGCCTTGTGAGTTGCTTTGGCCAATAGGATAATAGCAAATATGTCCAGCAGCCTTAAAACCATTTGTACAGTTGGGTTTGCTCATTTCTGCCCTGTGGTATTGCCTCAAGAAGGACCTGCCCAGGCAAGTCCCCTGGTCCCAGGGGAAGGATGAGAAACCTATGGACCAGAGCAGAGTTACCAGCATTGTCCCAACAAAGGTCTCCCTAGATCAGTCAACAGCTGTGAACTCCAAGATAAGTGACGGTGAAGAGCAGCCAACACTGACCCAGATCGGATGAACCCTACAGACTCATGAGCTGAATAAATGTTTATTGGTGTATGCCACTTCAGTTATGTGGTTGGTTGCCACGCAACACTTTAGTGGTAGATATAATTGATATGTGCTCTTCCAAACTCTTCTGGAGACTCCATCTAAGTTTCTGCCTGCTCACCAGCTGCCAGGAACTAGTTACAGGTCCAGTAGTTTTTAAAGTGCTTCCTCTAATACTGAATGAATCAAAAGTTACTTTCTCAAGTCAATTTCTGTTAATCTGCCTATCTCAGGCTTGCACGGTGCTTTTTCTATGGATGTTTGGTTAATCTGTAAATGTTCCCAAATGTCCTTTATGGAGACAGACTCTGAGCTTTCTCTCCTTGTTGCCAGCACCCAAATTCTTGGAGCTTCTTCTTCTGTATCCCTCTACCTCTAGAAGACCAGGCTCCCTCCCTTCTTGTCACCTACATTTCTAATCCTTGGTGAGAATAGCAATCCCTGTCAGGCCAGTCACCTTCTGGGGGGCAACAATCTCTTTATCATGCAGACACCAGACTTGTTTAGAGTCATAGGGAAGGGCCACAAGGAGTCACAAGCTCAAAGAACTTTAGAACCAGAAGGATGTTAGAGATAAGTCAGTGGATGCAGTGTGTGGCTCTGTCCAACGAAGGAGATAAGTCTTCCAAATTTGGTAGTTCCAGATTCTTGGAGCCACCAGCACATACCTTCACTGTTGTAGCTACTTCCTGGTATGTAAACAAATCATCTCCAAACTTGGTGGCTCACTCCAATAACCTTTCTGTTTATTTGTTCACAATCCTGTAATTTGGGTAAGGCTTGGCTGAGACAGTTCAACTCTGCTCTACATGGCTGATAGTTTTGACCTGGACTCAAGGGTGCACTTGCAAGATGGCCCCACTCTCATGGCTGGGAAGGTGGTGTTAACTGTTGGCTCGAAGCTCAGCTGAGGCTGTTAGCCAGGGGCCTCAGTTCCTCTCTGTGTGGTCTCTCCATATGGCTAGATTAGATATCTCTCAGGGGGGCAGTCTCCAAATAGTCAATCTTCTTCCACGGTGACTGTCTTCTTCCAGTGTGCAAAAAAGAAAGCTGCCAGGTCATTTTAAGGCTTAGCAAGGAAACTGGTACCCTGTCACTTCCTCTATGTTGAATGGGTTAAAGAAGATCACAGAATCAGCTTCGATTCAAAGGGAAAGAAAAAAATGCAGGGGTATATGAACACTGGAAGTATGGTTCATTGAGAACAACCAGTGTCAAAGTCCAGGCTCCTTCAAGTTTTTACTAAAAGTTGAACTTCCACTGACCTTTCTAGCCAGCAAATAATGTGATGAAGTTGAGCATTGGCCTAGGAGTCAAGACACTGGAACTTCTTACCTAGTTGGACTATTCATTAACTTTACAGATTTGGAGAAGGGACCAGATTCTAAAGTTTGTCTGGATGAACATTAAAGTAACATCTGGTTTGAGAGTCAGAGTCTAAAGTCTTGGTAGGTTTCAGTTCCCAGGCAAGTCTTTACATTCTCCTTCATGAGTCTATCCCACTCTTTTTGAGCTGGTCTATCTTGATCTCCAGCTGCCAAGAGGCCAACCCAGTTATTTACTTAATTCCTGAGCTCTGCTGATCTCAGTCCCTCTGATTTGTCCTTTTGACCTGTTTCTTGGAAGCTGGATAACCTTGGGAAGCCACACAACTTCTCTTAGTCTAGGTGAAATGGGGATAAGAACCCTAGATTTATGGGCTGTGCTGAAGACCGAATGGGAAAAGGTGCACAAAATTGCTTTGCAAAATGGTACTGGGATGAGATGACATTGTCCAGCCACCCTAATGCCGCCAGCACTAGCATGTCATATTCAGGTTTGTCTTTCCATCTCCAGTGCTGGTGACAACCACTTACTAACCGACTTTGATTCTTATTTTTCCATTTTATACTGAGGGAATACATCTGTCAGTCACATTTTACTCTCAAGACTTTCTGAGACTCCAGGATTTCCTTGCTGATAACCCTTGACAATCCAGTGGAATTATTTAGCCTGCACCTACAGTAGGCAATCTCACAACCAGGGCTGAGATGGAGTGGGGCAGAATTATACAAATGCAAAGGAAAGGAGGGGCTTTTCTTAATACTTTCTGAATGTTAAAAATAAAAACAGCTTCTACATTATTCTGTAAGGTGTCATCTTCAGATAGTTTATCCAACCAGACAGAAACTCAGGAACAAGGATTTTGTCTTTTTTTTTTTTTTAATTTCTACCCATTCAGTGACTAGAATAAGTGCCCAGCAAAAGAAACTCAGTTAATGCTTTTTTGAATCAATGAATGAATGAGAAGAAACTTGAATTGTGAAGAGGCTCAGAAAAAAGGCTTATTATTTGATTTAAAAATGAATATGTAAGTGCTGGAGAAAAACCTCAATTGGCATCTTTTGGATAGATTATTTAAACCAAACCTTTTATACTGTGGGGTGTTGCTTTGTTGTTTTATGACTGTTATAGTGGAATTATTAATTTGATTTATTATAACCTGATTTATAATCACCTGAATTGTGACTTTAACTTTTGAAAAGGACCCACAAACTCTTCATGGGTTTGGTATCACAGAAAGCAGAGGAAGAAAAATATGCCCAGAACAAACTGCTGAGTCACATGTTATGTCTTTTCCTTAGCCAACATTCCTAATCTAATATCACTGACAATTCAGAAAGAAGCAATATCTAACCTGATGTGATGGCAGCACCCGTGAATATGCCCCCTGTTACTGAAGAGTACATGTCACCAATGTTTGAAATAAATGGTTCTTGGATATTGCTTTGACCTATACTGATGGTGTTCAGATTCAATTAGGTAAAACCATGAGAAACTCAGCTGTGTCAACCCCTCCTAGGCGACACATGGATTAATCAAGTGTGCACAATCTTAGCAAGAAGAAATTGCCTTGTTTGTATTTTCTGGAAGTGGAGGAGAAGAGAAAAACAAAATAGTAGTCAGTGAACAACATTTTTGTACCAAGCATTGTGTTCAATCCTTTCTCTACTCATTCACTCCTTAGAATGGTGAGTTTCTCTCCATTTTATAAATGAAGAAAACTGAGGCTTGGAGAATTGAGTCACCCACTTAAGATTACATAGCTAGTAAGGGGGAAGGATTGGGATTCAGACCCTCTGCTTTTGCCCTCATTCTGTCCTGCTTCTATAGAGTCTCTTCCAGCTTTGGCCTCATCATATTTTACTATCAGTTGGCCCTCTGTTTTTATAAGGTTACAAGAACATCACATATTTATGCAAACCCTACATTACACTGAGTACAACCACAAGCACAAATCTGAGGGGAAACCACACAAAACCAGACTGCTTCTGGTGATCTTCACACAGTCCATTGTGTTTGCTTCCTTAATCTGCCTGTGGTGTGTTGAGATCTTTCCCCCAGTTCAGATGTCACCTCCTCCAGTGAGCCCTCTCTGATCCTCCCCTCATCTCTACTGCCCAGTCCTTCCTGGTATCTCCCATAATGTCCTGCCTGTATCGCTATCGTTAATTATTATTATCTACTTAGGTATCCATCTCCTGCACTAGACTGTGAGCTCTCTGAGACCAGGCCTATGTCTGACTTCTCAGCTAGACTGTGACTTTTCTGAGGATCAAGACTGTGTCATCATTCTATTTGTAACTTAGTTCTGGGCGTAAACTAGCACAGAGTAGGGACTCAGTGAAGTCTACTGATTGGATCAAAAACATTACTCAGAAGGACTTGAAAACGTGTGTCTCATGGAGGGGACATCAATTTAGAGAAAGAAATTTAGAGAAAAGAAGGAACATGAAGACATAGAAAAAAGGAGAATATAAAGGGAAGTACTTAGTAAGTTCTCTGTGGTATTTGAATTATTTAATTTTGGTTAAACAGAAAAAACAATAGGATTCAATCCTTTCCAGTTATTCACTAAGACGATTTTAATAATTGCCTAATTGACACATATCCTATGTTTAAGTGATATCAGGAGTTTCCCAGTTAACATCTGGGAAAAAAAAAAAAACTATCAGCTCTAAGTCTTCCTTAAAGATTAACTGAAAGCAGTAAACTATGTCTTCAAATCATCTTAATAAAATGCAAAATCTTAGTTACAGATCAACCCAATGGGTGGTTCATTTTCATATTCCAGGGCATATGTTAATTTATGTCACATGAATCCTAAATGATGATTCACCTTGTTATTTTCTTTGTTATTTTTTACTCCTTATTGTTGTTATTTTAGCTACTCAGCATCCAACTTCCCTTCCTCCAATAATACACTCCATTATTTTAGGGGTGGGGTATTTCTTATCCTGTATAGGTGTCTTGGTGGAGGAGGTCCTACGTACAAAGAGAATTTACACCTCTGGTTTTCTGACCCAGAGCAGCCAGGTGGGTGGACACATGAGCTAGGTAGCCATCTAAGACTTAGCCAACTGGATATTCTTGAGACTTTGAACTTGAAGATGTGTAGAACGGTGGAAGATCTTTCATTGTCATGGAAGTCTTTGTATGCTGACCCATGTATTCTGCTCTATGACTTTTCTAGGCCTCCCAGTGCTGCCTTAGATCGAATTTTCTCGTTGTTTTCCAGGACTGCATCTCCAACCTTCCATTGATTTTGGGACCCTGGCATTCTCTGCATGAGTCATCTTTACCTAAATAGGCAGTCTATTTCTGTTGCTTAAAACTGAGAATTTTGTCTGAAATACCAGGTAAAAGCCGTCTCCATTTAGGGCATACATTTACATGGAGATTAGTAAAAGAATTTGCATTCTTGTGTCATGATTAGTAAGAATTAGTGTTCTCTAGAATTATTTTGAGATTCATTTTTCTAGAAAATTAAAAGATATAGAAGCAAAACTGTGTGATGGACTTCTCCATTTAAATGAATAGTTTTTGTGGACATCATATAATCTACATTTATTTTTTTATAATTTTAAATTTTTTTATTAACATATAATGTATTTTTACCCCAGGGGTACAGGTCTGTGAATCACCAGGTGTACACACTTCACAGCACTCACCATATCACATACCTTCGCCAATGTCCATAACCCAACCACCTTCTCCCCACCCCCCCCACCGCCGAGCAACCCTGTTTGTTTTGTGAGATTAAGGGTCTCTTGGGGCACCTGGGTGGCTCAGTAGGAGATTAAGGATCTCTTATGGTTTGTATCCCTCCCAATCCCATCTTCTTTCATTAATTCTTTTCCTACCCCCCAAACCCCCCATGTTGCCTATCAACTTCCTCATATCAGGGAGATCATATCATAATTGTCTTTCTCTGACTGACTTATTTCACTAAGCATAATACCCTCTAGTTCCATCCACGTAGTCACAAAAGGCAAGATTGCAATTTTTTTAATTTTTATTTTTTATAAACATATAATATATTTTTATCCCCAGGGGTACAGGTATGTGAAATGCCAGGTTTACACACTTCACAGCACTCACCATAGCACATATCCTCCCCAATGTCCATAACACCACCCCCCTTCTCTCATCTGCCCTCCCCCAGCAACACTCAGTTTGTTTTGTGAGATTAAGAGTCACTTATGGTTTCTCTCCCTCCCAATCCCATATTGTTTCACTTATTCTTCTCCTATCCCCTTAACCCCCCATGTTGCATCTCCACTTCCTCATATCAGGGAGATCATATGATAGCTGTATTTCTCCAATTGACTTATTTCACTAAGCATGATATCCTCTAGTTCCATCCACGTCATCGCAAATGGCAAGATTTCATTTCTTTTGATGGCTGCATAGTATTCCATTGTGTATATATACCACATCTTCTTGATCCATTCATCTGTTGATGGACATCTAGGTTCTTTCCATAGTTTGGCTATTGTAGACATTGCTGCTATAAACATTCGGGTGCACGTGCCCCTTCGGATCACTACGTTTGTATCTTTAGGGTAAATACCCAGCAGTGCAATTGCAGGGTCATAGGGTAGTTCTATTTTCAACATTTTGAGGAACCTCCATGCTGTTTTCCAGAGTGGTTGCACCAGCTTGCATTCCCACCAACAGTGTAGGAGGGTTCCCCTTTCTCCGCATCATCGCGAGCATCTGTCATTTCCTGACTTGTTAATTTTAACCATTCTGACTGGTGTGAGGTGATATCTCATTGTGGTTTTGATTTGTATTTCCCTGATGCCGAATGATGTGGAGCATTTTTTCTTGTGTGTGTTGGCAAACTGGATGTCTTCTTTGCAGAAATGTCTGTTCAGGTCTTCTGCCCATTTCTTGATTGGATTATTTGTTCTTTGGGTGTTGAGTTTGCTAAGTTCTTTATAGATTTTGGACACTAGACCTTTATTTGATATGTCATTTGCAAATATCTTCTCCCATTCTGTCAGTTGTCTTTTGGTTTTGTTAACTGTTTCCTTTGCTGTGCAAAAGCTTTTGATCTTGATAAAATCCCAATAGTTCATTTTTGCCCTTGCTTCCCTTGCCTTTGGCGATGCTCCTAGGAAGAAGTTGCTGTGGCTGAGGTCGAAGAGGTTGCTGCCTGTGTTCTCCTCAAGGATTTTGATGGATTCCTTTCTCACATTGAGGTCCTTCATCCATTTTGAGTTTATTTTCGTGTGTGGTGTAAGGAAATGGTCCAATTTCATTTTTCTGCATGGGGTTGTCCAGTTTTCCCAACAGCATTTATTGAAGAGGCTGTCTTTTTTCCATTGGACATTCTTTCATGCTTTGTTGAAGATTAGTTGACCATAGAGTTGAGGGTCTATTTCTGGGCTCTCTATTAGGTTCTATTGATCTATGTGTCTGTTTTTGTGCCAGTACCATGCTGTCTTGATGATGACTGCTTTGTAATAGAGCTTGAAGTCTGGAATTGTGATGCCACCAACTCTGGCTTTCTTTTTCAATATTCCTTTGGCTATTCGAGGTCTTTTCTGGTTCCATATAAATTTTAGGATTATTTGTTCCATTTCTTTGAAAAAAATGGATGGTACTTTGATAGGAATTGCATTAAATGTGTAGACTGCTTTAGGTAGCATAGACATTTTCACAATATTTATTCTTCCAATCCAGGATCATGGAACATTTTTTCCATTTTTTTTGTCTCAATTTCTTTCATGAGTACTTTATAGTTTTCTGAGTATAGATTCCTTGCCTCTTTGGTGAGGTTTATTCCTAGGTATCTTATGGTTTTGGGTGCAACTGTAATTGAGATTGACTCCTTAATTTTTTTCTTCTGTCCTGTTGTTGGTGTAAAGACATGCAACTGATTTCTGCACATTGATTTTATATCCTGACACTTAACTGAATTCTTGTACAAGTTCTAGCAGATTTGGAGTGGAGCCTTTTGGGTTTTCCACATATAGTATCATATCATCTGCGAAGAGTGATAGTCAACTTCTTCTTTGGATTTGGATGCCTTTAATTTCTTCTTGTTGCCTGATTGCTGAGGCCAGGACTTCTAGTACTATGTTGAATAGCAGTGATGATAATGGACACCCTGCCATGTTCCTGACCTTAGCGGAAACGCTCTCAGTTTTTCTACATTGAGAATGATATTCATGTTGTATTTTTCGTAGATGGCTTTGATGATATTGAGGTATGTGCCCTCTATCCCTACACTTTGAAGAATTTTGATCAGGAAAGGATGCTTTACTTTGTCAAATGCTTTACAGCATCTATTGGGAGTATCATATGGTTTTTGTTCTTTCTTTTATTAATGTACTGTATCACATTGATTGATTTGTGGATGTCGAACCAACCTTGCAGCCCTGGAATAAATCCCACTTGGTCGTGGTGAATAATGCTTTTAATGTACTGTTGAATCCTTTTGGCTAGTATTTTGGTGAGAATTTTTGCATCTGTGTTCATCAAGTATATTGGTCTGTAGTTCTCTTTTTTGATGGGATCCTTGTCTGGTTTTGGGATCAAGGTGATGCTGGCCTCATAAAATGAGTTTGGAAGTTTTCCTTCCATTTCTATTTTTTGGAACAGTTTCAGGAGAATAGGAATTAGTTCTTCTTTAAATGTTTGGTACAAATCCCCCAGAAAGCTGTTGGCCCTGGGCTATTGTTTGTTTGGAGATTTTTTTTTTTTGCATTTTAATTTTTTTATTTTTTCAGCATAGCAGTATTCATTATTTTTGCTCCACACCCAGTGCTCCATGCAATCCGTGCCCTCTACAATACCCACCACCTGGTGCCCCCAACCTCCCACCCCCCACCCCTTCAAAATTCTCAGATCGTTTTTCAGAGTCCATAGTCTCTCATGGTTCACCTCCCCTTCCAATTTCCCTCAACTCCCTTCTCCTCTCCATCTCCCCTTGTCCTCCATGCTATTTGTTATGCTCCACAAATAAGTGAAACCATATGATAATTGACTCTCTCTGCTTGACTTATTTCACTCAGCATAATCTCTTCCAGTCCCATCCATGTTGCTACAAAACTGGGTATTCATCCTTTCTTTTTTTTTTTTTTTACAGCTTTATAAACGTATATTTTTATCCCCAGGGGTACAGGTCTGCAAATCGCTAGGTTTACACACTTCACAGCACTCACCATAGCATATACCCTACCCAATATCCATAACCACACCCCCCCCTCCCAACCCCCTCCCCCCATCAACCCTCAGTTTGTTTTGTGAGATTAAGAGTCACTTATGGTTTGTCTCCCTCCCAATCCCATCTTGTTTCATTTACTCTTCTCCTACCCCCTCAACCCCCCATGTTGCATCTCCTCTCCCTCATATCAGGGAGATCATATGATAGTTGTCTTTCTCCGATTGACTTATTTCGCTAAGCATGATACCCTCTAGTTCCATCCACGTCGTCACAAATGGAAAGATTTCATTTCTTTTGATGGCTGCATAGTATTCCATTGTGTATATATACCACATCTTCTTGATCCATTCGTCTGTAGATGGACATCTAGGTTCTTTCCATAGTTTGGCTATTGTAGACATTGCTGCTATAAACATTCGGGTGCACGTGCCCCTTCGGATCACTACGTTTGAATCTTTAGGGTAAATACCCAGCAGTGCAATTGCAGGGTCATAGGGTAGTTCTATTTTCAACATTTTGAGGAACCTCCATGCTGTTTTCCAGAGTGGTTGCACCAGCTTGCATTCCCACCAACAGTGTAGGAGGGTTCCCCTTTCTCGGCATCCCTTCCAGCATCTGTCATTTCCTGATTTGTTTATTTTAGCCATTCTGACTGGTGTGAGGTGATATCTCATGGTGGTTTTGATTTGTATTTCCCTGATGCCGAGTGATATGGAGCACTTTTTCATGTGTCTGTTGGCCATCTGGATGTCTTCTTTGCAGAAATGTCTGTTCATGTCCTCTGCCCATTTCTTGATTGGATTCTTTGTTCTTTGGGTGTTGAGTTTGCTAAGTTCTTTATAGAATTTGGACACTAGCCCTCTATCTGATATGTCATTTGTAAATATCTTCTCCCATTCTGTCAGTTGTCTTTTGGTTTTGTTCACTGTTTCCTTTGCTGTGCAAAAGCTTTTGATCTTGATAAAATCCCAAGAGTTCATTTTTGCCCTTGCTTCCCTTGCCTTTGGTGATGTTCCTAGGAAGATGTTGCTGCGGCTGACGTCGAAGCGGTTGCTGCCTGTGTTCTCCTCGAGGATTTTGATGGATTCCTTTCTCACATTGAGGTCCTTCATCCATTTTGAGTCTATTTTCGTGTGTGGTGTAAGGAAATGATCCAATTTCATTTTTCTGCATGTGGCTGTCCAATTTTCCCAACACCATTTATTGAAGAGGCTGTCTTTTTTCCATTGGACATTCTTTCCTGCTTTGTCAAAGATGAGTTGACCATAGAGTTGAGGGTCCATTTCTGGGCTCTCTATTCTGTTCCATTGATCTATGTGTCTGTTTTTGTGCCAGTACCATGCTGTCTTGATGATGACAGCTTTGTAATAGAGCTTGAAGTCCGGAATTGTGATGCCACCAACTTTGGCTTTCTTTTTCAATATTCCTTTGGCTATTCGAAGTCTTTTCTGGTTCCATATAAATTTTAGGATTATTTGTTCCATTTCTTTGAAAAAAATGGATGGTACTTTGATAGGAATTGCATTAAATGTGTAGACTGCTTTAGGTAGCATAGACATTTTCACAATATTTATTCTTCCAATCCAGGAGCATGGAACATTTTCCCATTTCTTTCTGTCTTCCTCAATTTCTTTCATGAGTACTTATAGTTTTCTGAGTATAGATTTTTAGTCTCTTTGTTTAGGTTTATTCCTAGGTATCGTATAGTTTGGGGTGCAATTGTAAATGGGATGGACTCCTTAATTTCTCTTTCTTCTGTCTTGTTGTTGGTGTAGAGAAATGCAACTGATTTCTGTGCATTGATTTTATATCCTGACACTTTGCTGAATTCCTGTACAAGTTCTAGCAGTTTTGGAGTGGAGTCTTTTGGGTTTTCCACATAGAGTATCATATCATCTGCGAAGAGTGATAGTTTGACTTCTTCTTTGCCGATTTGGATGCCTTTAATTTCCTTTTGTTGTCTGATTGCTGAGGCTAGGACTTCTAGTACTATGTTGAATAGCAGTGGTGATAACGGACATCCCTGCCGTGTTCCTGACCTTAGCGGAAAAGCTTTCAGTTTTTCTGCATTGAGAATGATATTTGCGGTGGGTTTTTCATAGATGGCTTTGATAATATTGAGGTATGTGCCCTCTATCCCTACACTTTGAAGAGTTTTGATCAGGAAGGGATGCTGTACTTTGTCAAATGCTTTTTCAGCATCTATGGAGAGTATCTTATGGTTCTTGTTCTTTCTTTTATTAATGTGTTGTATCACATTGATAGACTTGCGGATGTTGAACCAACCTTGCAGCCCTGGAATAAATCCCACTTGGTCTTGGTGAATAATCCTTTTAATGTACTGTTGAATCCTATTGGCTAGTATTTTGGCGAGAATTTTTGCATCTGTGTTCATCAAGGATATTGGTCTGTAGTTCTCTTTTTTGTTGGGATCCTTGTCTGGTTTTGGGATCAAGGTGATGCTGGCCTCATAAAATGAGTTTGGAAGTTTTCCTTCTATTTCTATTTTTTGGAAGAGTTTCAGGAGAATAGGAATTAGTTCTTCTTTAAATGTTTGGTAGAATTCCCCCGGGAAGCCGTCTGGCCCTGGGCTTTTGTTTGTTTGGAGATTTTTGATGACTGTTTCAATCTCCTTACTGGTTATGGGTCTGTTCAGGCTTTCTACTTCTTCCTGGTTCAGTTGTGGTAGTTTATATGTCTCTAAGAATGTATGCATTTCTTCCAGATTGTCAAATTTGTTGGTGTAGAGTTGCTCATAGTATGTTCTTATAATTGTCTGTATTTCTTTGGTGTTCGTTGTGATCTCTCCTCTTTCATTCATGATTTTATTTATTTGTGTCCTTTCTCTTTTCTTTTTGATAAGTCTGGCCAGGGGTTTATCAATCTTATTAATTCTTCCAAAGAACCAGCTCCTAGTTTCGTTGATTTCTTCTATTTTTTTTTTTTTTTTGTTTCTATTTCATTGATTTCTGCTCTAATCTTTATGATTTCTCTTCTGCTGCTGGGTTTAGGGTTTCTTTCTTGTTTTTTCTCCAGCTCCTTTAGGTGTAGGGTTAGGTTGTGTACCTGAGACCTTTCTTGTTTCTTGAGAAAGGCTTGTACCGCTATATATTTTCCTCTCAGGACTGCCTTTGTTGTGTCCCACAGATTTTGAACCGTTGTGTTTTCATTATCATTTGTTTCCATGAATTTTTTCAATTCTGCTTTAATTTCCTGGTTGACCCATTCATTCTTTAGAAGGATGCTGTTTAGTCTCCATGTATTTGGGTTCTTTCCTAATTTCCTCTTGAGATTGAGTCTAGCTTCAGAGCATTGTGTTCTGAAAATATGCAGGGAATGATCCCAATCTTTTGATACTGGTTGAGACCTGATTTAGGACCGAGGATGTGACCTATTCTGGATCATGTTCCATGTGCACTAGAGAAGAATGTGTATTCTCTTGCTTTGGGATGAAATGTTCTGAATATATCTGTGATGTCCATCTGGTCCAGTGTGTCATGAGGGCCTTTATTTCCTTGTTGATCTCTTGCTTGTATGATCTGTCTATTTCAGTGAGGGGAGTGTTAAAATCTCCTGCTATTATTGTATTATTGTTGATGTGTTTCTTTGATTTTGTTATTAATTGGTTTATATAGTTGGCTGCTCCCACATTATGGGCTTAGATATTTAAAATTGTTAGATCTTCTTGTTGGACAGATCCTTTGAATATGATATATAGTCCTTCCTCATCTCTTATTATAGTCTTTGGCTTAAAGTCTAATTTATCTGATATAAGGATTGCCACTCCTGCTTTCTTCTGATGTCCCTTAGCATGGTAAATTGTTTTCCACCACCTCACTTTAAATCTGGAGGTGTCTTCGGTTCTAAAATGAGTTTCTTGTAAGCAACGTATAGATGGGTTTTGTTTTTTTATCCATTCTGATAACCTGTGTCTTTTGATTGGGGCATTTAGCCCATTAACATTCAGGGTAACTATTGAGAGATATGAATTTAGTGCCATAATATTGCCCGTAAGGTGACTGTTCCTGTATATTGTCACTGTTCCTTTCTGATCTACTACTTTTAG
This sequence comes from Lutra lutra, assembly GCF_902655055.1. Classification (NCBI taxonomy): domain Eukaryota; kingdom Metazoa; phylum Chordata; class Mammalia; order Carnivora; family Mustelidae; genus Lutra; species Lutra lutra. Next base: position 90,812,391 of record NC_062286.1, on the reverse strand, counting down.
GGTCTCTCTTTGCTTAGAGGACCCCTTTCAATATTTCCTAGAGCTGGTTTGGTGTTTGCAAATCCTTTCAGTTTTTCTTTGTCCTGGAAGCTTTTTGTCTCTCCTTCTATTTTCAATGATAGCCTAGCTGGATATAGTATTCTTGGCTGCATGTTTTTCTCGTTTAGTGCTCTGAATGTATCATGCCAGCTCTTTCTGGCCTGCCAGGTCTCTGTGGATAAGTCTGCTGCCAATCTAATGTTTTTACCATTGTATGTTATAGACTTCCTTTCCCGGGCTGCTTTCAGGATTTTCTCTTTGTCATTAAGACTTGTAAATTTTACTATTAGGTGACGGGGTGTGGACCTATTCTTATTGAATTTGAGGGGGTTTCACTGCATATCCTGGATTTTGATGCTTGTTCCCTTTGCCATATCAGGGAAATTCTCTCCAATAATTCTCTCCAATATACCTTCCGCTCCCCTCTCTCTTTCTTCTTCTTCTGGAATCCCAATTATTCTAATGTTGTTTCATCTTATGGTGTCACTTATCTCTAGAATTCTCCCCTTGTGGTCCAGTCGCTGTTTGTCCCTCTTTTGCTCAGCTTCTTTATTCTCTGTCATTTGGTCCTCTATATCGCTAATTCTTTCTTCTGCCTCACTTCTCCTAGCAGTGAGAGCCTCCATTTTTTATTGCACCTCATTAATAGCTTTTTTTATTTCAACTTGTTTAGATTTTAGTTCTTTAATTTCTCCAGAAAGGGCTTTTATATCTCCAGAGAGGGTTTCTCTAATATCTTCCATGCCTTTTTCGAGCCTGGCTAGAACCTTGAGAATCATCATTCTGAACTCTAGATCTGAAATATTACCAATAACTCTATTGATTGGGTCCCTAGCCTTCAGTACTGCCTCTTGTTCTTTTTTTGTGGTGAAATTTTCAGCCTTGTCATTTTGTCCAGATAAGAGTATATGAAGGAGCAAGTAAAATACTAAAGGGGTGGCAAAGACCTCAGGAAAATATGCTTTAACCAAATCAGAAGAGATCCCAAATCGTGAGGGGGGAGAAAGGGGATAAGAAAGGTTCAGAAAAAAAAAATTAAAAAAAGAAAATGAATAAAGAAAAATATAAAAAAGAAATATATATATATATATATATATATATATATATATATATATATGATAAACTAGTTAAAAATGTTGAAAAAGAAAAGGGTAAAATTTAAAAAAAATTTAGCAGAAGAAAAAAAATTGAAAAAGAAAAAAAATTAAATTAACTACAAGACTAAAGAATCATGGGGAGAAAGCCATGAGTTCTATGCTTTGCTTTCTCCTCCTCTGGAATTCTGCTGCTCTCCTTTGTATTGAAACTGCTCTCCTTGGTAGGTGAACTTGGTCCTGGCTGGATTTCTTGTTGATCTTCTGGGGGAGGGGCCCGTTGTAGGGATTCTCATGTGTCTTTGCCCCAGGCGGATTTCACCGCCCTTACCAGGGACCATGCTGTGTACTGAGCTCCGGTTTGCTTTCAGGAGCTTTTGTTCCCAGAATGCTTTCTGTAGAGTTTTGGAGGATGGGAATGAAAATGGCATCCTCCCAGTCTCCAGCCTGGAGGAGCCGAGAGCTCGGGGCCCCACTCCTCAGTGCGCCCTCAGAGAATAGCGCCCAGTTACTCCAGTCTCCCTGGCCTCCAGCCGCGCTCCGAGCTCACTGAGCCTGCGACCAGTTCAAGGTAACCCCGAGCTGAGAGCTCACTTCTCGGCTCTGTCTCTGTAGCCGGCTTCCCCGTTCTAATACGTGCAAGTTCTGCGACACTCCGACACCCCCGATCCTTCTGTGACCCTGTGGGACCTGAGGCCATGCTGACCCCACGTGGGCTTTACCCCGGTTTAGCCTCTGTAGCGATGTCCCTCAGTGGAACAGACTTTTAAAAGTCCTGATTTTGTGCTCCATTGTTCTGCTGCTTGCCAGGAGCTGGCCCCTCCCCCCACGGTCTATCTTCCCGTCGCTTTGGATTCACTTCTCTGCCAGTCCTACCTTTCAAAAAGTGGTTGATTTTCTGTTTCTAGAATAGCTGTTCTTCTTCTCTTCAATCTCCTCTTGGATTTGTAGGTGTTTGCAATCTTTAGATAAGCTATCTAGCTGATCTCCTGCTACCTGAAGTAGTCTCAGCCTACTACTCCTCTGCCATCTTCCAAGATTGCATTTTTTGATGGCTGCATAGTATTCCATTGTATATATATACCACATCTTCTTTTTTTTTTTTTTTAAGATTTTATTCATCTATTTGACAGAGAGAGATCACAAGTAGGCAGAGAGGCAGGCAGAGAGAGAGGAAGGGAAGCAGGCTTCCCGCCGAGCAGCGAGCCCGATGCGGGACTCGATCCCAGGACTCTGGGATCATGACCCGAGCTGAAGGCAGCAGCTTAACCCACTGAGCCACCCAGGCGCCCTATACCTCATCTTCTTTATCTAGTCATCTGTTGGAGGACATCTAGGTTCTTTCCATAGTTTGGGTATTGTGGACATTGCTTCTCTAAACTTTTGGGTGCACGTGCCCCTTCGGATCACTACGTTTGTATATTTAGGATAAATGCCCAATAGTGCCATTGCTGGGGTGGATGGTAGCTCTATTTTCAATTTTTTGAGGAAACTCCATGCTGTTTTCCAGAGTGGTTGCACCAGTTTGCATTCCCACCAACAGTGTAGGAGGGTTCCCATTTCTCCGCATCCTCGCCAGCATCTGTCATTTCCTGACTTGTTAATTTTAGCCATTCTGACTGGTGTGAGGTGATATCTCATTGTGGTTTTGATTTGTATTTCCCTGATGCCGAGTGATGTAGAGCACCCTTTCATGTGTCTGTTACCCATCTGGATGTCTTCTTTGCAGAAATGTCTGTTCATGTCCTCTGCCCGTTTCTTGATTTGATTATTTGTTCTTTGGGTGTTGAGTTTGCTGAGCCCTTTCTAGATTTTGGATACTAGCTGTTTGTCTGATATCTTTAAATTTGCAGAAGATATCTGCAAATATCTTCTCTCATTCTGCCAAATATGTTCTTATAATTGTTTGTATTGCTTTTTATAATTGTTTGTTTGTATTGTATTGTATTGGTGTTGGTTGTGATCTCTCCTCTTTCATTCATGATTTAATTTATTTGGGCTCTTTCTCTTTTCTTTTTGATAAATCTGGCCAGGAGTTTATCAATCTTATTAATTCTTTTTTTTTAAGCTTTTATTTATTTATTTGAGAGACAGAGATCACAAGTAGCCAGAGAGGCAGGAAGAGAGAGAGGAAGGGAAAGCAGGCTCCCTGATGAGCCCAATGGGGGGTTCAATCCCAGGACCCTGGGATCATGACCTGAGCTGAAGGCAGAGGCTTTAACCCACTGAGCCACCCAGGTGCCCCAATCTTATTAATTCTTTCAAGGAACCAAGTTCTAGTTTCATTGTTTTGTTGTATTGTGTTTTTTGTTTGTTTGTTTGTGTGTGTGTGTGTTTGTTTCTATTTCATTGACTTATGCTCTGATATTTATTATTTCTCTTCTCTTGTTGGGTTTAGGCTTTCTTTGTTTTTCTTTCTCCAGCTTCTTTAGGTGTATGGGTTGGTTGTGTATTTGAGACCTTTCTTGTTTCTTGGGAAAGGCTTGTACTGCTATATATTTTCCTCTCAGGACTGCCTTTGCTGTGTCCCACAGATTTCGAAGTGTTGTGTTTTCATTATCATTTGTTTCCATGAATTTTTTTCAATTCTTCTTTAATTCCCTGGTTGACCCATTCATTCTTTAATGGATGCTCTTTCGTCTCCTTGTATTTGGGTTCTTTCCAAATTTCCTCTTGAGATTGATTTCTAGCTTCAGAGCATTGTGTTCTGAAAATATGCAGGAAATGATCCCAGTCTTTTGATATCGGTTGAGACCTGATTTATGACCCAGGATGTGATCTATTCTGGAGAATATTCCATGTGCACTGGAGAAGAATGTGTATTCTGTTGCTTTGGGATGTAATGTTCTGAATATATCTGTGATGTCCATCTGTTCCAGTGTGTCATTTAAGGCCTTTATTTCCTTGTTGATCTTTTGCTTGGATGATCTATCCATTTCAGTGAGGGGAGTGTTAAATTCCCCTTCTATTATTATATTATTGTTGATGTGTTTCTTTGATTTTGTTATTAATTGATTTATATAGTTGGCTGATCCCATGTTAGGGGCATAGATTTTTAAAATTGTTAGATATTCGGGGAACCTGGATGGCTCAGTCGTTTAAGCTTCTGCCTTCGGCTCAGGTCATGATCTCAGAGCCCTGGGATCCAGCCCCACACCAGGCAGTCTCTTCAGCATGGTGCCTGCTTCCCCCTCTCTCTCTGCCTGCCTCTCTGCCTATTTGTGATTTCTCTGTCAAATAAATTAAAAAACTTCTAAAATTGTTAGATCTTCTTGAAGGACAGACCCTTTGAATATGATATAGTGTCCTTCCTCATCTCTTATTATACTCTTTGGCTTAAAATCTAATGGATCTGATATAAGGATTGACACCACAGCTTTCCTTTGATGTCCATTAGCATGGTAAATTGTTTTGCACCCCCTCACCTTAAATCTGGAGGTGACTTTGGGTCTAAAATGACTTTCTTGTAGACAGCATATTGATGGCTTTTGTTTTTTTATCCATTCTGATACCCTATGTCTTTTGATTGGGGGCATTTAGCCCATTTACATTCAGGGTAACTATTGAGAGAGATGAATTTAGTGTCATTGTATTGCCTGTAAGGTGACTATTACAATATATTGTCTCTGTTCCTTTCTGATCTACTAATTTTAGGGTCTCTCTTTGCTTAGAGGACCCCTTTCAATATTTCCCGTAGAGCTGGTTTGGTGTTTACAAATTCTTTTAGTTTTTGTTTGTCCTGGAAGCTTTTTTTCTCTCCTCTTATTTTCAATGATAGCCTAGCTGGATATAGCATTCTTGGTTGTAAGTTTTTCTCATTTAGTGCTCTGAATATATCATGCTGGCTCTTTCTGGCCTGCCAAGTCTCTGTGGATAAGTCCACTGCCAATCTAATATTTTTACCATTGTAAGTTACAGACTTCTTGTCCCGGGCTGCCTTTAGGATTTTCTCTTTGTCACTAAGACTTGTAAATTTTACTATTAGATGATGAGGTGTGGACCTATTGTTATTGATTTTGAGAGGGGTTCTCTGTGCCTCTTGGATTTTGATTTTGATGCTTGTTCCCTTTGCCATATTAGGGAAATTCCCTACAATAATTCTCTCTGATATACCTTCTACTCCTCTCTCTCTTTCTTCTTCTTCTGGAATCTGAATTATTCTAATGTTTTTTCATCTTATGATATCACTTATCTCTGGAATTCTCCCCTCATGGTCCAGTAGTTGTTTCTCTCTCTTTTGCTCAGCTTCATTATTGTCTGTCATTTGGTCTTTTTATCACTAATTCTCTCTTTTGCATCATTTATCCTAGCAGTAAGAGCCTCCATTTTTATTGCATCTCATTAATAGCTTTTTTGATTTCATCTTGGTTAGATTTATTTCTTTTATCTCTCCAGAAAGGGCTTTGATTTCTCTAGACAGTGTTTCTCTATTATCTAGCACCTTGAGAATCATCATTCTGAACTCTAGATTTGACTTATCGCCAATGTCTCTATTGATTAGGTCCCTAGCCTTTGGTACTGCCTCTTGGTTCTTTTTTTTTTCTTTTTTTTTTTTTTTTTTTTTTTTTGTGGTGAGTTTTTCTGCCTTGTCATTTCATCCAGATAAGAGTATATGAAGGAGAGAGTAAAATATTAAAAAGGTGGCAAAGACCCCAGGAAAATGTGCTTTAACCAAATCAGAAGAGGCCCCAAATCTTGGGGGGAAGAAAAGGGGTAAAAAGTAGTTCAGGGGAAAAAAAAGAAAAAATATAAAAAAGGAAAATATATATATTAGACTGGTGAAGAGAACAGAGTCACAGAGTCACCAACTTAATTTTGGGAGTCTTTTGGTCTCTTAGAAGAAACTACCTTCCAATATATTATAGAATAAAAATATATATATATATATATATAGACACACACACACAAAATACACAAAATAAGGGTAAACACGATGTAGGGATGGAATATGACAATAAATATGAAATTTTTTTTTAAAAAATTCTAAAATAGGAGTGGATAAGATAAGTTGTTTGGAAGTATAAAGAAAAAAAAGTGGAGAGAATTTACTCAGGCTGGAGACTAGAGCAAAGCCCTGTGCCTGATTTATGGTATATTTTGATCTATTAGAAGAAGTTGTATCCCAGATTTTTTTTAGAAAAGAAAATCTTACGTGTATAAAAAAAATCAAGTTAGATAAAATGAAGGATAAAATATGACTATATTAATGAAGGTTCAAAAATGTTTTTTACGAAAGGTATTGTTAAACTAGTTAAAAATGGTAAAAGAGAAAGATTAAAAAGTTTAAAAATTTAGCATAAGAAAAAAATAAAATTAAAAAAATTAAATTAACTTTGTAAGACTAAAGAATCATGGGGAGAAAGCCATGAATTCCATGCTTTGCTTTCTCTTCCTCTGGAATTCCACTGTTCTCCTTGGTAAGTGAATGTGGTCTTGGCTGGATTTATTGCTGATCTTCTGGGGGAGGGACCTATTGTAGTGATTCTCTAGTGTATTTGCCCAAGGCAGAATTTCACCGCCCTTACCAGGGGCTGAGCTAAGTAATCCACTCGGGTTCACTTTTGGGAGGCTTTGTTCCCTGAATGCTTTCTATAGAGTTCTGGAGGACAGGAATGAAAATGGCAGTCTCCCATTCTCTGGCCCAGAGCAGCCGAGAGCTTGGGGCCCCACTCCTCAGTGCACCCTTGGAGGAAAGCGCTCAATCACTCCTGTCTCCCTGGCCTCTGGCCATGCTCTGAGCTCACCCAGCCTGTGGCCAAGCTTCTCTGTCTCTGGCACACAGCCCTCTCTGGAGTCTCGAAACCCAGCAGATCCCTGTGCTCTTCCAGGGGGGTCTCCCCAGATCTTGTGGGATCCCCACTCAAAGAACAGTGGCCTGACTGTCCCATGGATCACAGTTTAAGGTAACCCAGAGTTAAGAGCTCACTCCTCGGCTCTGTCTCTGTAGCTGACTTCACTGCTCTAACACCTGCAGCTCTGTGACACTCAGACACCCCCAATCCTTCTGTGATCATGCAGGACCTGAGAACATGCTGTCCCAGCATGGGCCTCACCCCAACTTAGCCTCTGGAGTGATGTCCCTCAGTGGAGCAGACAAAAGTTCTGATTTTGTGCTCCATTGCTCAGCTGTTTGCTGGGAGCTGGCCCCTCCCCCCGTGGTCTATCTTCCCGTGGCTTTGGATTCACTTCTCCACAGGTCCTGCCTTCCAGAAAGTGGTTGATTTTCTGCTTCTAGAATTGCTGATCTTCTTCTCTTTGATCTCCTGTTGGATTTGTAGGTGTTTGGAATGGTTTGATAAACTAGCTCATCTCCTGCTACCTAATGTCATCTCAGCCTGCTACTCCTCTGCCATCTTGACTCCTCCTCCTCCATTCATTTTCAGAAAATCTAGAACCTGGTTCTAAATTAAGGAGTACATCTTACCTAATATTAAACCTAATAGTGGCATTTTGTGTAATGGGGGAAGAGGTGAGGTCATGAGCACATTTTCACAGGCTTCTCACCTGTGAAACTTCATCTCTCTCCAGCCTTTTACATCATCCTTATATTCAAGTTGTATTTACTATCTAGAGAGTTTCCATGATTCTTTATTTTTCTGACATTATTATTCAAAGATAATTTTTTGAGTTTATAAAAGGTCCTATGATACTTACTTATGGCCTTACTTTTTTGTAATGTTGATGTGTTACCAGGATTCACCACTGAAATGTTAATACTGTTCTGATGTTTAAAAAAAAAAGAAAAAGAAAATATATCCAAAGCAGATGACATTGTGATTGAAATGCACAGCTGCAAAGACATCTGCTTGAGTAGTTATCAAATGTCCATCAGACATATCAAAATGGCTAGCATATTTTTGAAAACTTTTTCAAGTCTGTCCTGAAGTGAAATTCTCATGTAAAATGATTTAAAATCAAGTTTAAAGTATTAAATCTCCTCATTTAACAGATATTTGGAAAGAAAAGACTATTAGGAAATCTTTCTGGAGGAGAAAAATATGTTTTTGGTGTCTACAGTAATACAGCATCTGGAAAACGAGGACATTGGGTTTCTTGTTTCTTAGGTGTTGAGTTTGGCATTTCATTCTTAGGGAGGGGCATCCTTTTTTGCTTAGGAATTTTAGATAGATGCGGATTCTCAGGGGCACAGCATACACATTGAATGAATTCAAAATTTTAGGGTAAGAGTTGATATAAAAATTTAATTTATTAGATCATTGCTTTCCTTTTTAAGAAAATAAGAATGCAAAGAGCAATAAAAATAGACTATGTCACAGAAGTTCACTGGGGCTGGCTCTCTGTGGCAATATCCAAATGAAGATCCACAGTGCGTCTAGCATACAAAAAGATCTTACTTCTGAGGACAGGCACAATGAGCTTATCTGATAAGAAAATGTGCATCAAAAAGTTGAATTTTCACACATATTAAAATTAATAGAATAATCATGACAACTAGGACTGATGTGCAGGCACAGGATAATTTAGTCAACCTGAAGAAACCCCAAATCCTCCCAAACTGAAAAACTCTGATGAGTGACAATTAGAAAGTAAAATACCTTAACCTTTAGATTATCTGGAAACTAAGAACTGGCAGTTCTAAACATATAGAAACATTCCAATATGGATGTTCAAAAGGTAAACAAATGATCTCTGATAGAAGAGACTGAATTTGGGGTCAAGAAATGGTTAAAATTAGATGGGGAAGATCTACCAGGCATTTCTCCTTTGTGTCTGGTAGCAACACCCATGTAAGAGGAGTTGAAGGGAATCACAGTGGATGGGTGGGGCAGATTGTGGTTTCATCAACAGTGAATAAGCTCTTTAAGAAGACAGGGAGGTCTCTTTATATTTTAGAAAGATTTCTGAGGGAAGAAGGGTAGAATTTTAACATTTGGATTCATAACACATTAGCTAAATTGAAAACATTGTACTAAACAACATTCCTTAATAATGCTCATGGAGATATTAATGAAGAAATGAATGATTTTGTTTATTCCACAAATAGTGATTGACTGCTGACCCTGATCCTGTGCTGGGTATAAGCCCAACAATGAGGAATGGTAGAATTGTTTGATAAGTATTTAACATCAATAACGGCAGGACTTGCAGTTTTCACGTGGCCCTTGAAACAACAATTTTCTGCAAAATAGAAAAGAATGGGAAGTAGAAAACTATGGTCATCACAGTTTAATGGTATGCCTTGTTCAGAAAATATGTGTTGGTTTTAATTTATGTAAATTGGATACAAAAACAAACAAAAAAAAATCTGAAATTCTCCTGCACACAACATCAAGAATTGATAAGCGTTTCTCTCATACTTTGGGACCTTTTGGTCTCTTATTTCCCTCACTCAGTCCTGGTTTCTTGGGCTCTGTCTTCCTGAACACATGAATTCAATTTTCTGTCATCAGGAAAACATGATCCTTTCTGGTATGTGATGTATGGAGGGAATTATAAAGCCCTGCACTCTTCCCTGGTTAGAATCTTGAAACACATACCCAGTTCAGATCAGGTTCCCCATTTGTTACTGAGAAAGGGTCTTAGCCAACTGGGGCTCTCACATTCTCTTCTTTAAAAAAAAAATGCCCACCCAGGGGGGCCTGGGTGACTCAGTCCATTAAGCACGTGCCTTCAGCTCAAGTCATGATCCTAGGGTCCTTGGATGATAATCAGCCCAGAGACAAGATGGGAGATTGCTTCTCCTTCTCCCTCTACCCCTACCCCTCTCCCTCTACCCATCCCCTCCCCCTGCTCTCACTCTCTCTTTCAAATAAATAAGCTAAAAACAAAAACAAAAGCAAACAAACAAAACCCCAACTCTGCCCCAAATCATCAAAAGTACACCCTATGTTTTCTACTGGAAACACCCATCTAGGACATCACAAAGCATTCTTTTTAGTATCATTATAGATTCCTGAATGTTTATTTATTCAAAGTCTTATAGTCAATATCAGTCATTCTGATCTTGCTAGACAGTCACACTGGGTTGTCTCCAGCATATGGTGGTATTCATTTTCCAGGGCTGCTACAACAAAGTACCACAAACGAGGTGGCTTAAAATAAGACATTTATTTTCTGATTTCTTAAGTTCAGAAGTCTAAAATCAAGGTGTTGGTTCTCCCTCTGGACAACCCCCTGACAGAATCCTTCCTTGTTTCTTCTAGCTTCTGGTGGCTCCAGGGATCACTTGGCTTATGGCTACATGACTCCAATCCATGCCTCTGTTTTTACATGGCCTTCTCTGTGTCTTCTCCTCTTCTGTCTCTTATAAATAGAAGACAGTCATTAGATTTAGGGACCACTCAGATCATCGAAGATGATTTCCCTTAATTACATCTTTAAAGATGTAATATAGATCCTTAATTACATCTATAAAGATCCTTTTTCTAAGAAATAATCACAATCCCATGTTCCTTGGATTCGGATATGGACATTGCTATTATCCAGGCGTGCAAACACATTTCTTCTAGTTGTTAGAGCCTTTCTGTTTTCAGAGTTGTCAAAATAGCATAGATAGAACTAGCTCTTATTCCATTTTCTGTAATAAACTTTTAGCGAGTGCTTCTGGAGGTCAAATATTATGCTAATTATGAGAATACAAAGCTATGTCACATCTCTTGGGTTGAAAAATGGTGCTCCAAGTGGACGGAAAGCCCATGATTTTAAAGAGCCAGCTTAAGTACTCGCTCAAATGTCCACATTTGGAGCGTCAGAGGATGGAGAGGCCAGTAAATAATCCTACAGATCTCTTGTAAGAAATCTCCAGGCCATTTTCCATTTCAAAGTTTTGCTCCAGGTTTCAGGCACCTGATCTGCAAAAGCATGCCAGCCTGAGAGTCAGGTCCCTCAGGTTCTATTTCTGGTTCTGCTACTGGATTGCTGTGGGACCTTGCACAACACAGCGAAGGTGGGTGCACTTCCTACAAAGCAAGAGACAAGAGCCTGAGGAGCCCTCTAGGCAAGGCTACCTCATACCCCAGTGAAGCTGGATCCCAGGAACCAAGTGTACCCGCTGGACTCCTCATGCAGAGTGTAGGGATGCTCTTCCTGCTGCCAAAGTCACTGATGTTCATGTGAAGCTGGAGCTCTGATTTTAGTTTGGTCAAAGGGACTCGGACTCCCTCCTTTGTGTGAATCTAGAAGTCGCAAACTCTTTTTCCTTTTGACTTTAATGCCTTGACTTTTTCTTACTGAGATGTTCTTGTGGTTCACGTGGCACTAGAGGAAAATTGGCTGGTGGCCCACAGCACGGAGTGAAGGATTGGGAGCTCTGGGCCTCTTCCTGGAGGGGGCAGGCGGGGGGGCTGTCCAGCCGCTTGGGGACTCTGGAAAGGTAAGTCCCCGCACCTCGCCCCCTAAAGAACTACATTTCCCGAGAGGCCTTGCCACCTGCAGCCGGGGGAGGAGGAATGAAGGAGCTCAGACCCCGCGCGCGAACGAGCGCCATCGGTTGGCAGGTCCAAGTGGGCTGGGCTTGTGCGGCGTCGGAAGGGCTGACTCGCATCTCCCGCAGCGGGGATTCCGCGTGGATTCCGCATGGACACCGCCTTTTTGCCCCTGGATTTCGCAGTACCCGCCCCGCCCCTCCTCCCTAGAGCCTCCGCTGAGGCCGCTGCAGCGGCTGCGGCGCAGGCAACGGCCGCAGCGGGCGGTTGGCGAGGGGTCCTAGCGACAGTGACCCGGATCCTCTGCGGTTATTCGCAAGGCGCAGGCGCCCCTGCCCAGCCAGCGGGCGGTTTCCAGCCGCGGCGGGACGTTCTCTGGAAGGAGCCAAGGGGTTGCGAAGAAGTCCACCCAGAAAGTGTTAGACCCCGAGAAGGACGGGCTGACGCGCCTGAAGCACCTGTGGGCGCTGCTGGGTGAGGCCCGCTCTGGGACCCCGGGTTTGGGCGTTCCTGCCCTGACGTGGGCCAGGGGAGGGTGGGGCTGGATGCCGACGGCATGGCTGGGCGCGCGGGGGGTGGTGTGAGACCCTCCTTTCCGGGGCCCAGCATTGTTCCCGACAGCGGGCCATCTGGCCCTCGGACTCTGCCCTGTCGCCCCGAGCTTAAACTCACCCCGGGTTTGAGCCAGGTCACCTCAAGGCCGGCGGAGCCGCCACTTTCCCCTCCCTGGCAAATCCTGCACTCCAGGTGCTACACAGACACACACGCGCACACACTCACACACAAAATAAACTGACACCTCCCCCTCTCGTTTTTTAATTTTTATTTCTGACTCTGACCCCCGAAGTAGAGTCTCCCAAGTGTTCCCAGCCCAGACTTAACGGAACTGTCCTCTCTACTGTGGGCTCCCTCCCCTTAAATTTTATTTTTACTTTTGAGTCAGAGTCTTCAGAGAGACGGAGCCTCCCAGCGCTCCCAGGATAAATTCAATTGAGCTGTCATCTATCTTCCCGCGCTCCTCTTATTTTTATATTTATTTTGGGTCTGGCCGCTTGGGCTTGCTTGTGTGGTTGGTGTGAAGGGGGCTCCTCCTGTTTGTGGAGGGAGGGGTGGCTTTCCTGGGTTCAAGGAGGCTGCTGCTGCTTTCTTGCCAGGATGACAGTGAGAGGTCTTTGCCGCCTTTCGTTTTTATGGACTGCTGGGTGGAGGTTCTGTGGAGCCCAGGAGGCCTGCAGGGACCTGGGATGAAGCTCATCCTGGTGGCTGTGAAGTGTCCCCAAGGCTTCCTGTCACCTGCTGCATGTGATCTCTGGCTGCTTTGCTAGGCTGTGTTCTGTTTTCCATTTTCTTCCCTACTTAGTCTTAACTTTTGTTTAAGACCCGTGCTGTCCCTAGTGTTTCTGGAGGCTGAGAAAAGGACACCTTGTTTCCTCTGGATGTCTTTTTTATTCTTAAAATGAGGTAAAAAACATACTTGAGGAAATATGACATAAAAGAATTCATTTTATATGTAAGAATTTTAAATAAAGATCTTGTTCATGAGATTAAAAGTTGCTAATTATTTCTATTTATACCCTGTGAAGTACCTCAGAGGACACACACACACACACACACACACACACCTGGTTCCCAAGTGAGGTTATTTACAATCTCAGATTCCTTGAGGTTTACACTATCTCGTTCAGTTTGGAATGAATGTAAATTAATTACTTACTGTTATGAGAGATTAGTTTTCAAGAGTTGTGAAAGTGAAGTGTGGTGTCCTTGGTAAACTGACCTGTCTCCTCCCTGTAGTAAAATCTCATGCTCACACAGGTTGCATTGTGCAGAGTTCTTCTAGTGACTGATAAATACTACTGCAGGGACACTTGATAAAGGAACAGATTTGATACTCTGGGACTGTTTCTGTAGTAGAGAATTTGAACTTTTGTTCTGTCCAAGTCTGCAGGAGTATGTTGGCTCCATTTTGTAAAGGCGGAATCAATTAAACCTAGATGAGTTTGGCTTCTTAGAGATGCACAGTACATGTTACCAGACTGAGAAAGTAGTTCATTTCCGAGACTGTGTAATTGTGGTTTCACTTTAAGGTACAGTATTTTATTTTGAGGAACTTTCTTTTTTCACTTCATTGAGCTCATGATGACCTCAGTTTGTAACACAGGCAGGTTCTTTGATATGAGGCTGTTTTTTGTGGATGCATTTGTTTGTGGAATGACCCAGTGTCCTTTCTGGCTGCAGTCTTACCCATAGGGACTACATTTTTGCAAATGTGTCTGAAGACTTCTAGTGATAATGTCTCACGTAAACTCTGGCCAACAACTGTGGTTTAAAGATGTTAAAGAAATACAGTACATTCATGGACTAGTTCCTAGCACATCATATACCCTATTTGTTTGCTACTTAAAGAAAAAGTCTACTTAGAAAAAAAATGGCCTCTTGACCTGAAAGACAAGAATTAGCCAAGAATAAGAAAACTACTGAAGGAAATGAATAGACATTATTGTTGTATTTTTATTTGCATATTTCTTGTAATACTCTTGATTTTCACATATTTTGTCTTCAAGCAATAATAAAGATGTTCTTTTTTTACAAAGATGATACCACTGACCTGGATTTCCAGTCATTGGCAACATCACTTTGGCTGGTTACTTAGGCTGTCTTTGAACCTCAGTTTCTTTACTCTGACAGATGGGTATGGTCATGTCTACTTTGTAAAATTTGTTGTGAGTATAAGGTATAAATGACTTCAGCTTGCAGCAGGCATGTAATAGTTTCCTCTCCTATTACTGGCCCTCCATCATGAACAGACTAGGAAAAGTATTTTGATAGGTACTTTCCCACACCACCCCTGGTATTTGGATAGTTGCTGTAAATTTGTTCTCTCTTTCTAAAAATTATTCTGTGTTAAAGACGACACAACTGCGAGACACCCAACGAACTGTGGAAAGGAGAGTAGTTCTCATTCCAGTTAGAACTTGTTTAGCTACTTTAATCTGACTATGTATTGTAGATTGGCCTGATACCGTTAACCTTATTTTACAAGGGTGGAGACTGAGGACCAGATAGACCTTGCAAGGGGCCAACCCGTGGATCTATATGCACATGGCATATATGCATTGTGTTAATTACAGGTAGACCAAAGAACCATTAAGTCCCCTGACTTCCAGTTCTCCCTGCCTTGTTGAAATCATCAATGGGAGAGTAAATGAGTCAACAAAACAAAACAAACCAAAAAAATTCTGTGTATTGCTATCTTATTCCAGTAAAGATGCCATATTTAATTAAATGTTGAGTCCCTCCTACAAATCCCCATCTATAAATGGTATTGATGTAGCAAGAAGAATGATGTACCAGGAAGCATATAGTATGGTATGTAATTAGATAGTGGCTTCTATGTTGGACTCCCATTTTAGGATTCCCAAGGGTCAGAAAAGATCATGAAGAGTGGCACAAACAGAAGGGCCTTTTGAGGAAGGTTTTCCTCATGCTGGTCCCTTGAAGGGTGTCTAGACTACTGAGCCACATGTGTAACTTCAAAATTTTTAGTAGCCACATTTAAGAAAGTAAAAAGAAAGAGGTGACATTAATTTTAATAATTCATTTTATTGAATCCCACAGCTCTAGACTGTATTATATCAACAGGTAACCAATATAAAACATTATTTTTTTGTGTTCTGTTTTTCATATCAAGCCTTTGAAATCCAGTGTGTGTTGGACACTTCTAGCACGTCTCATTTTACACTAGCTGCATTTTAAGGGCTCAGTAGCTGTAGGTGGCTAGTGGCTGCATACGGGACAGAGCAAGGTTAGCATTTGGGAAGTGCAGCAGGAAGGCAGTTCCAAGCAAGGGGAGATGGAAGCTGGTAGTGGAAATACACATGGCAATGATGTAGAAAGGTGAGGTACACCAGCCTGCTCCTTCCTCCTGTCCAGTAAGGGAGTCCCAGGGTAACTTTGGTCATGAGAAAGAGTGGTAGAATTCTTGCCCTGAGAGTGTTCATAGTGTCAGATATGTGACTGGAGTGCTATGTAGGCCAAGGGTAGGGACAGGACAGTGAGTTGGACTGGGGGAACTTGGTAGGGGGAGAGGAGTGGCAGCCTGACTGGCAGAAGCTGAGGCAGTTTGGGGGCCAGATCACAAAAGGTGTTGTTTGTCTGAGTTGGAAGCTCCTATCTTACCCTGCAGGTGAGAGGGCCCTCTTGAAGAACTCTTAGCAAGTCAATTGATAAGAATTGAGAGCTGCCTGGCTGTCAGCAGGGCCAGGAAAATGGATTGGGGGTGGGTGGTGATGGTAGGGGTGACCCTGCTGGCAGAGAAAGAAGAGACAGATGACAAGGGTCTGAAAGAAGACACTCCATGAATGGAGAAGAAGGGTGGGATTTCAAAGGGCCAAGGCAGTGGGAACTAGTGATTGTCTCAGTGAAGTAATGAAACAAGTGTGTTGAAGCCAGGCGAGGAGTGATCAGTCTGAAGCAGAAGAGATCTGGGAGAAGAGGCCTCAGTCAAGGCAAATCGAGTGACATTGGGGCTTTGTCCCAATATTTGGAACCAGAGTGGAGAGGAGTCTCTCACAAATGCTCTCTATATATTGATGGAGTAAAATGGACCGTTTTAGTCTATTGCCTTTTAAGCATTTGTTACTTTAGGTAGGGACAAGTTCACTTACAATTTTTTTTTAAAGATTTTATTTATTGGGGCGCCTGGGTGGCTCAGTGGGTTGGGCCGCTGCCTTCGGCTCAGGTCATGATCTCAGGTCCTGGGATCGAGCCCCGTATAGGGTTCTCTGCTCAGCGGGGAGCTTGCGTCCCTTCCTCTCTCTGCCTGCCTCTCTGCCCACCTGTGATCTCTCTCTGTCATAAATAAATAAAATCTTTAAAAAAATTATTTATTTATTTGACAGAGAGAGATCACAGGTGGGCAGAGAGGCAGGCAGAGAGAGAGAGGGAGGCAGGCTCCCTGCTGAGCAGAGAGCCCAATGCGGGGCTGGATCTCAGGACCCTGTGATCATGACCTGAACTGAAGGCAGAGGCTTTGACCAGCTGAGCCACACAGGAGCCCCTCATTTACAATTTTAAATGTTGCCACTTACAGTTATTTTTATTATTTGCATATTCCTCTCATTTTTATGAACTACAAACATTTGTTGAAACTATGTGCTGTAAGTTAGCTTACCATTTCCTGGATGGCTGAATTGTTTCCTTCCTTTCTCTCGCTCTTTCTTTTTTTCTCTGATTTGAATAATACTGCTCTAAGCATCTTGGGAAGCAGCTTTGTCTCTAATTTGTGTCATTTCCTTAGGACAGATTCCAGTGAAGTCTAATTGCTGGATTTGAACATGTTTATGACTCAGTTGACTGCTCTCATTTCCTGAATGTTGCTCACAGTGAGCCTGCTAGCAGCAAGGATTGAGGCCACCATGTGCACTGTAGTCCGACTAGCGATAGACACATTGGTGTAATTTGATCGTTGGAGGGAGGCATCTTGGAGAATGGGAGTGTTGGGAGGAGGGCCAGAGGACTTAGGTGGAGATCCTGGCTAATGATAGGGAAAGAGGAATTTGGTGTTAGGAGCGTTGATTTTGAGAAAAGGGCAAGATCCAATGGAGATGTCTAGGAGGTTGTTGGACAGGGGGTCTGGAACATAATAGTAGGGTAGAAAGCTATGGTATGGTTGTTTATTTTCATCCTGGTTCCATCACATCTTCCCACAACCTCTGATGCAGGCAGTGTTCCTACCCTCCACTGAGAGGGTGCAGAAACTGAGGCTCAGTGAGCTTAACTGCTTGTCTGTCAGCACCCAGTCAGTTAGCGGCAGAGCTGGGATTCCTGATTCTAAAGGCCGTGTTGTACCTCTGCTAGTTATCTGACCCAAAAGCATATTTATATATCAGAAAATATACTTACCCATCACACTGGATATTAACATAGAAACAAAAGCCCTAGGGTTTTTGCATGTCTCCCAAAAATATTGCTTGGACTTGTGCTGTTCTCTTGCTAGTCTGTTTTACTAGATTCTTCTAGGGAGACTTGAGGCTGTATTTGATTTCAGGATGGCAGAAGATAAAAAGACTTCCTTTGTGTTTTCCTGTTCATTGGCCTCTCTGGGCCTTGGGCAGGCTGAGCAGGTGGTAAAATATTCACATGGATGTTAGTGCCAAAGGACATTCTACAACCAGAGCAAAGCCTGAGGTGTAATTTCAGGCTCTTCAGGACGTCTTTGTTTTGTCTCTCTCATTTAACCTTGTTTGAAGCAAAGTCACCTTGCCATAATGCTCATTTTCCTAATTTTTCATCAGTTACCAACATTTTATATTTGTAGCCTCAGGAACGTGAGATGAACTTTGGACACAGATGTGTGTATCAGAAATACACTACTCCCTGCCTCTAGGGCTTGGGAATGTCTGGACTTCTGATGAGAGAGGTATGAACTGAGGATAAAAGTCCAATGGAGCTCAGCTGTTTTGTTTGGGACAACTGAAAAAGGCTGACTTCCTCCTTTTATTCTGAGAAGAGAGTTAATTGATAGGTCCAGAATATTTTGATGTAAACTTTTTTTAACTTGTATTTTGATTTTTTTGGTGTTTTACTTGTAATTGGGCATGGATCATTTTACTAGCTGTTTAGAATACTGACCTTTCTACAGATAAAACTGTAGAGAATTGTTCATTTTTAAAAAATTGTCTTTCAAAATGGCAAATTGATTCCATTTAAATTTTGTTTTTTTTTTTAAAGGAGGAATATGTTATTGTACTGTAGTATATAAAAGTAGTAGACAACTATGCTGTCTTCAGATTTAAAAGAAATTTCAGTTCCATACACATTTTCTCAAGAGTGTATGAGTAAGTGTGTGTGTGTGTGTGTGTGTGTGTGTGTGTCTCTGTCTGTCTGTCTGCTTGGGAGGGCTGTGTATTCAGATATTAATAGGGCAGAATCTCAGAACCTGTGCCTCTTGGAGAGGTTGCCAGTGCTTCCTGAGGGAGATGCGGTCGGAGGTGGATTTGGAGTGATGAATATGGGGTTTTCCCGGGGGACAGATTGGGGATGAGGGGATTGCAGAGAGAGGAACTTGTGTGAAGGTAATGGTGTGGCCACCATGGAGTTAAGTGTCCAGTGGCTTTTATCCTGTGGTGTGGTAGTTCTTGGGAGCCAGGAAGACCTAAGTAGAGGGCAGGGGCCAGATCTGGTTTTGCCCCCTTGATGACTGGCCCAAGAGTCTCAGACTTTCTGAGATTTGAAGCATGAGTGCCAGGGGAATGTGAGCTCCCACTTTTGGATTGCAAACTCTGAGGGTGTAGCACGGGCTGCCAGTGTTCATCTTTCCCCAGCGTGGAGGGAACCTACCTCAAATGGAATCCATAATGAGAGGGAAGCGGGGCAGAGAGATGGGGGGTGAGAGGAGTGCAACAGACCCTTTGTGAGCTGAGAGGTCCGGCTGTGTCTGTGCCATCTCCAACTCTGAGTTTCTGGGTTGCAGGTGCCAGTAACACCCTGTTTTTGCTTCACCTAGCTTGAGTCAGAGTTCTGGGTCTTGAAATGGAAAGAATACAGATTCATATGCCAGAAAGAGAGGGAGGAAATCCCAGGTCAAGGATGGGTGGGTGGGTGGGTATGTGTGGGTATGCTTTTTCTATTTTCTAAGAGCTGAGCCAATTGAGCTTGTATATATGTAGAAGAAGGAACTAATGAAAGAGCAAAATTGAAGAGGCAGTGCAGAGAAGGGGAATACAAATGGAGAAAGGTGGGGCCTTCAGTGGGATGAATGGTGTGGGGCAGGAGATCAGGCTTGACAAGAGGGACATCACTTCCTCTAAGGCCACTTGGAGGAACTAAGAATGGGGTCCCGGATGTGGAGGGAGCTCTCTTGCCCTGGCTTCTGTTTTCTCTGTGGAGGTAAGAGGTAGACCTGGCTACTGAGCCAGTTTTCTTGCCCGTGTAGTAATAGGGACTGAGGGTGTCTTGTTCCCTCTCCCATGCCTTAAAACAAAGGAAATACTGTAATCAGTAAGACCCGTTACTGATTATTATTATTCTTTGGGGGAACACTCTCATAAATGCATTTAACTTATGTATTCAGTAATTGGCCAGAAGCCAGGAAATGTATATATATGTAAAACAAGGACAGTTAGGGAGTGCACATATTGTTTGGCCTTCCACTCAGTGACTGTGTGTCCTGGAGTGCAGTGGGTGGGCCCAGGGAAGTGCTGTGTTCTCAGTGGTCTTCTTTCCTTCATGCCTCTCCTCTGTGGGACCATCTGTCCTGCTGGGTGTGGCTCTAGTGGCTAAGGGTAATTTTGATCTTCTCCATTTTTGCCTTGAATGCCACTTCACCTCACATAAGATGTCTTGGGATTATACATATTCGTGTGGCACCTTGCCCTTTTGCAGTGTTTTCTTATATTCTCATTGGATCAATATGCTGCCTGAAGCTCCCAGTTCAGAAAGGACTTACCTTTTAGATTCTTAGTCAAACTTTGTTTCTGACTTAGTTCTGAATGTCCATTTCAAGTTTTTAACTGTGATTTTTATAAAAGAGAGATTTCATAACCATTTTTATGTCTTTTGTATTGTTTTAGAAACTGAACCCACATCTGAAAGGTATTTTAAAAGTAGTTGTAATTTGTAACAGTAAATATTTCATTTCACTATTGCAACTGTGCTTTAGCCTAAAAAGATAAGGAGCCCTATGATATTGTCTTGCGTTTGATTTTAAGTGATGGCACATATTCACTGAACTTCAACCAGGGTTTCAAGGACAAATAGTTACTAGTGACACTGCCTGTGCCCCACTGTGGGACCATGAGAATGTATCACTCAGGCCTCTGCTGTGGGGATCATGACTGACTGATGGCTCCAGCTGCTGCCCTCTGGATTCACCACCACTTCTTAGCCAAAGCTGAGCTTCTCTTGGGCTACTTGCAGTTACTGAGCAAGTGGGGATACTACTGTGGTCCACTCATGCAAGATCCAGATGCCTCTGAAGGGCGACTCTGGCTTGAGGACTCCCAATGGGTTGGTCAAGACCCTCTTTGGACTGAGTTGGGAGTCTGAGATCCTTCCTTCCAGCCCTCCTTCCTTCCCTGTCTCCTTCACAGGGGGTCAGACCTGCATTGTGGTTCAGCCTCCCCATGCCTTCTCAGGTCTCTCCCTTTTCCCCTTCACAGCCAGTTCCCCCAATAAATCTCCTACACGTGTAATGCTGTCTTGGTGTCTCCTTCTCAGGGAGCCCAAACTGACACACCATCCCTTTCCCCAGAGGTGTTGTCTGTCCTACCATCTAAAACCCTTTCAGGAGACAGCATGAGGACACTACATTTTCCACATCAACTTTCTTTATCCCTCTGCCCTGAGATGATATTTCCTCAGAATTCCCATAGCATTTTGAACTTTGTGTTTGGCATTTATGGCCTTTGGCTTTGTATGTGCTGGATGTCTCCTCCTAGATGATAAATACACTGAGAACTTGAAGAGCTTCTTGTTCATCTGATTCGTTTTGGTAACATACTTCTTTATTTGTAATCGTAATAATTAGCATTTAATCAGCACTTTCCATGTGCCCAACACTGCCAGAAATACTTTTACGTGAATTATTTCCGGTAATCCTCCAAATAGAGTGGGTAATATTCTCCTCATTTTACGGATGAGATCCAGAGAAGTTAAGAATCTTTTCCAGGGTGACATAGCTGGTAAGTGACAGAGGCAGGGTTTGAATCAAGGCAGCTGGCTCCATGGTCCTGTTGTTCATTTAGCAGTTATGTTTTATTCAGACAGAATATGTTCCAGGTGCTATACCCAGTGTTGGGGTTGCCAGAGCTTGCAATCCAAGTCTAGAATTAACAACTATTTAAAAAGCAAACCCCAAAACGTGATTTCCAAATAGGCGGGTGTAAGTCTCTGGGAGAGTAACAGCTACCTGATATTTTGAAAAATTTCTAAAAGCCTTCCTGCCCCAATGATTGTTTTCACAAGCCAGTGTTCCCATCGTTAAAGTAGTGATTTGAGACCGAGAATTAAGGTTTCCTGAAGGAGTCCCCTGACCTTCTCCCTTGTGTACATGCACTCATTATCACACCCACCCCTCTCACCCCAAGGAGAAGAGCTGTAAGAGAGGACGAAATGTGGACAAAAGGGAGAAGAGGTTGGGCAAAGAGGTTGGAGGAGAGGGGCAGCCGGACCAGAGGGCTGTTGGGAAGGATAGGCTTGGGTGAAGCTTCTTTCATGGAAACCAAATAGCAGAGACCCTATTGTAAAATTTTAAATATACAGCAACCGAAACGGAGTCACAGTCCCTCCAAAAGGACTGGTTCTAACTGGGAAAAATTCTTTTAATGAGATCTTTGATAGTATTTTTAAGACAGCATGGAACAGAGGGGAACAGTGACATATGTTGCTTCTTTACAACTTCTGAAATGGATTAACGTGTTTTATTTCTATACGGTTATATTTCTCGGACAAGCAGTGTAAACCTCCATTTTCCATGGATTTTATGTCTGATAAGAGAAGGATGTGTTTGGTTTATATAGGCTTGTTGTAGTAGAGCTTATGCTGAACTTTGGGGTAGAAGTAAAATAGCATCTTTTGAGTGTGTGAGTGTGTGTGGGTGTGTGCGTGTGTGTCCTATTGCAGCTGTTTATTTTGGAGAGAATGGTTCTGATCCTCTCTTTCTGTGCCTAAAATAAATAATGTGCACAAGCAGACACATCATTTTAACTGAAGTGAAAAGTAAATAATGAACTGGAAAAATATTTGAAATTTATAGGATATAGTTATATCCTCAGTACATAGAGGGCGCCTATATATTAACAGGAAAAATTAGAACAAATGTTTAAATTATACATATATATGTCACAAATGAAGAAATGATAAGAACCAGTGTTTTAAATGTCACTTCAGTTCTCTAGGATATATAAACTTACAAATAAGAATGTATTTACCTATTATTTTAGCAAAGTTGCTGTGGTGTGTGTGTGTTAAGACTTTTTTTTTTTTTTTTAAGATTTCTTTATTTGACAGAGATCACAAGTAGGCAGAGAGGCAGGCAGAGAGAGAGAGGAAGGGAAGCAGGCTCCCTGCTGAGCAGAGAGCCAGATGTGGGGCTAGATCCCAGGACTCTGGGATCATGACCTGAGCTGAAGGCAGAGGCTTTAGCCCACTGAGCCACCCAGGTGCCCCTTAAGACTTTTTATTTATTTGACAGAGAGAGAGAGAAAGAGAGATCACAAGTAGGCAGAGAGGCAAGCTGAGAGAGCGGGGAAGCAGTCTCCCCGCGGAGCCAGAAAGCCAGATACAGAGCTTGATCCTGGGCCCTGAGGTCATCATCTAAGCAGAGGCTTAACCCACTGAACCACCAAGGTGCCTGGTGTGTGTTTTTTCCCTTAATGATTCCTCCTGGTTATCTGTGTTTCTTTCCAATATACCTTTGATAGAATTCTAATTTGGTATGATCTCTCTGGAAAGTAATTTGTTAGTATGTGCTAATATGCTAAAAATATACATATCATTTGGCTTAATTTCCTTTTCTAGGAAATGATGATAGGTATACTTAAGGGCGATTAAAAATGCATTGCAGCATTGTTTTCACATTTAAAATTTTGTTTATTGAGGTAAATTTCACATAATATAAAATTAATCATTTTAAAGTGAATAATTCACTGGCTTTAGAACAGTTACAGTGCTGTGCAATCATCACACCTCTATCTAGTTCCAGAGCATTTTCATCCCTCCAACAGAAAACCCTATACCCATGAAGCAGTCTCTTGTTCTTTCCTCCCTCCAGCACTGGCAACTACTTGTGTGTGTGTTTAACCAGTTGAGGGATTTTTTTTTCTTTGTAAAATCATTCTGTTCCACCCAAGTGATAGTACAGTTGACCCTTGAACAATGGGTTTCAACTGCATGGGTCCACTTTTATGTGATTTTTTTTTTTATAGTAACACTACAGGAATGTAAATATTTTATTTTCCTTATGATTTTCTTAATAACATGTTCTTTTCTCTAGCTTACTTTATTGTAAGAATACAGCATATCATGTATGTATTCATGTATACAAAATATGTGTTAATTGTTTATGTTATCGGTGAGGCTTCTGGTCAACAGGCTGTTATGAGTTAAAATTTTGGGGAGTCAAAAGTTAAATGCAGGGAGTAGTCACCCCTAGTCACTGCATTGTACAAGGGTTAGCTGTATATATTGAGCATATTTGTATGAGTCAAGATTCTTGGCTGTAAGTGGCAGAAAGTCTAACTTCAAAAGGGGGGTTAATGATACACACAACTATTCCAGGGGTACATTTGGCTTTAAGTATGTATGACTGTTGATAGGGATGTAAGTGTGGAGTCCAGGACACCCACCCATTCTCACCTAAACTCTCTTTGTTGACCTCCCTGTTGGTGAAAATTATTCCTTTCCACTCTTGGCTCTGTGTTTGTTTCTTTTCTGTGCTTCCGCCTCATTGTCAGGATGTCTCTGCCAGGTGCAGGAGAGATGGTCCCTGAAAGCTAGTGACCCTTGAGAAGAGTGTGGCCCCTCTGGGCTCCAGGTCTTGAGACCACACTGATTGGCTTTCCATGGGTCATGGACCTGTTCCTGTAGGAGATGGTATACTCTGATTAGCTGGCCTGCGTATTATTTGCCCTGTTCCTAGAGACTGAATCTCATTCTGGCTCATATATTCCTGAGAAAGTAGTTCTGGAAAGGCATTCTGATACATTCCCACATAAAACAGTACTGCTCATATCTCTGCTCATGCCCATGTGTATCAAGAGAGCATTGACTTTTGTGTTGATAATTCTAGGTCATTGAGAAAATTGTACATGACATTTTATAAGTTTTACTTTAAACTGTGGGAGTTATAGTGGAGGATTTATCTAATTGGAGGGAAGTAAGGGTTTCCCTTTTAATAAGTGGATTCCCCACTCTTTGAGTTCCAAGTTAGACAGTATACACTTTTTTGAAGTTGTTCTGCAAGTAGATACAGAGGGCTTGCTGTGGGCCAAATGAAGCTCCAGTTTCATGAGATTTTCAGTCTATTAGGGCAGATGGACAATAAACAAATAACAAGTAAGTGTATAGTTTCAGGTAATGATTATAGGAAAATGAAGCTTGATCGGAGAGTGTGTATGCTGGTCTAGATAGCAGGGTCAGGGAAAGCCTCCCTGAAGAGGGGTTTAGTATCAAGAACTGGATTGAGCAGGGAACAGTTTGGGATTATTTATGGGAGTAGTGTTCCAAACAGAGGTAATTGTAAATGGAAAGACTCTGAGTCATCAATGCCCTTGATAATCTAAGGGAAGTCAATAGAGTTGGAGGAGTTGGGGGGTGGGTGAGGAAAGGGTAGGACCAGGTGGGGCTCATAGGTCTCACTGAGGACTTGGGTTTGTTTATTTATTTATTTATTTGGAAGGGTGAGATAGGAAGCCCCAGGGGGAGGATGAGCAGGGGAGTGACCTGAGTTGACCTTCAGGATCTTTCTTTGTAAAGAACACCTTTCTTTTCTTTTGACTTCCTTAAAAAAAAGTCTGATCCTTGGCCCCAATACTGAGCAGTGACTGGAGACAGAAAAGGGAATAGGTAAGGGTAAGTGGTGCTGGAGAAGAGAAGTGAGTAGCCATGGAATCCATAGCAGGAGCAGGTTTTGCAGAAGGTGGGCATACATGGTCTGTGTCTGTCCTTACTGTGGCAGTGAGCAGTGATGAGAAGACAGGCTGGCTGCAGCCCATGGGACAGGAAAGCTAGACTGCCATGGGCCTTGTAACGGGGCCCACACGCAGCCCAGGCTTGTAACAGTACGGAGGCGGGCTTGCTATGTTACCCCAAATATCAATAAGAGGCAAGAAGCAGATATATTAGACAGTACCCTTGGCATGTCTGGGTGGCTCAGTCAATGAAGCATCAGACTCTTGATTTTGGCTTAGGTCATGATCTCAGGGTTGTGAGATTGAGCCCTGTGTCAGGCTCCATGCTGGGTGTGGAACCTGCAAAAGTTTCTCTCTCTTACTCTCTCCCTCTGCTTCTGGTCCTGCTCCCCTCCTCTCCTTGGTTCGCTCTCTCTCTCTCTCTCCCTTTTAAAAAAATACACCTGATGTTGACAAAAAATGGAGATAGGTCTTCCAGCTACTATAAAAGAATGAGCACAGGAAAATATTGATTGGTCAGGGTAATATTAATTTATCTATATGGATGATTGCCAAGAGAAGCCAATGGTTGGCTTCATTTCAGGAACCTGCTAAATTAGGGCCCCATTTGTACTTTATATTGTTTTTCTTAATGGAAAGACCCAAGGGAGTCTTGATCTCTGGCTCAGTATAACCTGAAAAGACCTGATTTTTATAAACCGTTGTTGCTAGCTGATGGAATCCCTAATGGAGATTGTGTTCTGGAAGTTGCTTGTTGGGGCCAGGCTTACACAGAACGAAGAAACATGACTGAATGTGTGCTAAGGCCACCAGGTCTTGTTTATGAACTTGTCGTGATTGGTAATGTCATCATCTTTTCCATTCAGGGGTGTCACACATGTGCTTGACCCTGGGTCAGTGCAAGTTATTGAGTGGCTGGGCAGAGATAATTTCTTCCTGCCTGGCTCTGTTATTTTTCTGCACTTTTTGGTAAATGACAATTAGAGAAACACAGCTTTCCCTAAAGATACCAAACAGGTCATTACAAGGTATTATCTACAACATATATGTTATAACAGTTCTATTACAGTGTTGGACAGAAGAAATTTAAGTTATTTGCTCTTTGGGGGGCATTTTGGTGTTGGTGAAAATACTATTTAATATATTTTGTGGGTCTTGAATGTACTTCAGTTTTAAAGAGTAAGACAGGTTTGGAGAACATTATAGTTTGGTGTTGTGTTTGCTGAGTTGTTCTTTCCTTTGTTATGGGAATTAGGCTTTGAAAAATGGCTGAAAAAAAGATCTCTCCAAAACACTCTAGCAGCTCTTTTTTTTTCCTTCCATTAGTTCCCGTTCCCACCCTACTTCCCCTCTCTGGTAACAGCAAGTCTGATTTCTCTTCCAATGCATAGGTCAGTTTCTTTCTTTCTCTTTCTTTCTTTCTTTCTTTCTTTTTCTTTCTTTCTTTCTTTTTACTCCATGTACAGGTGAGATAATTGAGTACATATTTGTCTTTCTCTGACTTATTTTATTTAGCATAAAGCCTTCAAGATCCATCCATGTTGTTGTGCATAGTTTTTTTGGCTATGAAATTTAATGTACCCATTGTAAACATTGGAATGATACAAAGGAGCAAAAAAATAATTGAAGTATGAGAAAGCTCTTCAAATTCTGCAATCTCCTAATGTCCATTGTTCCAGTTTTCGTAAGCATGTTTTCTATGCTTGCCCTTGCTTATGTGCATCCTCTTCTCTCTCTGTCTCTCCCGCTGTTTGTCCGTGTCTGTCTTGGGTGTGTAGCACACAGAAACACAGTTTTACCTGAATGGTCATTAGGCATAGTCTAACCTAGACTTTTGACTTAACATTTCTTGGCCATTTTTCCACATCAGTAAGTAAAGACTTACATAATACTTAAATGGCTTTCTTATGTTCCGCTAGACTCCTATAACAAATGATCTGCCACCCATTCCTCAGGTTGTGGGTTTCTGGCTTTCCCATACTGCTACCAGATTGAGGCCTGGGAGTGAGAAGAGGCTGCCTGGTGACCAGAGGCCTTTGGCTTTTTGTGTAAGGAATACAGTGGGCTGTGTTTGTAGCTGCTGGTGGGTTGGGGGACATTGTGATGGATTTCCAGAGGTAAAGAGAAGACTTTGGGGAAGGCCATTTCAGCCTTTGCTGAGGTACTTCGGGGAAAGAGCACCTTTGTAACATGTCCATGAAGAAGGTCATTCCATGTGCAAGCTGACTTTGGTGTCCTAAATAAACCAACGTCTGGGTCGGTCCACTTTTAGATTTAACAACTCTTTAGTTCTGTGACTTCTACCAGATCTTTATGATTTAAAAAAAATCATGTTTTTGGGGCACCTGGGTGGCTCAGTTGTTTAAGCATCTGACTTCAGCTCAGATCATGATCTCAGAGTCCTGGGGTTCAGCCCTGTGTCAGGCTCCCTGCTCAGCAGGGAGTCTTCTTCCCCTCCCTCTCCTTCTTCCCCTCCCCCACTCCTATTCTCTGTCTCTTTGTCTCTGTCCCTGTCTCTCTCATATTTTCTCTCTCCCTCAAATGAATCAATAAAATCTTAAAAAAAAATCATTTTCCAGTTATACTTCCCCATACCTCCTCAATCACTTCCTGTTAATATTGATATGGCAGAGCAGTGTGGGAGCCTCACTGCTTGGGTTCGAGTCTAACCTAACCTCTCTGACCTTCCACTCACCATAAGGATGGTACCTGCTTCCCATGGCTACTAGAGGTTTAAATAAGTTAATATAATCCAAGCTCTTTTGTAAGCCATTACTATAATTATTAATAATTATTTGACATAAGTAAGATGGCTCTCTCTGCCTTCATCATCACTATTCTACTTCCTTAGTTGTTGGAGATGGGTGCAGGTAGAGGTTGCCAGATACCTCCTGCTTTATCTGTTGTTTTATTTCTATCAGTGACTCCCGATGAGTGGTTTTGACTGTAATATAGGCTAGCCCCGATTCAGATCAAGAGAAGTAGAGGCAATTTTGCATTGACTTAAAAGTGTGATGAAACTTGATCCTACTGAAGGTATAGATATATTAAAGTGTATATGAAGCACATTTGACTTAAACATTGTATATCATTGGTGTATATTTATGTTGTGTATTGTATTGGTACTCCCTATTAGTTAAAAAGAACATGTTAGGATCCTATATTTGAGAAACGTATGTCAAAATATTTAAATAAAGCAGCTCTACTTTTTAAAACTTTAACACTAGGCAATTGGGTTCCATCTTTATATAGAATTACTTTTACATGTAGATTACCAGTTCTGGATTACAAAGGGCTAATATCTTCCTGACTTGTAAGAATTTTATTTTCTACATCTTGTTTACCTTCTAAATATAAAGATATGAAAATAATCCGTTTTCTTAGGATGGCTATCTTTTACAACTTCTTCAGTCATAACTGATAATTGCTTCCTGTTCAACTGTCAGGTTTTATTTCGGTGTTTGCAAGGATGTTTTTGGATGCAGGTAACAGAAAACCGAAATGCAAATGATAAGGATTTTTTTTTCCTCCTATAATAGCAGCCCCAAGCTAGGATGAGCCCTGAGACAGCTAATTCATTCGGCAGTTCTGTGATGGTAACAGCTCAGACCTGCTCTGCCTCCCTGTCTTGCCATCCTTAGTGTCCTCAGTGTGGCAGTCTTGTCTTCAAGGTGGCAAAATGCCTGCAGCCCTTACAAGCATTGCACCCCGATAGAACAACATCCAGAGGCAGAAACAGAAGAAATTCTTCTTCTTTGTGTCTCTTTAAAAACAATGAATCTTTTCCAGACATCTCCATCAGAATTCTTCCCATTTCTTATTGAAGTGTTAGGTCACAGGCTTGAGCCTAAACCTATCACTGGCAAGGGGTGTGTTGGCACTGTAATTGGCTCAGCAGCATCAGGTCTTCCCTCCTAGGGCCAGGGACAGGCCAGCCTCCCGAAAGGACATGACTCTGTGCAGATAGGGGCTCTGTTAGGAAGAGGAAAGGTCTGACTGTGGGAATGGGTGGGGTGGGGGGCTGGAGGGAAATCAACAGTGTCTCTCTAGGCCACTGTTACTTTTTAGTTTAGAAGGTGTGGAGAATATCTATGGAAGTAAATTATCAATCATAGTAACATTTTGAATATGTGTATATTTTTAGGGAAGAAATTAAAATTTTGCACTCTAACTGGTATATACAGCAGGCTGTAATGGATGCAAGAAACAAAGCTATCGGCAAAGCTAAAGGAGGAGTTTGGTTCACTTTTTGCAAGGAGGAATATATATATAGTTTAGGCCCCAGTATGCTTCAGAATCATTATGCCAGGGTTCTAGGGGCCTTTTCCTTCTCTTAGACCAGCCTGGTTGTGCTTGGGCATACAGGCACATGTGTATCTGCCGTTGGCCCTGGAGAGGACTGTAAGTTGGATGAACAGTGTGGATGGGGGTCACTGAATGGTGGGACAAAAGCCTGATTGGCTTGGATGTTTGGTTGCGTGGGTGGATTTAAGGTGTTTGTTTTTTTCTATTATATATCATAAGTTACATATTTATGAAGCTTATTCTTTCACATATGCATTCAATATTTAAAACAATTTTTTAAATGCCTTTTTACGTCTAGCACATGGCCTCTGTGCACATAACTACATTGAATTGATTCAAGACCGAAATTGAGACTGGGGTTCTCTTGAGTGAATATAGAAAGGGGAGAGGAAGGGCATTGGGGGTAATGTGCAAGGGCGGATTAAAAAGGTGGGCTGTGGAAACCAAATAGGAGAAAAAAAAAGAAGGGAAGACTTGAGCCTATATAGAGAGTGACCAGATGGTGGGGTCTTTGGGTTCAAGAACCGGGTAGGGTTGAAGAGTTGCTGGAATTAGCTTTCTAGAAGGGTGAGCAGGGAAAGGGGAAATGGCAGGTGACAGGACTCCCAGACGTGGGGAGGTGAAAATCAGTGCTTGGGTCTAGGCTGTGGTTTGGGCATGCCTGCATGGTGGGACAGGGGGTGGAGGACAGCCTCCTTGCAGTGTGGAAGTCAGGCATGACCTTTGGAAATGCTGAAATCAGTGCTAGTTACAAGAGAAAGAGTGAGCCAGGCCCTGAAGTCTTCTGAGAGTATGCCGGGATGAGCGAAAGACTGTGTTCTGCTCGGGTGGGTGGGCTAGTTGGCATGCAGACTGGTTGTGTGACTAGCAAAGAAGCGTTGGTGTGCGTGAGGGGAAGCACTGCCATGGTCTGGATATGCAGTGTGGAGCAGGGAGGATGCCGACCTCATCTTAGGCCCGGCAGTATGTGGTGTAGGAATAATGAAAGACTTACCTGGCAGTCTACAGGGAAGCAGTCCCCTCAAGGGACTCCATGTTTTATGTGGAGCCAGAAGAGATGTGGTGCAGGAGAGGGGATTTGGTGAGCTTTATTGGATCTAGGGTGTGGACAGGTTGTGGTTAGGAAGCTGGGGTGAGATTAAGTGATGCCCAGAGCCATATGGAAGTGACAGTCAGAAATGTTGGTCACGTGGGAAGCTTGGATTTCTAGGAACATGGATGGAAACGAGGGGAAGACCAGAGGGGACATCCCTGCTGTGTGCCTAGTCTAATGGTTGTCTATTTATTGATTCTGGTGTCAGGCATCTTGTGGGGAGGTGAGGAATAGGGGCTGGGTTTCGGGCAGAAGAAAGGAGAACATCTCCTTATGTTGCCGTGGGGTGCGGTAAGGGTTATCTTCAATCCGTTATTGCTTAACTTCTGGATGACTCCAGGAATAATTCCATGTCAAATATGTCCAGTGATGTGAATACCTAAAAGTGGATGTGGATGGAAAACATGGCACTTGAGAGAGTTTTTCTGAAATTGGAAGTCTCCATGGCATCAGAAAAAGTGTGCTTGCAGACTTTTCTCTTTGAAAAGTCTGGACTCTTTTCTGTTCCAGACTCTTCTGGACTTTTCTCTTTGAGTTCTATATGCTTTCTAGAACTTACTAGAAATAATTTTGCATGGTGGCTTATTAGGTGGTGTGTCTCGCCAGGTGTCCTTCCCTGAAAGCTGACTTTAGGGGATGACTAGTCCCGACTCCTGATTCACCCTTTTCCACCAGCCTTCTGCCACCATGTCCTTGACCACATCCCCTTTCACAGCACTGATGGACTGAGCTGAACCTTTCATCTGCTAGGTAGTTAGTATTTCATCCACACTAGGATTTTGTATTTGTATACAATCTGTACAAGGGACATTTTTAGGTTTGTAAATAGGTGCATTTTTCAAATGTATATTTCTCTTTCATAATGATGATGATGATAAAAGTGTTGATTTAGCATTGAAGCACAATCAGCATACCTGCTGTCTTATGACCTGATTACTCGCTGAGTCTCAAAAGGGCTTGCCTGTGTGGATTTTACCTCCTTACCAGGTATGAAGCTCCAGGTCGTTCATCTGCCCTTGGCACAGTATACTGCACACACAGGAAGTTCTAAAATGTACTGGCCAGTGTCAGGAAAAGGAGTCTTGCCTGCACCCTGATTAGCATGGATTATTGTTGACAGAAAGTTTGTTATCAGTGGGCAGTGTCTGTTATTCAGATCCATTTTTTTCTGCTTTTCATTACTATGTTATCCTTGGGGTCATCTCTTATGGGCTTGCTGACCTTCATGGCTGGTGAAGCTCCTTGGTGTGAGTTTCATCTTCCCCGTCAACATTTCCACAGTAATGTTGAAAAACAGCTCCTCCCGAACCCCATGACTTACATAGGCCTTATGGCAACAAGTGTCTATTTTTCTTCCTCACCAGTCTCCATTGGTTGGGGTGGTTCTGTCTCTGGCTGCTGGTTGCTTGGGGTGGGCTGTATGA
Source organism: Lutra lutra (assembly GCF_902655055.1). NCBI lineage: Eukaryota > Metazoa > Chordata > Mammalia > Carnivora > Mustelidae > Lutra > Lutra lutra. Next base: position 90,780,420 of record NC_062286.1, on the reverse strand, counting down.
TGGGTTGGGTCCAGCTCTGCTCCAGGAGTTTCCTTGTATCCCTTAGAGCAGAGACTGCCTGAGGTTCTCCAGCCATTATTGGGTCATATTTCTAAGGACTGGCTGCCCCAAATCATTTGTGGGTGTGTGTCATCCAAAGGTGTGGCTTCAGCTAAAGAAGAATTTGTGGCATTTTTACAAACTATCCCAAGAGGGAAAGAGGACAGGGACCAAGGCAGTTGTTAGAAGGTGAAATCACCAGATTCATATTAGCTTTTAAGTAACAGTGCATCACTAATGACATTTATCCTTGTCAGTGTTTTCTGTCTTATGTCTGACCAGTTTATTTTCCTTGTTCTCACTGTTCTATTTATAAAATTCTGTTTTATTTAAGTTGTCAAGTTCACCTTGAATGTTTATTTCCCCTTTTTTTGTATAAGTCTGTAATCTTGAGCAACCTGCTTTCATGATTTCATGCCATTGTCTAGGGAATTTGTGTAAGCTAGTAAATGATACCATCTTCATTTACACTTGGATGTGTAGGCAGGGCTGGGAAGGCTCTTAGTTCTCTGGGGGGGGGTGAGGTTGGCAGCAGGAGGGATGGAGGGATAGGAAGGACTGGAGGGTCATTCCCTGCTAGGGAAGAACCACACTGAGCTCCTCTTCCTTTTGAGGGTTTCCACTGGGGCTCCCGAGAGGGATAAGGATCTTTCCACTTCCTTTGGTGTTTCCAGGGGTATGCTGAAGCAGGTTTTTGTGAGGCTCTGTTATGATCCTCTCAATTAAGAAAGAGCGGAAATGGTATGAAAAGGATTATATGTGAGGAAACGGAGGGATATTCCCATTGCTTTCATAGGTTTGTTTGTTGGTAGTGCTTATTGCTGTATTGGGATCAAGTGACATTTAATAAGGCCAGTCTCGAACATTACTGAATTGTACCTATGAAAAGGAAGTTGGAGTCTGCTGTGGCTGGACCAAGAAACAGGTGAGGCCCGGAGGACCTGAAGCAGTGTTAGATACAGTCCTTCATGGAGAAACCCACTGTGTGTTATTGTAATTTGGGTGTCAGGACCTGATAATACAGTTGAGTAGGTGTGAGTCAACAGGCAAGCTTCACACTCTGCAGTGCCCAGATTTAGGAAACCTTTGCTTGAGAAGCACCGACATCCACTCATGAGAACACAGTCCTCTCAGCACATGCAGATTTTTCAGATTAGGTTCCCCAGATTTCGATGGGGATTCTGCACCTGGGAGAGAGGGACTCTCCAGGGCAGTTGTGTAAACATTCTTCCCTCCCACTGTGTCCACCTCCATTCCTCACTCCTCACCTTCACCAGACCTGCCAAGTCCAAGACTGAAGGCCCTGGAATCCTGGCAAGCAGTCTGGACCCCGCTATAAGACAAACAGAGATGGTAGATCATTTGCTTTTAATTGCAAAAGGGCTTCCATGTGATTAAATAGAGAGTATGAGTGAATATTCACAAATGTGACTACTTATTGATATCATTACTTACAAGGGAGAGGAAAGCAAGCAGACAAATTAATAAACACCTTTGAGTTCGCAAATGATCATCTGTTTCTCAGCAGATAGCACTATTAAAAACTTGGCTCAATGAAAATATTGTAATGCATTTGAAATCTCAAAGATGGACTTAATTTCTGACTTAGGGCAACTCATTAAACCCGATGGTCATGCTTCCCACCTGTAAATAGGTTAATGGTACTTCTGAATGTGGTATGAATTTCAGTTACAGAGATTATTTTCAAAGAATTATTGAATAGTTATTATATACAGAACCTTAAATTAGGAACTAACAAATTAAAAAGGGGAGTAAAAGCAAAGAGAAAGAGAGGTAGAGACTGAATTCTATCATTTATGTAAAATATGCCTATTTTGAATAAAGAGAGGTTACAGCAACACAAGATTATAAAGATTTATGGTTTATAAAGATTATGAAGAACAGTAGCAAAATGACAAATCAGCCAAACCTTGAAGTGACATCACTAAAAGTTTGCCTCATGTTTTCATCCTATTTTAAAGTCTGACCTCATCATTGTGTCAGGCATGTTAAAGGGTCGGGGGAGAAATTCAGGATGCCTGGGTGGCTCAACTGGGTAAGTGCCTTTGGCTCGGGTCACGATCCCAGAGTCCTGAGGTTGAGTCCTGCATCAGGGTCCTTGCTCCGAGCAGAGCCTGCTTCTTCCTCTGCCTGTTGCGCTCCTTGCTTGTGCTTGCTCTCTCTCTATCTCTCTCTTTGACAAATAAACAAATACAATCTTTAAAATGGTTCTTATTCTAGTATAATTGCCATGTAGTGTTATATGAGTTTCAGGTGTTCAATATACTGATTCAACATTTCTGTACATTATTCAGTACTCCTCACAAGTGTACTTTTAATCCCCTTCACCTATTAATTATCCAATTGAATTCCTTTTTCCCTGTCATTTTGTTTAGACAATAGAGCCCTGTAGCCATTCACCTAGAGTGCTCATTCACCCACAGACCCATTTTTCTTTAAAGCAACTTTTGACTATTTGGTAAGGGGTTTTCTTAGCAGGTGGTAGCTCAGACAGACTGAGGTTAGCAGGTACAGCCTGACTTCTATGACCGGGGGCTCTGGGAGGAGTCACTCCAATCATGACATTGTTTGTGAGAGATCTTTCCCTTCCTGTGGACTGAGATAATATCTTCCAGTGATCACAACTTTAAAATAAAGGTCCACATGCCTGGAAGGAAGCTGACAAGTCCACCGCATCCAGGCGCTCCATCATTGTGACCAGTAATGGAGCAAGTGGGTGACTTGCCAGGTGCCCAGAAGCAGCTGAGGCCAGACCCCACTTCCTGCCCCTGAACAGGGCCTATCCACCTGTCCTGATTCCTGGTACATATACTCTGAAGATCATTAAAAAGCTTTTTTAAAATCCACCAAATGTAAAATAGATCACTGCCCCCTTTTTTATCTGTTAAAAGGCTGGGTGGAAGGGCACCTGGGTGGCTCAGTAGGTTAAGCCTCTGCCTTCGGCTCAGGTCATGATCTCAGGGTCCCAGGATCGAGCCCTGCGTCAGGCTCTCTGCTCGGCGGGGAGCCTGCTTCCTCCTCTCTCTCTCTCTCTCTCTGCCTGCCTCTATGACTACTTGTGATCTCTCTCTGTCAAATAAATAAATAAAATCTTAAAAAAAAATTAAAAGGCTGGGTGGAAGAAGCAACCAGGCTTGGTAGACTGTCTCTGGGAGGAAGTAGAAGATACAGATCCCTGGAACTAGCATGCTGGCAAACCTGGATATAGGAATCCAAGATCTGTACCTGTTTGGAATGATCTTGAGTTAGGATTGAGAAATAAGTGATGCAAAAGCTGATAGGGAAGCTTAGAGCACTAAGTATGGAGACTGTTCCATGCCAACCCTATCCATTAGCAATTGGGTCAGCAGCTACAACAGAGATCCAAATTCTGTAGCTTCAGTATACTGGGTGGTAACTCTCTCATGGATAAGAAGTCAAGATGTCGGCTCTCTAGAACTGGTATGACAGCTTCAAAGATCTGTGCTCCATCTACCTTTCTGATTCTCCACCTTCGAGGCTATCTGTTGGCAGTAGGAGCTTCCGCCATCTTGTCCATGTTATAGGTCTGATGCTGAGGAGAAGAAAAAAGGATGATAGGCCATGCCCGTCCAGGTGAAGTAGCTCCCCTTAAAGCGTTTTCTTAAGGAAGTCCCAGGGTTTCCAGTACAGCTCATAGACCACCCCTGGCTGCAAGGGAGGCTGGTACATGCTATTTTCTAACAGGGCATGGCTCCCTGGAAGAAAATCAGTGTTGTAAGACATGAATGAACAGTGGATATTGGGTAGCTGTCCCAAGCTCACCAGCCTGAGGAGTGCAGACCATTTTCTTTAGCACTGGGAAGTTGTTGGAGGATTCTGAGGAGAGAGGAGAAGGGTTTGCTTCAAGAAGATGAAATGGCAGGAGGCTTGGAGAGCAAGTGGAGAGATTGAGAGTAGAGGCAATGCTGTGTGGATTTGCATGGACTGGAATATGGATGAATACACTCTAACCACTCATAGTCACCTGGGAAACTGAGGCAACCAGATGGCACTGCTTTAAGAAATGCCCTTCCTGTAGCACTTGAGTTAACAGGCTTGACAGTTAACTGAATGTCTTTCAATAGAATATGAAGAACCACGTCAGCCATCATACGATTAGCAATTTTATCTTTTGATTATGCTCCATGTCATTTCTTGTTTCAAACAAGTGAATTGCTTCCATAGCAACCTTAAAACAATTTCTCTTCTGTTCTTTGCACTCATTTTGACACTAGTAGAACAAATTATAATGGGATCCTATTGAAACCCTCTTCGATTTAAACTATGTACAAACAGACTTGGAAATTTTGTCATCCTTTGCACATCAGCAGCAGTTTCTGTGCCATTTGTAGCCACAATTGAATAGGCATTTAGATCGGTGTGAGGTTCATAAGGTTTGTAATTCAAAACACAAAGTCCAAATGCACCAGGTAAATGCAGCAGTCATAAGTAAAGGGTATGGGCTAATGCACACATGGTTGACAATAAGTCATACATCCATTGTTGAGCTGATGTGACTTTTGAATCAGTTATTGTAATGCTTGCAGACTTCTTTCAAGGTTGACTATCTGGATTTGGAATATTGGGATTTCTGAGATGTTTCAGTGGTTTATGGGGAGAAAGGGATGGAGTATTTGAAGTTGGAAGTATTCTATACATGGCCCTGGCTTCTTGCCTTGGGTATCCACACTCCAGATATTTGAAATCATAGGGTTTATGTTTGAACTACAACAATTTTCTCTCATAAAGGGACACAAGTGGTGTGATGTAGTCACAGTTCCTAGTCATCAACACTGAAATTCCAAAGACTGGCACTGTTGCAAGGGATAGTTTGAAATGGCCAGGTTACAGGTCACAAAACTCTCTTTCAGGGACTTGCAGGGACCAAGCTATGTGAAAAAAGGCATCTCCATGTTGGCGGTACAGAGGGGAGCAAAAAATAAATCAACCCACAGGACACCTCCTATCTGCCACTGACTCATCGCCTCACCATAGTAAGACTTACATGCTTTCAGCCTCGTAAAGGCATATTATCTTTTGTGTTTTAAAACCTAGGTGTCTTGTGAAAGGACACAATTCCACTTCCAAATGCACATGTAGATGAAGGAAAGAATTCTGTTCATTACTTCACCCAGTCACATCCATCCTGTGAGGAAGAGTCTTGGTTTGAGATGGGCACTCTGGCCTCTTTCTTATTTGCTAAGTAAGATAAATAATATTTACCAATATTAGACATTTCTCTCTGACAGTGAGTTTCTGGCACAATGTCTGTTTTCATTCAGGGAAACACAGGGATTTACAAATTCCAAAATCTCCGCAGATCAGTCAATGATGTGGTAAACAGTTTCTCAGCTATGCAGATGGAGGCACTTCTCTAGTGCCAGCAGCTGAGGAGATGAGGATCTGGATGGCAGCACCTGCGCCAGGGGAATTATTGGAAATTGTGCCACTCTAAACAAAAGATACTCATCCAAGCTCAGTCCTGAGCTTGGATATCTAATATCTAAATATATAAATATCTAACAGATATTTAACCTGATTTGCCTGCAAAAACACTCATGTTATTAAAAGCAAAACCAGCAGAGGTCACGTGAATTTTCGGTGGCTAAATGCTGAGGTCTTCTCTGGCTTTGCTCTGCCTCTCACCCATCCCATTCGTGATCAATTCTATTATAGGGCATCTCGTTCATAAGGAATAGGGGCCCAAGTGATGGCATCCTTTAGCTTCCTATAATCCAACAACCTCTCCATTAAGCCATTGCAAATTATCATACCACCTGAGTGACATTGAGGTGCTTGCCATATTAAGGTAGCTCTCTATAAATCCTCTGATCCCCCTTCCAACCAGAGGGCTGCCCCTAGGGCCCTGCCTGTATGGAAGTTTTGAATCAGTTGCTGCTGAGAGGATTAAGTTTATCCTAAACTGACAGAAGAAGCTTCCTTTTACATCACTAAAACTGGTGAATGAAGCTACCCAAGGACCAGGCAGCAGACAGACAGCTGGGCAGCAGTGAGTCTGCTTATCTTGGGAAACCCAAAGAGAGCCAACCAGCTCTGAGACTTCTATGATGGCAAGTGTAAGAGCTATTGTGTGGAGTGTAAGTGAGGACACTGCCTGATCCTGAAAATGCACCTCGAGTAAAGGTTTGCTTCCTGCCAGGGGTGGGCAGGAATTTGCGCAATGACTTGGTCCAGTCACAGAGGCCTCCTGCCTTAGCATCCAGAGGGAGGGCCAAATGTGGTTAATGTGGGTCATGGGATGGATTCTTTCCCAACCCTGCCTTCAGTCAGTGGCAACAGAGGAAACTGCCATCTTATCTGCAGTGCACTCTGTGGAGAACAATTGGAATAAAGAACCCAGGGAGAAACTAAAACAAATATGGTGGTATCTGATCATTTGGTAAATCCTAACTGGACATTGATCTGACCCACACATCATACTAGGCATGAAGATACAGTTATGCTTGGAAACAGTTCCTGACTCTAGGGGGCTTCTATGGGGCCAGAGAAGAGAGGCAGCTGAACAGTGTGGCCAATCAAGATGAGCAAATGTTGGGTGGGAACTCTTAGTGGGATCCCTGAAGAAGACATCGTGTGCCACATCTTCTCAGCTCACCTTGTGCTCCCCTGCAGCTGGTGGGCAGTTTCTGTGCACCCTGAAAGCTTCCTACCTACCTCCAGTACCTGTTTGCCTCTCCCTTTTTCTCCTCCTGGGGGGTGGAAGACACTGCCCCTCGTGCAGCATCCAGCCAGTGGGTGGATAGGTTCCCTGGCTTCCTCCCTGCTCAGTGGGGCAATTCTGAGGCATGCTCCGTATAGTCTCCTAGAGGTTCTTAACAGGAGGGAGTCCCAGCTGCCCACAGCAGTATCTTACTCCTTGACAAGTCCTGTATTGATGTTCCTGCCTTACTTCCCCAGCAAATCCTGGGCCACCTCCAAGTTAGCCACCTGGCTCAAATCCTTTCCTCAGGCTCTGCCTTTAAGGGTTGACCTGCCTAAGGCTAAGGATCTGAAACAGCACATGGCACATGGCACTTTATTGACACTTTTGAGTCAGTTGGAAGATGGGCACTCACACGCTGAATGGGTGGCCAGCACCAAGGTGTCCTTGTAACCAATGAGTGTGGCCCAACTTGGATGTTTCCCCACCTGCTCCCTTGATGAAGCAACTTTGGGAAGGTCATAGTTTGACTAGTTTTACCCAGCAGTCCCACTGGGTATCACTAGGGTGATAGTAGAGACTTATCAACTGGAGACACTGGATTGTTTGTACATCTAAAATGCTTAAGGCATCCTGTCTTTTCCCTGCTGCTCATGGGATGGGTGCCTTTCAAGTCATGCCTGTTGGGTTCCTTGACATCCACCCCGATATCTAGGCCTCAGAAAACATGTCTCCTCACTTCCTCGATACACAAAGCACAGAGACACAGTCTTTTAGGCACTCTGTAGGGCCAGATGTGTTTCAGAATTTATATAGTTCAGACGTTGGAAGTGTAAAACCATACATCTATCAAATATGACATATCTATCACCTTTGGAAGGGTCTGAGGCCATACCTCCTAAGACAGCAGTTTAAAATTTCTGTACTTTCACCTTAAATACAAGTTTTCCCCAACACGATAAAAAAATTTTGGTTCTTGGACAATATCAGATTTCCAATTGCAGGCACAGATATGGAGCTTTTCAAAGTTCCACCCACCCAAATACTATCAAGGTCCACTGCCTGCCCTTCCTCTGACTTCTGAAGGACTCATGGCACTCAGACTATAACAAAGTACAGCACCTGCTACTGCTCTGTCTCACATTGTTCTCATTGTTTTTCATGTCTTCATTTCAATTCTAAATATACACGAAGGCAGAGATCATGTTTTGTGCAGCATGCTGCATCTGGTAGGACTCTCTTGGTTGTAGGAAAATGGATTCATTTTAACTTTTCAAAAATGGAAGTAGAGTTTATACACACTCTTCATTAGTTTCAGGTGTATAACATAGTGAGTGGACAATTCTATACATGATGCTTACAAGTGTAGCTACCATCTGTCACCATACAATGCTATCACAATACCACTGACTATATTCCCTATGCTGTACTTTTAATCCCTGTGACTTATTTGTCCCATCACTGGAAGCTTATACCTTCCAGTAACCTTTACTCATTTTGCCTGTACCCTAAACATCCTCCCATCTGGCAGCCCCTAGTTTCAATACATGGATATATTTTTTTTCCTGTATTTTTTGCTTGTTTTACTTTTTAAATTCTACATAAAAGTGAAATGGTATTCGATGTGTAAAAATAGAATTTTTGGTTTCGTAACTGAAAAAGTGTAGGAACAGCCTGTGATTCAGGTCCAGCTGGGTCCAGGGGCTCTATTAGTCCATCAGGATTCAGTCCTTTCTGTCTCTCTGGCCACTACATCTTTTTTGGTATCATTCTTGACCAGGCTTTCTGTACGTGGCTGCCCCAGAGCCGGGAGGTTTACAACAGCTAGCTGAGCCATTGCCAGGGAGAGACAGCTTCTCTGTCCTCAATGCTTCCACAAAAACTCTCATCAGTCCCTCCTAGGCCAGCTTGGTCCTAAACCAATCTCCATAGCCAAGAGTGGTGATGTTCTTGACCAAACATGGATCCCTGTTTCCTTAGGGAACAAGTGCTTTCAGACACTGTTGGTAGAATGCAAAATGGTATAATCCCCAGGGAGGTCAATTACGTATGCATTTATCCATTGACCCAGAAAGTCCACCAGTGGGAAGCTGAACCACCCATGCAGTGGCAAACAAACGGAATATGTGTGCACAGGGGTATTCATCGTGGAGCTACTTACAATAACAAACGATGAAAAATCATCAGATATCCATGAACAGAGACTGATTTAATGAACTAAGGCACCTCCATACTTGGGGCTGCTGGCAGAAATGAAGAATATTAGGATGGTTAATTTTATGTGTCAACTTGATTGGGTTCTGAGGTGCCTTGATATTTTGGTCAAACATTGTTCTGGCTGTGTCTGTGGAGGCTATTTCTGAATGAGATTAACATTTAAGCTGGTGAACAGTGAAGCAGATTGTCCTCTCCAGTGTGGGTGGGTCACATGTCAAACAGTGTAAGTAAATATTTATTGGGGCTTTGTGTTTGCTGGGCCCCCAATATTGGTCACACAGATACTTTCAACACTACTTCCTGAAATAAATGAATGCGTTCATCAATTAACCTCTGTGTGAATGTCGATACTGCTGAGGCTGCTGGTGCCTCAGAAGTTATTCAGATTGGTATCCATCTATACAATAGATTGAAAATGTGGCTGGTGATAGGCAGGAGAGGGGACAACAGCCCAAATGGTGGTCCAACACAGCCTTGTGAGATGGTGAAAATCTGAAAGGCAGGATAATATGCAGGTCCAGATACATTTAGTCAGAGTCTGGGAGAGACTCTGTGGATTGGAAGCAGGGATTTGTCACAGCCCTTGTTCATTTTGTGAACACAGTAGGTTAGAAGCCACATTGTGCAAGTTTTGACACAATATCTTCTGAGAAACTAGGGCATTGTAGACTCTTCTTACTGTTAAGCTTGCTTGCATTCAACTTCAATTCCTTCATAGACTCTCAAATGATGAGGCTTCAGGGATTTCTCTAATGTTCTGCAGTCATCCATCATCCCATGTAACAAAGCGTTTCCTGATAAATCACTAAAAATATCTGCTGCTTCATGAAAAGCAGATTTCTGTTTGGTGATGCATGCTCTAGATGATGGAGTACTGGCTTCTGATGGGCATTCCATCCTACTGATCCACAGCAAAGCCATGACAGGTACAGCCAATGCACTATTGGCACAGCAGTACCCTTACATGCAGAAATTCAGCCCCCTTGGTTTCTCCCCAGAGTGGCTTTAGATGATTCTGCTGTGAAGGAAAACAGGTCGACTTATTACTGGTATTGTTTGAGTCCTTTGCACTTTGTGATTACCCACCAGGTCCTTGAACATGGCAGATGTTGCCTACTTGTTGTGGACTTAAAATAGTTCAATGGGAACCTAGCTGGCCAGACTAGTCCCAGCCTCCAGGGCCAACAACTCCTTTGCAACAAAGCCTTGAGGGAGAACCCTCAGAGTCAAAGCCCTGATTAAGGAAGAAAGAAGCTCATGTACCTCTCACCAGATGATTCTCAGCCTCAGCAAAGGTTCCATTCTTTGTCCCTTGGATGAGACAATACGGAGGCACATTCCCAGTGGCACAGTACTCCAGTTTCCCACAGTGGTTGCCTCTTCATTAACACAGACACTGTATTGGCTGCCCCTCTACCTTCTTTTCCATCTCCACTTCTCTACTTCCTGGAATAAGCTACTTAGACTCAAATGTTTTTCTCAGGGTCGGTCTCTCTGAGATCCAAACAAGACAGTCCTAGAGGTCTACAAACCCTCTGAGCCCAGCAGCTCATAAGAGGGATCCCACAGCCTGCCAGAAGCCATGTTAGTATGACAATGCAGTGAACTGGAAGCATAGGGACATAAACAGCAGGTTAACGGTAATATGGGGGCTGAATTCTGCTGAACCCCTTGCAAATAGAGAGACTGAGACTCCATATGACTGCAGGCATGTAAGAGAGCCCACCTGAGATCAGTGGAGCTTGCCTCCTACCAGCAGAACTGTAGTCTTCTGAGCAATAAAAAAGGGTGTTTATTTGGACTGTAATATTTGGGGTCATTTGTTATGCAGCTATCGTAACTGCTACAGGAAGCTTTTTTTTTTTTTTCAACAGCTATAATTGACAACATTGCATGTATTTAGAACATACAGTGTAATAATCTGATATATGAGGAAAGAAATACTTCCTGTGTGTTACCAAGCAAGGAAGAAAATTGTGGAAATGTGGCACCATTGCTTCAAATGAGGTGGAGTGTGGGCAGTGAAGGCCATACCTGACCTGCAGTTTTTAAATGGAGATGACTTGATGTTTCCAAGTCACTGTGATGAGAGAGAATTGGAGGAAGGTCTGGCAGCAGAAGCATCTACTAAAGGACCAGAGACTCTAAAATGAATTACACCAGACTGGGAGTACCATCTACCCTCCAAGCTATAACTTCTTCATTCTCAAAAATCCTCCATGAGGCATAAAGTGGGAGAAGATGTTTACAAAACATATATCTGAAGACTTGTATCTAGAATATATAAACAACTCTTAGAACTCTATATTAAGACAATCCAGTTTTTCTTAAGTGCAAAAGACCTGAACAGCCACTTCCCCAAAGAAGGTCTTACAATGGGCAAATATATGCATGAAAAGATATGCCACATCATTAGTCATTAAGGAAAGGCAAATGAAAATCAGATTGAGACACGACTACAAAATCTACAAGTACAATTAACATTAAAATGTCTGACCACACCAAGTTTTGGCAAGGATATGAAGCAACTGCAACTGTCCCAGTCTGCTGATAGACGTGTAAAATGGTACAACCACTTGGGAAAATAATTTGGCAGTTTCTTAAAGAGGTATGTTTCCCATTCTGTGTAGGTTTCCTATTTTCAGAGAAATGAAGGCATATGTCCATAAAAAGATGTGGGCATGACTATTCACAGCAGCTTAATCTAGAAAAGCAAACTGGACAAAACTGAAGTGCTCATCAAAAGGTGAACGGATGAACAAATTTTAGTGTATCCATATGATGGAATATTACTCAACAACGAAAATCAACAAACTATTGATGCACACAATAAAGTTGACTCAGAAAATTATTATGGTGAGTAAAAAAGCCATACTGTACAGAGTGTACATCCTGTTTCCATGTAGATAAAATTCAGGGGATGCAAAATTAAAGTGACAGGAAGCAGAGGAAACAAAGGCAAAAATGAACTATTGGGACTTCATGATGGTAAAAAGCTTTTGCACAGCAAAGAAAACTACCAACCAAACCAAAAGACAACTGACAGAATGGGAGAAGATATTTGCAAATGTCTTTTCAGATAAAGGGCTAGTACCTCAAATCTATAAAGAACTTACCAAACTCAATACCCCAAAAAAGAAATAATCCAATCAAGAAATGGGCAGAACACAGGAATAGACATTTCTCCAAAGAATACAAGCAAATGACCAACAGACACATGAAAGAATGCTCAATATCACTTGGCATCAGGGAAATACCAATCAAAACCATAATGAGATACCACTTCACACTGATCAGAATGGCTAGAATTAACAAGTCAGGAAATGACAGATGTTGGTGAGGGTGAGGAGAAAGGGGAACCCTCTGGCCCTGTTGGTGGGAATGCAAACTGGTAGAGCACTCTGGAGAACAATTTGGAGGTTCCTCAAAAAGTTGAAAATAGAACTGCTCTATGACCCAGCAATTGCACTACTAGCTATTTACCCCAAAGACACAAATGTAGTGATCTAAAGGGACACATGCACCCCAATGTTTCTAGCAGCAATGTCCACAATATCGGAACTATTGAAGGAGTCCAGATGTCCATGGACAGATGAATGCCTAAAGAAGATGTGGTATATACATGGAATGGTATAAATGTGGTATATATAAGGGAATACTACTCACCCAACAAGAAATATGAAATCTTTCCATTTGCAATGATGTGGATGGAACTGGAGGGTATTATGCTAAGCAAAATAAGTTAATCAGAGAAAGACAGTTATCATGTGATCTCACTCATCTTAGGAATTTATAAAACAAAACAGTCGTTTTATCGTAGGTGAAGAGAGGAGGAATGAAAGAAGATGAAAGAGAGGTAGACAAACCATAAGAGACTCTTAATCATAGGAAACAAACTGAGGGTTGCTGGAGGGGAAGTGGGTAGGGGGATAGGGTAACTGGGTGATGGACATTAAGGAGGGCACATGATGTAATGAGCACTGGGTATTATATGGGACTGAGGAATCCGTGGCCTCTACCTCTGAAACTAATAATAATTTGCATGCTAATTAATTGAATTTAAATAAAAATAAAGAGCACCCTTGCACAAAACTAAATAAACAAATCAAGCAAGGAAGCAGGCAACAGTGATTACTTGGTTACAGGATGGTTGAGGGAGGGAAGGATTATAAGGGCATCAGGGAACTTTTGAGGATGATGTCTGTGTGTCAAACTCATCAAATGGTGTTAAAAAAAAAAAAAACTTTCTCCTAAAGATGATAAAGGGGTGTGGTATTTGGTACATTTGGTACTCTTATTCTGGAAAATTCTATTCCCCTACTTGGCATTCACAGAGAGGTAGTCCATCAAGGCTTCCAAATTGTGTTTAAAAAATCTATCTATCTATCTAGATAGAGATATAGATAGACATATTTTAGAGAGAGCATGAGCAGGGAGGAGAGACAGAGGAAGAAGGAGAATCAGAGTCTTTGCTGAGCAGGGAGCCTATCACGGGACTTGATCCCAGGTTTCTGGTATCATGATCTGAGGCGAAGGCAGAGGCTTAACTGACTGGGCCACCCAGGTGTCCCCAAATTATCTTTTGTAAACAAAACGGAATGAGGTATACATTTTGAGGTGCATTCTGCTGTAGGCCTGCTAACTTTGGAACTGAAAGTCATCCTCTGTTCCCAGCAGATGAGGAAAATGAAAAGCAATGTGACTGGTCTAAGGTCACTTCTCAGGTCATGGCCAACTCAATGGTTTTTTCCCTCCCAGATTCCAACTGTGGATTGGTGTTCAGTTCACTGGAACATCTGGCTTCCTAAGCCCTTTATAAATGTCCATTATTTTTTTGGCGTGTGTTTTCCCTCTGGGGGCTGGATTGAGACCATTTTCTCTAGTTCAGAGTTTTCAAGGACACTCTCAGAAACCAGTCTCAGTTTTCAGTGCAATGGTATTCCTCCTTCCATTGTATCTCCAGGTCACAGCTCTTTTTCCTCCTGAGCCCATTTGTTCCTTGGTGCCTTTATCCCAAATCTATACCCAGCCAGCCTCACCCCTCCAGAGTCCTTATGAGCCAAGTATCAGGCCCCGTTTTTCTGCTACACCCTTAGGCTGTACTGATGCCTCACTATAATCTCCCTGTTCATGAAGGACCCAGAGGGTTCAGGTTAAAACTTGTGTGAGCAGTTGTAAAATCCTTTGGGAAATCAGTGTAGTTTGCAGCAATACCTCATGCCACTCCCCTCACAAGCTCCTCCAGCCCACTCATGTGGCTTTCCAAGTAGCCCTGTGCACCACACACAGGGTGGCCACCAGCGCCTGCCTCTGCCCACATGTCAGGGCTGACTCAGGAACTCAGGCTCCCACCATACCCATTTTCAGCTTCAGCCATCCCTCTTAAAAGGAGTTTGTGCTCTGCACACATCACAGAGGTCCAGGAGGGCACAAGAAAAGGAAGCCACCGGCCTAATGAAACCCATACACTATTGACGCCTTCCATCCTGACTCAACCTACTGAGGAAGAGAACATGAGGAGACCCCTGCAGGTGTGGACAAAGCCTTGTCCTTGCTGTTCATTTTCCTGGCATTCAAAATGCCTCTTTGTTGCTGTCAAACTGGTGCTGATAAATCCCTATTTTGTGCTGAAAGCGGTGAACATTTTTGGATTGGACCGCTGACACCTTGTTTCTCCATGCGGTCCATAACAAGTGGCTTTGGCATACAGAAAACCAAGGAATACAGATGTTGTGAAAAGAAGGGCCATATGTACCCCGAGGTTCATAGTAGCAGTGTCCACAATAGCCAAACTGTTGAAAGAGCCAAGATGCCCTTCAACAGAGGATGGATAAAGCAGCTTTGGTCCATATATACAATGGAATATTACTCAGCCATCAGAAAGGATGAATACCTAACTTTTGCATCAACATGGATGGGACTGGAGGAAATGGTGCTGAGTGAAATAAGTCAAGCACAGAAAGTCAATTAGCATATGGTTTCACTCGTGGAACCTAAGGATTAATATGGAGGACATTGGAGGAAGGGAAGCAACAGTGAATTGGGGGAAATCTGAGTGCGAGATGAACCAAGAGAGACTGTGGACTCTCAGAAACAAGCTGAGGGTTTTGGAGGGGAGATGTGTGAGCCTGGTGGGGGTTAATAAAGAGGGCACATACTGCATGGAGCACTTGTTGTACATAAACAATCTTGGAACACTGCAACAAAAACTAATGATACATTTAATGGTGACTATCATAACACAATAATGAAAAAGTCAAGGGATATGTTCAAGAAATCTGTGCACCCACCTCCATGTGCAAAGACAATTATTTCTTCTTCTTCTTCTTCTTCTACTTCTTCTTCTTCTTCTTCTTCTTCTTCTTCTTCTTCTTCTTCTTCTTCTTCTTCTTCTTCTTCTCTACAGAGCACAATCTGTATTCTTCTTTCTTTCTTCTTCTTCTTCTTCTTCTTCTTCTTTTCTCTTTCTTCTTCTTCATGATCATCATCATCATCAAGCATTAATTATAACAGGCAAGACACTATAAACAACCATGCCCATTAGTGTTGAGTGAGGAAAGAGGAGTTTAAATCTATATTAGGATATTATTCATTCATAAGGAAAGGAAATCATGGCAAATGTGATGAAACCTGGATTTTTTTTTTTAGTTTTTTTTTTAATTTTTTCAGCATAACAGTATTCATTATTTTTGCACCACACCCAGTGCTCCATGCAATCCGTGCCCTCTACAATACCCACCACCTGGTGCCCCCAACCTCCCACCCCCCACCCCTTCAAAATTCTCAGATCGTTTTTCAGAGTCCATAGTCTCATGGTTCACCTCCCCTTCCAATTTCCCTCAACTCCCTTCTCCTCTCCATCTCCCCTTGTCCTCCATGCTATTTGTTATGCTCCACAAATAAGTGAAACCATATGATAATTGACTCTCTCTGCTTGACTTATTTCACTCAGCATAATCTCTTCCAGTCCCGTCCATGTTGCTACAAAACTTGGGTATACATCCTTTCTTTTTTCTTTATCTTTTTTTTTTTAACAGCTTTATAAACATATATTTTTATCCCCAGGGGTACAGGTATGTGAAATGCCAGGTTTACACACTTCACAGCACTCACCATAGCACATACCCTCCCCAATATCCATAACCCCACCCCCCTCTCCCAGCCCCCTCCCCCCATCAACTCTAGTTTGTTTTGTGAGATTAAGAGTCACTTATGGTTTGTCTCCCTCCCAATCCCATCTTGTTTCATTTACTCTTCTCCTACCCCCTCAACCCCCCATGTTGCATCTCCTCTCCCTCATATCAGGGAGATCATATGATAGTTGTCTTTCTCCGATTGACTTATTTCGCTAAGCATGATACCCTCTAGTTCCATCCACGTCGTCGCAAATGGCAAGATTTCATTTCTTTTGATGGCTGCATAGTATTCCATTGTGTATATATACCACATCTTCTTGATCCATTCGTCTGTAGATGGACATTAGGTTCTTTCCATAGTTTGGCTACTGTAGACATTGCTGCTATAAACATTCGGGTGCACGTGCCCCTTCGGATCACTACGTTTGTATCTTTAGGGTAAATACCTAGCAGTGCAATTGCAGGGTCATAGGGTAGTTCTATTTTCAACATTTTGAGGAACCTCCATGCTGTTTTCCAGAGTGGTTGCACCAGCTTGCATTCCCACCAACAGTGTAGGAGGGTTCCCCTTTCTCCGCATCCTCGCCAGCATCTGTCATTTCCTGACTTGTTAATTTTAGCCATTCTGACTGGTGTGAGGTGATATCTCATTGTGGTTTTGATTTGTATTTGCCTGATGCCGAGTGATATGGAGCACTTTTTCATGTGTCTGTTGGCCATCTGGATGTCTTCTTTACAGAAATGTCTGTTCATGTCCTCTGCCCATTTCTTGATTGGATTATTTGTTCTTTGGGTGTTGAGTTTGCTAAGTTCTTTATAGATTTTGGACACTAGCCCTTTATCTGATATGTCATTTGCAAATATCTTCTCCCATTCTGTCAGTTGTCTTTTGGTTTTGTTCACTGTTTCCTTTGCTGTGCAAAAGCTTTTGATCTTGATAAAAACCCAAAAGATCATTTTTGCCCTTGCTTCCCTTGCCTTTGGTGATGTTCCTAGGAAGATGTTGCTGCGGCTGACGTCGAAGAGGTTGCTGCCTGTGTTCTCCTCGAGGATTTGGATGGATTCCTTTCTCACATTGAGATCCTTCATCCATTTTGAGTCTATTTTCGTGTGTGGTGTAAGGAAATGATCCAATTTCATTTTTCTGCATGTGGCTGTCCAATTTTCCCAACACCATTTATTGAAGAGGCTGTCTTTTTTCCAGTGGACATTCTTTCCTGCTTTGTCGAAGATGAGTTGACCATAGAGTTGAGGGTCCATTTCTGGGCTCTCTATTCTGTTCCATTGATCTGTGTGTCTGTTTTTGTGCCAGTACCATGCTGTCTTGATGATGACAGCTTTGTAATAGAGCTTGAAGTCCGGAATTGTGATGCCACCAACTTTGGCTTTCTTTTTCAATATTCCTTTGGCTATTCGAGGTCTTTTCTGGTTCCATATAAATTTTAGGATTATTTGTTCCATTTCTTTGAAAAAAATGGATGGTACTTTGATAGGAATTGCATTAAATGTGTAGATTGCTTTAGGTAGCATAGACATTTTCACAATATTTATTCTTCCAGTCCAGGAGCATGGAACATTTTCCCATTTCTTTCTGTCTTCCTCAATTTCTTTCATGAGTATTTTATAGTTTTCTGAGTATAGATTCTTAGTCTCTTTGGTTAGGTTTATTCCTAGGTATCTTATAGTTTTGGGTGCAATTGTAAATGGTATGGACTCCTTAATTTCTCTTTCTTCTGTCTTGTTTTTGGTGTAGAGAAATGCAACTGATTTCTGTGCATTGATTTTATATCCTGACACTTTACTGAATTCCTGTACAAGTTCTAGCAGTTTTGGAGTGGAGTCTTTTGGGTTTTCCACATAGAGTATCATATCATCTGCGAAGAGTGATAGTTTGACTTCTTCTTTGCCGATTTGGATGCCTTTAATTTCCTTTTGTTGTCTGATTGCTGAGGCTAGGACTTCTAGTACTATGTTGAATAGCAGTGGTGATAACGGACATCCCTGCCGTGTTCCTGACCTTAGCGGAAAAGCTTTCAGTTTTTCTCCATTGAGAATGATATTTGCGGTGGGTTTTTCATAGATGGCTTTGATAATATTGAGGTATGTGCCCTCTATCCCTACACTTTGAAGAGTTTTGATCAGGAAGGGATGCTGTACTTTGTCAAATGCTTTTTCAGCATCTATGGAGAGTATCATATGGTTCTTGTTCTTTCTTTTATTAATGTGTTGTATCACATTGATTGATTTGCGGATGTTGAACCAACCTTGCAGCCCTGGAATAAATCCCACTTGGTCGTGGTGAATAATCCTTTTAATGTACTGTTGAATCCTATTGGCTAGTATTTTGGCGAGAATTTTTGCATCTGTGTTCATCAAGGATATTGGTCTGTAGTTCTCTTTTTTGTTGGGATCCTTGTCTGGTTTTGGGATCAAGGTGATCCTGGCCTCATAAAATGAGTTTGGAAGTTTTCCTTCTATTTCTATTTTTTGGAACAGTTTCAGGAGAATAGGAATTAGTTCTTCTTTAAATGTTTGGTAGAATTCCCCCGGGAAGCCGTCTGGCCCTGGGCTTTTGTTTGTTTGGAGATTTTTGATGACTGTTTCAATCTCCTTACTGGTTATGGGTCTGTTCAGGCTTTCTACTTCTTCCTGGTTCAGTTGTGGTAGTTTATATGTCTCTAGGAATGCATCCATTTCTTCCAGATTGTCAAATTTGTTGGCGTAGAGTTGCTCATAGTATGTTCTTATAATTGTCTGTATTTCTTTGGTGTTCGTTGTGATCTCTCCTCTTTCATTCATGATTTTATTTATTTGTGTCCTTTCTCTTTTCTTTTTGATAAGTCTGGCCAGGCGTTTATCAATCTTATTAATTCTTCCAAAGAACCAGCTCCTAGTTTCGTTGATTTGTTCTATTGTTTTTTTGGTTTCTATTTCATTGATTTCTGCTCTGATCTTTATGATTTCTCTTCTCCTGCTGGGTTTAGGGTTTCTTTCTTGTTCTTTCTCCAGCTCCTTTAGGTGTAGGGTTAGGTTGTGTACCTGAGACCTTTCCTGTTTCTTGAGAACGGCTTGTACTGCTATATATTTTCCTCTCAGGACTGCCTTTGTTGTGTCCCACAGATTCTGAACCGTTGTGTTTTCATTATCATTTGTTTCCATAAATTTTTTCAATTCTTCTTTAATTTCCTGGTTGACCCATTCATTCTTTAGAAGGATGCTGTTTAGTCTCCCTGTATTTGGGTTCTTTCCAAATTTCCTCTTGTGATTGAGTTCTAGCTTTAGAGCATTGTGGTCTGAAAATATGCAGGGAATGATCCCAATCTTTTGATACCGGTTGAGACTTGATTTAGGACCAAGAATGTGATCTATTCTGGAGAATGTTCCATGTGCACTAGAGAAGAATGTGTATTCTGTTGCTTTGGGATGAAATGTTCTGAATATATCTGTGATGTCCATCTGGTCCAGTGTGTCATTTAAGGCCTTGATTTCCTTGTTGATCTTTTGCTTGGATGATCTGTCCATTTCAGTGAGGGGAGTGTTAAAATCCCCTACTATTATTGTATTCTTGTCGATGTGTTTCTTTGATTTTGTTATTAATTGGTTTACATAGTTGGCTGCTCCCACTTTAGGGGCCTAGATATTTAAAATTGTTAGATCTTCTTGTTGGACAGTTCCTTTGAGTATGATATAGTGTCCTTCCTCATCTCTTATTATAGTCTTTGGCTTAAAATCTAATTGATCTGATATAAGGATTGCCACTCCTGCTTTCTTCTGATGTCCATTAGCATGGTAAATTCTTTTCCATCCCCTCACTTTAAACCTGGAGGTGTCTTCGGGTTTAAGATGAGTTTCTTGTAGGCAACATATAGATGGGTTTTGTTTTTTTATCCATTCTGATACCCTGTGTCTTTTGATTGGGGCACTTAGCCCATTAACATTCAGGGTAAGTATTGAGAGATATGAATTTAGTGCCATTGTATTGCCTGTAAGGTGACTGTTATTGTATATTGTCTCTGTTTCTTTCTGATCTACTACTTTGAGGGTCTCTCTTTGCTTAGAGGACCGCTTTCAATATTTCCTGTAGAGCTGGTTTGGTATTTGCAAATTCTTTCAGTTTTTGTTTGTCCTGGAAGCTTTTAATCTCTCCTTCTATTTTCAATGATAGCCTAGCTGGATATAGTATTCTTGGCTGCATGTTTTTCTCATTTAGTACTCTGAATATATCATGCCAGCTCTTTCTGGCCTGCCAGGTCTCTGTGGATAAGTCTGCTGCCAATCTAATATTTTTACCATTGTACGTTACAGACTTCTTTTCCCGGGCTGCTTTCAGGATCTTTTCTTTGTCACTAAGACTTGTCAATTTTACTATTAGGTGACGGTGTGTGGACCTATTCTTATTGATTTTGAGGGGGGTTCTCTGAACCTCCTGAATTTTGATGCTTGTTCCCTTTGCCATATTGGGGAAATTCTCTCCAATAATTCTCTCCAATATACCTTCTGCTCCCCTCTCTGTTTCCTCTTCTTCTGGAATCCCAATTATTCTAATGTTGTTTCGTCTTATGGTGTCACTTATCTCTCGAATTCTCCCCTCGTGGTCCAGTAGCTGTTTCTCCCTCTTTTGCTCAGCTTCTTTATTCTCTGTCATTTGGTCTTCTGTATCGCTAAGTCTTTCTTCTGCCTCATTTATCCTAGCAGTGAGAGCCTCCATTTTTGATTGCACCTCATTAATAGCTTTTTTGATTTCAACTTGGTTAGATTTTAGTTCTCTTATTTCTCCAGAAAGGGCTTTTATATCTCCCGAGAGGGTTGCTTTAATATCTTCCATGCCTTTTTCAAGCCCGGCTAGAACCTTGAGAATCGTCATTCTGAACTCTATATCTGACATATTACCAATGTCTGTATTGATTAGGTCCCTAGCCTTTGGTACTGCCTCTTGTTCTTTTTTTTGTTGTGAATTTTTCCGCCTTGTCATTTTGTCCAGATAAGAGTTTATGAAGGAGCAAGTAAAATACTAAAAGGGTGGCAACAACCCCAGGAAAATATGCTTTAGCCAAATCAGAAGAGATCCCTAATCGTGAGGGGGGAGAAAGGGGATAAAAAGGGGTTCAGAAAGAGAAAAAAAAAAGAAACTATTAAAAAGAAGAAAGCCGGTAAAGAAAAAATATAAAAAGAGAAAAAAATATATATATATTAGATAAACTATTTAAAAAACGTTAAAAAAGAATACGGTAAAAGTTAAAAAAATTTAGCAGAAAAAGAGAAAAAGAAAAAAAAATTGAAAAAGAAAAAAAATTAAATTAACTGCAAGGCTAAAAAATCATGGGGAGAAAGCCATGACTTCCGTGCTTTGCTTTCTTCACCTTTGGAATTCCGCCGCTCTCCTTGGTATTGAAACTGTACTCCTTGGTAGGTGAACTTGGTCCTGGCTGGGTTTCCCATTGATCTTCTGGGGGAGGGGCCTGTTGTAGTGATTCTCAAGTGTCTTTGCCCCAGGCGGAGTTGCACCGCCCTTACCCGGGGCCGCGCTGAGTAATCCGCTCGGGTTTGCTTTCGGGAGCTTTTGTTCCCTGAGTGCTTTCCATAGAGTTCCGGAGGAGGGGAGTGAAGATGGCGGCCTCCCGGTCTCTGGCCCGGAGGAGCAGAGAGCCCAGGGCCCCACTCCTCAGTGCGCCCTCAGAGAACAGCGCCCAATGACTCCCGTCACCCTGGCCTCCGGCCGCGCTCCGAGCCAACTGAGCCTGCGACCGGTTCAAGGCAACCCCGAGCTGAGAGTCACTCCTCGGCTCTGTCTCTGTAGCCGGCTTCCCCGTTCTAATACCGGTAAGCTCTGCGACACGCAGACACCCCCGATCCTTTTGTGACCCTGCAGGACCTGAGGCCACGCTGACCCCGCCTGGGCTTCACCCCAGTTAAGCCTCTGGAGCGATGTCCCTCAGTGGAACAGACTTTTAAAAGTCCTGATTTTGCTCTGTTGCTCCGCCGCTCGCCGGGAGCCGGCCCCTCCCCCCGCGGTCTATCTTCCCGTCGCTTTGGATTCACTTCTCCGCCAGTCCTACCTTTCAGATAGTGGTTGATTTTCTGTTTCTAGAATTGCTGTTCTTCTTCTCTGATCTCCCATTGGATTTGTAGGTGTTTGCAATCTTTAGATAAGCTATTTAGCTGATCTCCCGCAACCCGAAGTAGTCTCAGCCTGCTACTTCTCCGCCATCTTGACTCGAAACCTGGACTTTTAAGCCACATGAAAATAACTGAGAGAGAGGAAGGCCAAAATTAAGTGTATGCAGGGATAGAGATATAGAAAGATACTACATAAAAGATACATTTTTCCCTTCTATGTGGAATCTGAAACCAAGAAGAGAAAAGGAGGAAAGCGAACTCAGCAAAAGCCTTCAGATTGAAGGAACCAGAAGCAGAGGGCAGAGGGTGGGGCAAGGAGTGAGTGAATCATGAGCTACAAACTTCCAGTTGTAAGAGAAAGCTATAAGAGGGATGTCATGTACAACCTTATGACTACAGTTCATACTGCTCTGTGGCATATTTGAGAGGTGTTAAGAGAGCCAATTTGGAGAGTTCTCATGACCCAAAGAAGAACCTTTCCTTTCTTTGCTCTTTCCTTTCTCTTTGTATTTCTAGGAGAGATGGTGGTGGACTCAACTTATTCTGGTCATCCTTTTAGGGCCTAGGAAAATGAAATCATTGTGTTGTGTAGCTGAGATGGTGCTCAATGTCAATTCCTTCAGTACAACTGGGGCCAAAGATATTTTACTATTCATAATGAGCCTCAGGAAATGGCAAAGGAATGACACGTAAACCAAACTGAAAACAGCATAACCTAAAGTCGGTAGATTATGATAGGCATAGTAACATCCACATCACGTGCATCAACACTGGGTTCTGAGTTGAAAAATCAGTGAATGAAAATTCAAGTAGATGAAGTAGAATGTTCAATTTGGGTTTTGTTTCAAAACATGATCAAGGAATAAAATGTCTCAAGACATTAACTCTGGAAATTACCTTCTCGCATAAAGTTTCCCGTTTGGGGCAATTCTGATTTTAAACCTTGAAAAGGGCACAGAAGGACAACATTTTGTTTGCTCCATGTTGTCTCAAGGAAAATGGCTGAAGTCAAATGTCTGAGATAGGACCTACCTGTAAGGGTATAAATGGCCAGATGAAATGGTCCTTTATTCATTTCTCCATCTTAGCAAATTACACTTTGCAGTGTAATTTATTGTTAGGTCATGAAGTCCATGAAGTTCAAGGAGTACATTTTAAATGTCTTAAATGCATTGATATCTTTGTCCAACCTCCCTGGAACCCACCTTCCCATCTCATTGCATCTTGTCCATCTAAACCTCTTTCGCATGAGTCAGACTCTTCCCATGAGCGCCTCCTTCCAGCCCTTGGCAAACACCATTCTACTTTCTGTTCTTAAGAATCTACATTAGGTAGGTCCTAAGAGTGGAGTCAAAGTTGGTATTTTCATGAATACTCCTTTCACTTAGCATACTATCCTCAACATTCGCCCATATGATGGCGCATACCAATGTTTTCGTCCTCTTTACAGAATGTATACTGTCCCAACATCTGTATATACAACATCTGTTCCTCCCTGGACAGATCCTTGGATTGCGTTCATGGGTTAGCTTTTAGGAACGATGCTGCCATGATAAGGTGTGCTCAGATAAGTCTTCAAGACTAAGCTGTCCATTAATTTGGTTATCTACTGCAGAAGTGCAATTACTAAAACACATGGCATTTCTAAAGTTTATTTTTCTGAAGGACTGCCTTACTAAAACCACAGCAATGCCCTTAAATATTCCTATCACACACAATGAAAATGGTTCCAACTTCTCTGCGTCTTTGCCAACACTTGAACTTTTCTTGTATTCTAAGTCTTCCCCCTGCCTGGACCCATGGTGAGTCAACTTCATGGCTGTGAAATGGTGTCTCATTGCTTGTTATAATTAGGATTTCCTGAAATATTAGTGCTGGGAAGTATCCGTTCCAATTTCCTTCCATGTTTATAGCTTCAAGGTTATTTCTCTTCCCCATATATACATTCAAACATCACATTTTATTTATTTATTTATTTATTTATTTATTTATTTAATTTTATTTATTTATTTTTTTGGTGTTGTTGAGCTACTCGGATCTCTAGATATTGTGGATATTGAGCCCTGTCAGATACATGGTTTGCAAACATGCTCTCCTGACTTCTGGACTGTGCATTCCCTTGGTTGATAATGTCATTCAAGTCACAAAGATTTTAAGTATTCTGAGTGTCAAGTGTGTGAGTTTCTTTTTCATTTCCATCCTGTGCCTTGCAGGTGATATCCATGAAATCATTGCCCAATCCTGTTTTGTGAAGCTGATGAAGATGAATGCTCTGGAGCTCCAAATTCAGAGATAAAACAGGATCATTGGTGGAGGCAGGCAGCTGCATGAACTGGAGAAGCACAGGCCTGCTGCTGGGGTCCTGACCAGATGCGATGACGCGATGATAGGAATAGGTATGGTGGGGGAGCAGGAGCCGTGTACTGGAAATGGTACCCTGCCGATTTGGGGCACCACCTGTGTGGTGATGGGAGCAGTGAGACCTAGGAATGGACAAGCTCAGCCCTTCTTCAAAGGGAGCCTTTTATTGCACCCTGCTCCAGTCCTGTTTGAAGGGTTTCTTAATCTGATAAGGAACATAGACTTCTTCCACGACAAAGGGTGATGTTAGTGGTGTGGTGACACCTGTCTCTGAGGAACGTCTCCTCCCTCTATTGTGAGCCACTGTGACAGGTGAGCCACTGTCTGGAGTCAGTCGCCAAGAAGGTTCAAATGCCTCAAGGACACTGGGAGCAACCTCCAAGAGGGACCAGTCTGTCATTGCCATACTGAGCTGAATTCAGGTAAGACCTTTGTAACCTTGTTGTGTATTCCCAGTTCATGGTCACTTAGTTCAACAGGTTCCTCGAGGGAGAGAGGAGAGGGCCATGTGTGAAGGTGAGCTGGAGAGCTCTTGAACCTCTCTATAAGTGAGACGGAGACCCTGCCCCTAATCAACCCACAAGTGAACGAAGGGATGAACATCATCCAAGATAAAACTGCCAGCCACTAGTATTCATGCCACCTGTCTGGAAAGGATGTAGTTGAAGCCCTTGTAAAAGATGGAGGGGGCACACCTGTAATAAATCCTGTGGCAAGTATGGATGTTACTTGCTTGGCATGAGTCACCTTGAAGAAAATTTTTTGCCACCCTGCCAAGACTGCTTCAAATTGGCTAGAAGGGACAAAGGGCTGCATCTGGTGAAAGCCTGTTTGAAAACCTCTTTAGGGCTGAAAAAGGTAGCGTGTCCTGAGAATTGCCTACTCATGAATAGGCTATCTCATTTCATTGCTTGAGGGAAGAAAAGAAATCATCCTGTATTTTCCACATTGAAAACAAGAATACAAAGAAACTTGGATTGTATTTTGTAGTGGTTGTTGTTGTTGTTGTTGAAATCACTTAGCCACCATACAGCACATCATTAGTTTCAAAGGTAGTGCCCAAGTATTCGTCATTTTCGTATCACCCCCAGTGCTCATCCCATCACATGCCCTCCTATAAGCTCCTCCCCAACTGTCCCATGTCCCCACCCACCTCCCCTCCAGCAACCCTCTGCTTGTTTCTTAGGTAAGAGGCTCTTATCCTTTTTCTCCCTCTCTGGTAGCTTCCCATTCAGTTTTCCCTCACTTCCTCTGTGATTATCAAATGGCTTCATGCATAGGTGGAACTTAAGACCCCGGGCAGGGGATCACAGTGGGTTTCATTCAGTTGAGGTTATTGTGTACCTTTCCATGTTTGACTGCATTTCACTATTCCTGGGAAATGACCCATTCCAGTGATGTGCCCATTGTGTCTGGAGGGAAGGGGGTTCTTCATTCTTGCTCAGTGAGTTGGGATCCTGAAGCGGGTGTCAGAGGAGAACCTCCTCTGTGTTCCTGTTCCACTGGTGCCCTTGTGGGGCCTCCCTTTCCTTCTCTGGAAAACGATGAGAGATCCGGTTGTGCAGTGTTTTCCAGAAGGCCCTCCAGCTCTAATCTTCCACGGGCTAAAGTAGCTAAATGTGGTTTAGTCCACACAACAAGGGATAGCAATAATTCCTTCAACTACTTCATGAAGACATACAACCAAGTAGAATGGAAACACCAGAGGAGCGTAGCTCCAAGGGGATGTGAGTGAAATGCTTTTACAACAGCCAATATCATAGGAAGGTATGTTTTCTGTGAACACAGAGGTGGGCAATGTCCTTTCCATATCAACAGACTTCACTTTTGTCTATGGACTCTTTCATTGACTTTAATGTACATTTACGTTCAGCCTGAGGAGACCTGATTGGGAAACTCTCAGAGCATAATCTCAACTTTGGTCTTCTAAAACCCACATTTCAAAGACATTTTTGAAAATACAGTCTAATGGACGTACAGTGTTATCGTCTTTTCAGGTGAAGAGTAGGGATTCAGTTCTATATATGACTCAGTGCTCAGCACAATAAGTGTACTCTTAATCCCCACCCCCTCTTCCACCCATCCCCCCACGTGGTTCCCACCAGTATGTTCTCTATATTTGAGCTGGTTTTTTTGATTGTCTCTCTTTCCTTATTCACTTTATCCTTCTTTACTGTTTCTGAAAAGTCACACATGAATCAAAGCCTATGTTAACTAACACCCATGGATGTTAAGTCTTACCTCTGTATCTTGGTCTGTGTGAATTGTGGTGAAGATAACACCAGGTTTGGTCCACATTGAGTCCCAGGGATCCCCATCCCTGCTATGTACCTGCCCGTCTATCCTCTGAGTGGTTGCTGAAAGTTCTCTGACCAAGGGAACATAAGACAAGAGATGGTCTTTCACACCTTCAAGCTTTCATGACCAAACCCATTGTCATTTCCCTGGAACTCTCTTGTGTCCCATCGCTTTCTGCCCTGTATCCCAGAACTTGGGAAGCAAGCACTGGTGTTTAGAATGGCCTTCCACAGAGGCCACAGTGGAAGCAGCCTAGGAGTGCCCAGGCTACTAGGTAGAAAGGAACTCAAGCTCAGGATTTCGCTTCCACTGAACAAACTGTCTTTGCTGCCATCCTGCCTCCCTATACTCTGGAGGAGAACAAGGAGAGGCCTGTGGGGGTGGACAAAGCTGTGCCTGGCTATTGATCTTCCTGACAATCAAACACCTCTTTGTGGCTTCCAGAATATTGCTGATCAATCTCTTCTTGGTGGTGAAAGGGAGGACATTCTGTCCACTGGTCTGCTGGCAAGTTGTTTCTCCATGTGCTCCGGGGACAGGTGGCCCAGGCATTAGCTGCAAGCATGCTGGAAGTGCTGAGTGTCAGGGCCTCCGAGGGTTACTCAGTTGGAATCTGCCTTTTGCCGAGAAACCCTGGGCATCAGAGCATGAGAGGATTGCCCCCCCAAAAGCACTGTGGAATGTTCCACAGAGGGAACGCTAATTGGCCACCTTGATCCACCAGTGGGGAAGGTGTGGTTGTTTCCTGGGCCCTTTTGGCCATTTCTCTCTGCCGAGAATCCCCTGAAGGGTTGATTCGCCAGTGGCCCTGGTGGGGATGGTTCTGGAAGAAAGGAAAGAACACCCCCAAGGCTGGTACTTAGAGTCCAGATGGAAGCTAAACATGCACCCAACAGCAGGAGCTCCAACTCACCCAGGCTGAGCGATTGCTCAGGAGCTCTGTGTTGTGCTTTTGTAGGTCCCTTTGTGTCAGCTGATGATATTGGGGATTTTTCTTGTGGTGCCGGATCCTGTCTTCTTACATTCCCTTGTGCTGTATCTGCAAGGTTGGGGACCCTTGGCTTGTCCTTTTTTTCCACGTAATTTTGGATTTCCTCTTTGGATTCCGGGTTGACCCAGTCCTGGTTGGGTAGCATGTAATTGAACCTCCATGGATTCGTGGTGTCTCCAGGGTTGCTCTTGGGGTTCATTTGGAGTTCCATAGCATCGTGCTGAGCAAAGATGCATGGGATGATAGCCATCTTTTGGAGTCTGTTGAGACTTGGGTTGTGCCCTAACGTGTGATCTACTCTGGAGAATGTTCCATGTGCACTTGAAAGCACTGCGGATTCTGCTGTTTCAGGGTGGAAGGTTCTGCATCTATGTGTTCAAATGAGTGCATCCCTCAAAGCCGTAGATTCCTTGTGGATTGTCAGTTTGGATCATGTCTCCATTAATAGATGTGGGGTGTTAGAGTCCCCCACTGTATGGTATTGCTGTCAGAGGTTCCTTTATGTTTGTGATGAACTGTTGGATGCCTTTGGGTGCTCCTATGTTGAGTGTCTACATATTTCAAGATGTTCTCTCTTATGACCTGGTCTCCCTTGTGATGAAGCAGTGACCTCTGTGGCTTCCCACCTCCCCCATTTTTTAAAGAGTCTGTTGTGTCTGGATAGGAGTATTCCTACCCTTGCTTCGTTTCGCATCCATTTGCATGATAGATGCTTCTCCCCTGCTCACATTGCACCTGTGTCTCGGTCTACCGGGTCAGGTGAGTTCCCCATTTCAGACAAGTGAGTGGAACATGGGTGTGTCACCTGGGTGGATGTTGGAGACCAGGGACTTCAGAACCACCTGGACCTGACAGTGCCCTTGGCCAGCAAGGAGAGTGTGGGGATTCTCTGGTCAAGGATATGAACCTTTATCCTGGCAAGGGAGAACCAATCTGTGCTCCATCAGGCCCTATCCAGGGAGCAGTGGCTACCATGGACCTGACCAAGAGGGTGGGTGGGGCCTGAAGGGCCCCACTACCTTGCCAAGAACTGCATAAGGAAATGCAGGATGGCTGGACATCCTAGCTCCTAGGTCAACATAGATGTGAACAGAGCCAGGCTCAGCTCTGGCCTTCAAGGGACACCTCCCAGTTTCTTTATTTTTTTCCCCAGCCACACCCAAAAGAAGCAGGGAAAAGGAATCCAGAGATCCTGGATGAGGATCCCAGGAGGATTCCAATCTTGGTAAAGGGTGAACCTGGAGAGCCTTAAGGGAAACTGAGGATGGAATGTCCTGCCTGCCCTTCTTCCATTTACAAAATATCTTCCTCAGGTTTTGTAGCTTCCACAGGCAGGACTGGATCTCTTCCCAAATACTGGGTCCAAACCCACACAAACACATGCACAAACACCATATCCCAAAGGAAGCAAGACGTCATCCTCCTTGCTTTAGAGGGGAGAGAAGCAGCCCCTCTCCTGGGCAGCACATGGTTCTGGGGAGGGGGAGGAACTCTCAAGGACTCTCCTGGTCAGTGTTTGTTGCCTTCCTGGGCAAGGACCTGCAACCTCTCCATCTCAGGGGTCCTGAGGGCTGTCTCTGGTGTTTGCTCAGATGCCTGACACTGAAAGGTACCTGTCCTCTGAGGAAACAGGATTTGGAGGGGCCACCAGTAGGTAGGGAGGAGGGCTGGCTCCTCTCCTTCCTGCCACATTGAATAGCTGCTGACTCTGTAAGATTTCTGGGTTCAGGAATGAATAAGAGAGTCTGTACATGTTGTACATTACTGTAGGAAATAAAAGAACCAAACACCCACGTGGGCAGGAAGAGGAGAAATTAAAACCTTTTTTTTTTTTTTTTTGTAACAAAACTTTAATCCCAAGGGTTCTCACTCCTTTTTGTTGTTGTTGTTGTTGTTGTTAAATAAGAACCCTTTAATTATATTAAATATCCCCCCCCACACACAAACACAAAATAATTCTGTAGGTCAGAGGAAGGGGTGTTGAGCAGCAGATGGGGCTCGCGCACCACAAGGAGCCCAGGGGCCGAGGGGCAATCCTTGCTCGGCCAGTGGCCACGGGTTCAGCTCTGATGGTGGCTGTAGCCAGTTGTCCTGGTGCTTGTGTTCTGCTGGCCAGCTAGGACCGCGGCTCCCGCTGGCAGGACAGGATGTAGCTAAGGACAGAGGGACACCTGTGAGTTGAGCAGCAGCTGGCATTCAGGAGTCCCTCCCAAGGTTTTCCCACAGCTGGTGTCTGGCTGCCCAGGGAGCCCTAGGAGGAGGATCCCAGGCGGGGCCAGCAGAAAGAGTCCACCCCGCCCCTCACCCAGCTCCTGAATGGGCCTCACCTGTCATCCTCGCTGAGCCTCTCCACAGCCCAGAACCAGGCCGTGAATGGATGCTGGGGCTCTAGGCAGTAATTCTCTGCCGCCGCCTGGAGCAGCATGATGTCCGTGAGGACTCAGTATTCCTGGGCCGGGAGAGAGGCACAGGATGCACACCGAGCCTGGGTGGGGAAGCTACAGGGCCAGGTGAGGGCTGAGCTGCGGGACAGGGGATGGGTCCTGGGTCTTGGCACACAGGACCACCCTCCTGCATGCAACTTCATGCGGTCCCAAACTGTTCTCAGAGGCTAGGAGAATCAGCCCCTCCTCCGGGAAGTTCTCCTTGATGCCTTTCTGGATCCCTACTGACTGACTAGATGGGTCTTGCACTTCATTCTTAGCAACGTGTCCCAGGAAATGTGAGATGGAGGGGAGTGGATGGAGCCAAGGAATGTTCTTCCCAGGGGCGTCTCTGATAGGGGCTGCCTCCCCTTCCCTAGAGCCAGGGCTCCGTATGCTCACCTTATTCTTTTTGCAGTGGTTGATCTCATTGCCCTGGAAAGCAGACAACCATTGTCCTTCAGAAAGAGGCCCCTGGTCAGTCCCAGCACCTTACACCCACCCCTTCTGAGGCTGCGCGTAGGCCAGGACACAGGAGGGGGCCGCTGAGACACACACAGTGAGACTGGGGTTAGGGCAAGCCCTGGGGTGCAGAGAAAGGAAGACTGGGGGCTGGTGAAAGGGCTCCAGGTCGGCACCCTGCAGCACCACCCTCTGTGGTGATAGAAGGGAGTGGCAGACGCCTCAGGCAGGCAGGGCCTGCTGGGCTCCTGAAGTGTGGCTGATGGGCAGGGTCCTGACTTCACTCTCCCCGACAGGCAAGCTCTGAGGGAGAGGCTGCGGCCCATGCACACAGAGCGCATGCAGCTTCACCTTCGGGATGCGCTGGTGCTTCCCCAGTCTTGGGCACCCGTCTAGGTGCAGACTCCCTTCCCTCAGCACTGAGATGGGCAAGAGACCCCAGTTCCCAGGGGCGGCTGTGAGGCTGTGGGCAAGGGAGGATTCCGAAGGACTCAGAGCTCAGGGCTCAGTCCGGGGACTCTCTGCTCCCTGTCCTCAGGACTCTGGTCCCTCCTCCATAATCCTCAGGCTCACCCACCTCCAGGTAGTCCTCCATTGCAGTATCCAACATCACCAGGTCAGTGAGGAAAGTGCCAAGGTATGGGACGACACCCTGTGTCATGAGGGGTACGTTTGGGATGAGTCCCTGCTCTCTGGTGCCCACAGGGGCCCTCCCCGAAAAGCCTTCAGCGTCCTGGCCCACCCCACTTTCCCACATGGAAGGGCCTAGGACCCTTAGTTGCTTCCCCTCGATTCGCTTTCCCCTCAGCCTCCCAGAACATCAGACTCCTCCGAATCCCGTCCAGGCGGCCTGCTTTTTGGAACTCAAAAATCACAGGGTATGGAGCCCTGGGCCCCTCCCTCCCCAGCCACCAATCCATTCTCTCCCCAGCCTGCTAGACTCCTTCCTCCTGGTCACCGGGAAAGAAGACATTGAGGAACTGTGGCCACAGGAGGTGGAGCTGGAGTCGCATGCCCCACCTGTCCTGATCTGGAGGCTTGTCGCCCTCAGGGAGGAGCCCCTCTCCCCTGGCCTTGGAGGCCCTGTCCCTCAGGCACACTCACCTTCTTCGGCAGCCCCTTCCACGCTCTGTGCAGCTGCCTCACCAGGGTGGCAAGTTTATTCGAGGGCCGCTCCTAGAGGGCCAAGGACAAGGTCCTTGAGAGCAGAATAGCCTCAGTCCCCTTGCGCCCACCGTCGGTGACTTCAGAGCCTAGACATCCGACCTACGTCTGCTGATACTGACGCTCCATTCATT
Source organism: Lutra lutra (assembly GCF_902655055.1). NCBI lineage: Eukaryota > Metazoa > Chordata > Mammalia > Carnivora > Mustelidae > Lutra > Lutra lutra. The sequence continues at coordinate 90,748,396 of NC_062286.1, read as the reverse complement.
CTCCTGAAGCATGCCACGAGTCCTTCTAGAACCATCTCAGCTCCCCCATTCAGTCCATGGGACCACAGGACCTGGAGCTTGGAGCCTGTGTTCTCCTGGGCAGAAGGGAGAACCCCGCCTACCTCCTATGGTCTCCTCAGCACTCAGGATCCTCTTACGATCATCCTTTTTGTGGCCCACAACCCATCCCCACTCCATCTGTGAGCAGGGGCCTGTCCTCTGGGCTGTCCGCGTTCATGTGGGCCCCCATGTGGACCGTCTCGATGGACACGGAGAGACCTGAAATCTAGCCTAGGGAGTCTGGATGGGCAGCAGCAGCTTGTCGCAGCCCCAGGGGGAATCTTCAGCCCAGGCTGTCAGCACATTCACGCCAAAGGCTTCTGCTCCCCGAGGAATGCTTCAGGGCATTCCCTACCTCGTGCACACAGGATCATGCCTCCCCACACCCCTCCTGTCCTTCTAGCCCTGCACCTTCTGTGCTACCTTGATGAGTAGTTCCCTGCCCTGGGGGTTGTCTTCTCTGCAGAGCTTTTTGTATGTTTGGAAGCTCTTCCTGAAGAAAGGGAAAGAAGTGAGGCTCAGGGGAGGCATAACGTGGCAGGGTGGAGTGCGAGTCCCCTTTCTTGGAGAACCCCCACATGTCCAGCGGGCTGGCTGAGGGTTTGCTCTGGGCTGCTCTGAGCACTGGGGCCTTCGTAGGCCGTGGGAGGGAGTTCTCCGGGGCATCCCCCTGGGCGTCCCTTCCCAGCTTAATTGAACAGCTCGGTTTGGGTGGGGTTTGGGTTGAACCGTGGGCAGAGAGTTCAGTGGTTGCCAAGTCACCACGTGGAAATAGGGAATTCAGCTCAGGCCAGGGTGGGGCATGGAGGAAATTGGATTTCTCAAGCAGGAGGCATGGTGGCCTGTTCCCCAGGAAGGCTAAGAGAAGCCGCCCCAGGCCCAGGTCATTTGGTCAGGGTTTGCTGCCTCCCAGGAGGTCCAAGCTGACTGAGGGGGAAAAGGACAGGCCTGTGGGAGATCCCGCCTCCATCCTGGTCCCTCCCTGGAGACAAGCCTACTCACCTGGAAACGTTGTCCCATGTCCTCTTCAGGCGGTGAATGGGGACACTCTGCAGAGCCGCGAGGATGGCATGCAGGGAGGAGTAGTTCCCCAGGATCTGACAGGCCTGGGGGTGGGGGGAAGAGAAGCAGCTGTCAGTGCGAGAGCTGGAGCCCTAGATGCTCGAGAGCTTCAGTGCCCCCCTGAGCTTCCGGCTCCCCCATGGATGAAGCTGATGTCCAGGGAGCTGCAGAAGGGCCCAGGTCAGCCCTAAAGAGGAACACTGCTGGCTGGAGGGAGGATTTTCCCTCACGGCAAAGGAGGAGTCACATAGGAACTGAGCGTGCCAACGTTGGGCCATGCCCCCGGGAGGAAGAGCCTAGGGAGCATAGGTCTTAGAGCAGGGCCTTCAGCCCTGAGAAGGGAGCAAGACAGAAGAGCAGTTCCCGAGGCTCAGGAGAGCGTCAGGGAGCTGGGCCTCCCATAGCATACCTTGGCCACCCGGATCCAGTGGTCCACCACCACGGCCCTGTCCCGGGCTGCAATGCTTGGGTTGCCAAGGCACGTGGTGACGATTCAGCTGGCCACAGCATTGAACTGGGCGATGGTGGCCCAGACTGTGGGTGCCAGGTGCTCGTTGCCAGGCCTGTTCCTCCAGGACCAGACGGAGCCCAGGCACTGATGGGGCACCACCTTCTTGAACAGCTCCTAGGGGACAGGGGGAGGTTTGTTGAGCCACACACATGTTCGCACATGCAAGACTCATGTCCTCGGGAGGGGTCCCAGGTCAGAGCTGGAGCTCAGGAGGCTGCGAATGTGGCCTGAGCCTGCTTAGAGAGCCTGGATTTCCTGCCACTCTTCTTCTCCGAGGGAAGCCAGTGCAGGATGCCCCAGGAGCCAAGAGAGGTAAGGGAAGGGAGGAAGGCATGTGCACCCAGATCATTCCATGTCCAGGGGGCCGCTCCAGGTGGTGCTCCCAAGGGGGCATCTCCTCCTCCAAATGCTCATCCCTGCAGTCCCTGTCTCCTTTCAGGTGCCCATTCTCACCTGGTGGCTGAAAGCATGGCTTTCTGTTTCTAGCCTGTCCTTCCGGACACATCAGATGCCTAATCCAGGTTGAGGGCGCTCAGGTTCCCAGGCAGATGGGTGGGCGACCCATGGACATGACTGCACACAGGGAGTTGCCCTCCTCCCCCCGAGGGACCAGAGCCTTCCCATGTATGGTCTCTCAGTTCTGACTCGTTGCATGTACGTGGTACCTCTGCCTCAGTCCTTCTCAGTGCCTGTCTCCACAGTCCGCAGCTGGACAGTGAAAGCTCAGGTCTAAAAACCCTGATGGGTTTCCACGTTTGGTTAGGGCTGCAGCTGAGATCTGGCCCTATATCCCAGGAGTCCATGTCAGGGGAAAGCCGGTATAGGGCAGCTGAGAGGAGAAGAAAAGCCGGCCCTGCCCTCCTACCTTGGGGGCCCAGCTGCTCACCGCATCCATGTAGGTGAGCTGCTCTGCCACCAGCTTGGGAGGGAAGTCCAGGAGGTCAGGCTCCTTCTGTTTGAGCCGGTTCTTGGGTTGGCAGGACGCCTCTGCGGCTGGAGTGGGCTCAGTGGCACCTGAGACAGCTGGCATGCAAACTCCCAGGCAAGCCGATGGCCCAGCTGTCTGTGCCTCAGGACCCAGTGAGCATTGATAACATAGGAGCCCCTGTTCCAGTTCTGGAGCGGCCGGTGGAGGGCAGGCTGGCTCGGACCCTGAAGGTGATGGCTGATACAGAGCCAGGGTTGCCTCTCGCTCCACGGGAGGCTCTTTGGCCGGCTCAGCTGCTGGAACGTGTTGCATAGCCGACACGGGGGTGGGAGTAAGGGAAAAATTCAGCCACATCACTGACACTCCATGTGCCTTTCCCTAAACAGGACAGATCCCATGGCCTTCCAAGGAATACCCAGCCCATGAGCCCCATCCCAGATGGCCTTCCCAGCTTGCAATGCCCCTTACCCTCTGCCTCAGCCTCTGTGAGCTTCAGAAGTTCGCGCTGCCTCAGCAGAACGGGGGCATGGGTGTTCAGGTCCCGTTCATGCCACGTGAGGTGCACATAGGCCCCCTTGACCTCCACATGGGCACTGTGCAGGGACTGCCCGATATCCTGCCGTGTCTGCTCAGGCCAGGTTCCCAAGATGGGACACAGAGTGCTGGGGAAAGTCATATGTGGAGCAGAGTCAGAGACCTCGCCTTTCCTTGCCCACGCTACTCCCACAGCACCATTCTTTCGGTGTGGGCCCCACGGAATGGCCCCGGCCCACTTGCAACCCCTCTGGAGCTGTCCTTGCTGACTGCTGACCAGGTGGGGTGAGGGACCTCTCATAGGTCTGTCACTTGGCCCCTCAGTCATGCATCCTCCATGCAGACCAGTATCTGGGCTTTGGTTGGAGGCCGATGGGTGCGTGGTCTGGACCCCACACTTTCTGTCCTTGGCCCCACGCATGGTGGTCAGCGGAGGTGGATGTGGATAGGGGCAGACAGAGCAAGAACGGACCATCCAAGGGATGGCTGTTGTAGGCACCAACTCATCCCACAATGGGCTCTGCTTCCCAGAGAGCTTGGCATCCCGTCCACACCTCTCTTGGACTCTTTGGCTTCTTCCGAGGAAGCCGCCCCACTAAGCTCTCCTGTGGAAATCAAGAGTTCTGGGAGATCCATGGTTCTGAACATCCCTCGCCAGCAACAACCCCTGTCATCTCCCACCCTGCTCTGTGGAGCCAGCAGGACCTCCTCTGGCACCCAAAGACCCATCCTGTTCTTCCTTGATCGTAGAGTGCGTCCTCATGGTCCCAGTAGAGGTGGATCCATTCATCCCTAGACTAGGTCACAGAGATGCCCCATGTGATGAACGCTAGACATGCGTGCTTAGCATGTGGAGAGTACCTATCTGACCCTCGGATGAGAATGGAGACCCAGACATTGTCTCTACTTTACCCATTCACTGCTCTTGGTGACTAGAGAGTGCCTGCCTTCCTAGGTGCTTAAGATCCACGATGGAATGAAATCATCCCAAACAAGACGTTGCGAATCCTGAGTGGCCCTTGGGCTGCTCTGCCTGCTCCCAGTGTCCCCTTGATCTGGGCAAATAAAGGACCAGAGTCAGGACCAGCTAGATGGCATCTCAGAGGTCCTTTGCCAGTAGGAACGCTGCCGGCTTTCCGTTCCCTTTCCATAGACTCAGAAGGACCACAAGCCTGTGAGGGTTGAGCCTGAACGCATCTTCCCTGGAGAGAGAAAGTTTCAGCAGGAAGATGCCCAGCACGTCCAGCAGCTTTCTACAGAGCCGGGCCCCAGAGAAGCGCGTGCCATGTTTCCTCCCATGACTTCCTGCAGTCGCCCTACGAGGTTCATCCTCTTAGCACCCCCACTTTTCAGGAGAGGAAAGGGAAGGTCAGAGAGGTGCAGTGACATTCCCAAGACATACAACTAGTAGATGGAAGGCTCCCCCTTGTGCTGGCTATGGGGTGGGCACTCACCTAGTGAACTGCTGATCCAGGACGTGCTGGGCTGACGTGAACATCTGATAGATGGAGCACATTGTGGTGAGGTTTGAGAGGCTTCTCTCCGGGAAGCATAGCAGCAGGGAATGTCCGCATTTCTGCACTGCGCCTTCTCTGAGTGCCAGCATCGTGCAGGCCTCGTCCAGGGACAGGGATGATGCCTTTTCCAGCAGGCAGACAAGGGGGCGGGGCGGGGGGCAATGTAGTCAGCTTCAACGCCATGAAACACCAGGAAGAGCAGGGTCTGGAGCTCAGACTGCATCCTCCCATCCCTTTGGGAACTTGTGCAAGATGACGAGGGACTTGAGTGCCCACCCAGAAAAAAAGGTTCTAGGCTGAAAACCTCCTACCGAGATCCAAAGGACCCATCTAGGCTTAAATGGACTGGTGACTTCGACATGTGCTGTTAGCTGGACAACAATAGCATGTCTGTCTCTTCCTAGCCTGTATGAAGAGCTGTAGGTATGCCTTGGAGTCATGAGGAAGGAGCCCTACTTTCGAGAGGAGAAAAGAGAGGCTGTGAATCTCCAAGGCTGCTCGAGATCATCAGCGTTGGGCCCGAGATCTGTCCAAAGCATGGGCTGCATGGCATTTCGCCTATGCTGCTGAGGCTCGGCCTGTTGCTGTCAGGGGCAGAAAGGTTCAGGGGAAAACCACCTTCCTTGGCAGGCCCCAGGGCAGCCAGTTGTGTCTAGTCTGGGTTCTGGCCTGGCCCTGATCATCTCTGGGTCCTGAGACTGGCCGTGAACCTGGGCCCATTCTCACCCCAGACCAGCATGGGATGTTGTTGGCGGCCTGTGGTCCCTGCTGCTTGTCAAGGGAGATGGAGTAGCTGAAGCCTTGCAGCGGCTCATGCCAGATGTCCTGGGTGGAGCTCAGAAAAGACAGAGCCAGCTACCTGGGCCAGGAGGCATCAGAGGCCTTCCACCCAATCTTTGGGTCTAAGTTCTGGCAGGGGGAGTGACCCAAATCATCTGTGAGGACCCTTAAGGTGCCCATTCCTTGCTGGAATGGCAACCAAATGGAGGCACGTCAAGTTCCAGCAGCCTTGCAAGACCGAGTCACTGTGGCAGACCACCTCCTTTATGGGGGACTGTGAAGACCGAGAGGGAAACAGCCTGTGAGCTGGTGGACCTCCTAGCATTCGATGTGTTCTGAGAGACGATACGTTCCAGAAAGACCTGTAGAATGGCTTGATGCCACCGGCCCTTTTGTAGGTTCAATCACCCTATCTGGTATGAGGATTTAGAAGGGCGTGGGCCAGTTCTCCAGAACCCAGCTGGGTTCTCCACAGGTTAGCTGGCATGAGGAGGGAAAATCGTAAAACCAGTGGGAAAAGGCAAAGATACTCATGGCTTCGTGAAAAGCAACACAAGGCCAAAGGAAAGAAAACAAAACAACCGCCCTCCAAACCACGGAAAACATTCACTCGATTCTCTACCAGTCCCACGTAGGTGAAGAGTGTCTTCCTCCCTTACCCATAGCTGGTGGCAGACGTGCTACCCACTTTGGGGTGGGGCCTGTGGGATACTCAAGTGGAAACACTCTGGGAAGGCCCCAGGTTTGTCCCCATAGTTGCGTGGGGGCCCTGGGTATGGAGAAGCTTCTTCCTATTCTCACCTCAGAGCAGCACTGATCCTGGGTGGCCTGGGACACCTGACCCTTGTCCAGCGAGTTGGAGTCGTTGAAGTCCCCAGCCAGCTCATTCACAATCTCTGGGGTGCAGCTCTGAAAATGCAGTGCCCCGTAGACACAGGGCCAAGAGCCATTAGCAGCCTCCCGGGACATTGCCACCAGGGGACACCCCCACTAGACATCGTGTTCTCCAGTTCAGGCTAAGAGGGATGGCTGAAAAGACATCGAGCAAGGAGGTAGCCAGAGGACACTCTAAGGCTCATGACTACCATCACCTGGGGTATGAACATGACAGATGGGTCCAACCTCCAACACCAGGCAGCTTGCTTCTGCCCAGGAAGGGCATGTCCCTCATCCCCTGTCCCCACTTCTAAAACACACACACACACACACACACACACACACACACACACTCACACAGAGAGAGAGAGAGAGAGAGAGACACGCACACCCACACAGTAAGGGGCAAGTGGTGTGGGCGGGCTGAGGTGGGACCACAGTTGTTGCCGGCTCTCCAGTGGGCTGCCCAGAGCTGCCTTGTGTTACCTGTTGGTGTCTCCCGCCCCATGACCAGAAGCTTTGGAAAAGAGGGCTGAAGCGCTGTCTGCAACTGTAGTAATGTCTCCGGCTCTGGGCTCCCCTGAGCCCAGCACCCCTGGAAGTAGGAAGAGAGCAACTGAACATCGTGTTCTGTCGAAGGTCTCCACTCAAGTGCGCTGGAGAGCAGGTTGCCCTTTGAAAGTGGGTGCCTGGCTACCAGAGTTCTAAGTTCAGTTGGGGCCTCTCATGAAGGATGTGAGGTCACCCTTTCAGGATTCTAATACCTGGGGCCCTTCATTCAGTCACACCTCTCTGCAGCCCCTTCAGTTGACTCTTGACCTCTCTTCCCTGGGACTGTACACAATGAGCCAAAAATGCCAGAGGCACCATGCTCTGGAAATGGCACTCGGGTCGTCCCTTTCAGGAGACAGAGCTGAAGTCAGACCTTTGTTCTCTTTCCTTTCCCACTTCTGTGTCCTCAGTCATTGGGTGTCTCTCCTAGTGCACACATTCCCAACCTGCATAGTGGGGACCAGGGAGAATCTACTTCCTTGGGACATCTTGGGGTATATGGAGATCGTATTTGTGGTATGTGTACGATGGTATCACGGGAATCAGAGGCACACATTGAAGGCCGGAAGAATTGCAGGAAGGGGTGGCACTTGGCCTGGAGGAACGGTCCGAGGAGGCCTGGGTCCCAGCTTTGTGTTGTTTTGGAACCGTCCCTTCCCCTCTTGGCGTCATTAAAATGGGGCACCATGATGGGGTGGAAATGTATGAAGATGCAGACTTTGTCATCCCCGGTAGTGAAACGGTTCAGTTGTTTCCCACATAGATTTAGAATGAGACCTCTTTCCCTCGTTCTGGTCTATGAGGGGAGCAGCCTTCGCAGTGGCTCCCAGGGATCGTGACCTGTGGTGGAGGCATCACTCTGCAATTCTGGGTGGTAGGTGAGTGGCTTCTGAGCCACGGGATGTACTCAACGTGATGAAATAGCATGCCTCGTGTTTCTCTAGATGTCATGCAAAGAGTTTTGCACTTCCTAGTTACTGTTCTCCTGTTCCACTTCTCCCTTGTTCCCTTTTTCTTCTCTGACACTGAAACGAAAAGCCCAGATGGTTGGGGCTGCCATCCATTGAGGCTCACAGTGCCAGGAACGGAGGCAATGGCAAGGCCAACATGTGCCCAGAAACTCAGATTCTGAGTCGAATGGTTCCCCGAATGATGGGTGCTAACTTGGGGGAACATCCTCTGCTAGTCCAGCCTCGGTCACGACCACGGGCTCAAAAGTATGGTGATGTTGAGGAAGCATGCGAAATTGTGCCTCCATTCTTCTTCTGCAACAACTGTGGGGCATTCAGTCCATGCATTGGAAGATGCAGGGTATTGGGGCAATGCCGTTCCAGAGGGACAAGAGATCGCTACCTGTCTCCCAGGCCTGAGGCCCTCTCCCTGCCTTCCTCACTACCCTCTGCTCTGCTCCCAGTTGCTCTCCAGCCACCCAGGATGCCTCTTTCATCTCCTCAGGCCAACCCAGCTTCTGGTAGTGAGGCTCTAAGGCAGAGGTACCTTCCTTCTTCATGACACAGGGCCGCCAGACTTGTGCGGGACTAGCTCCCTTGTTTTCATTCTGTCCTCAGCACTGTCACCCTCAGTGAGGCCTTTCAGGCCTTTCCATCCAATGACTCTGCAGCCTTCTTTCAGAGCATTCTTCGTGTGTCACATGGAACGCTTGCTCTTTTCTTTCGCATGGCACTGTTTCGTGCGTTGGTCCGTCTCTCGACTGTGGGCTCCCTAAGGGAAGGAGCCCTAGGTATCTCCAGTGCCGTGCATGAGTCTACTAAGGTCCCAGGTCTAGGGAGTGCTGGAGTGCAGAGTTTGTGAATGAATAATTGACATGGTCTTGGAGCCCACCTCCCCTTTTAAGCACCTAGATTGCATAGAGAAGTGCTACTCCAAGTTTCAAGCTGTTTCTGCACAGGAGAACAACCACAATGGCCTCAACCTGACTCTTCCTGCTCCATTTCCTCCAGCACTTCTGCCTGGGTACCAAGGATGGGGCATGCTTTGCATCCTGGTCTCCAGCTGTCCTGGGACAGCCCGAGGCCAGCAGAACATCCAGCAAAGAGATGCTCGTTTGTTTTTTTTTCCCCCTTTGTTTCTTTGTTTGTTTCTTTTTCTTGAGTGGGGGGTGGTTAAGGAGTCCCACAAGCATGGGCTTTCCAGAGTCACAGGAGCAAAGGAGCACAATCTCCAGGCTCTAAGGGCAAGCGCATGGATGACAGAAACCTCTCTGTCCTCCTTTTCTGTTCACTCCCACAGTGTCCTCTTTACTATTCCAGCACCCTCACCTCAGCCAGAAGAGTGCTCCTGCACCCACCCCTATATGTGCCTGGGACAGCCCTGAAGGTCTCATGGAGACTAGTCTTGTCACTGGGCCCCAGACACAGTGGCCAGTGCTCTCGCATTTTCTCAGAAGATATAAACACATGAACTGGTAGGAAGAAAAGGTCCTCACCATGACTACCCATCAGAAAAATGCCACCAGGTGCATAATGGGATATCCCATCGCATCAGTTGGATTAGCTATCCCAGGGAACATCAGAGCTAACAAATGCCAGTGAGGATATGGAGAAAAGGGAACCCTTGGACACCATCACTGGGAATGCACACTGGGACAAGTCATTATGCAAAACAGTATGGAGGTTCCTGGGAAAAACAAAACCAACCAACCAACCAACCAACCAACCAACAATCTACCGTAGGCTCCCAGCGTTCCCCATCTGGGAACATACCCATAGACAGCCAAGGAATATGTCCAAGAACTCCCTGCACCCACCCCCATGTTCAAGAATCATTGTTTTCAACAGCCAAGACGACGAAAACATTCGTGCCCTTTAGTGCTGACTGGATAAAGAAGCATTAGCCTATATAAGAGGAGCCATAAAGAGAGGAAATCAGCCATGAGGAGAGGAAATCCTGCTAAGTGTGAAACTACTAATGGACTTTTTCTTTTTCTAAAGGTTTTTCCTTTATTTATTGCTCAGAGAAAGAGAGAGAGAGATCACAAGTGGTCAGAGAGACAGGTAGAGAGGGGGTGGGAACCTTTTTCCTGCTGAGCATGTTCCAGAGTAGGTCTGCATCCCAGGACCCTGACATCCTGACCTGAGCTGAAGGCAGAGGCTGAACCCACTGAGCCACTCAGGTGGCCAGAAATGGACTGCTCAAGCATTATGCCAAGTGAGTTAAGTGAGACTGTGGAAGGCACGTACCATCTGGGAGGGAGCTATAGATAGATACTAGCTTAGACAGATAGATAGCTAGATAGATAGATTGGCAGATACATAGAAAGATAGATGGATAGATCGGTATTCTCGATAGATGATAGATAGATATTTTCCCCTTCTAGGTGGAATCTGAAACCAAGAAGTGAAAAGGAGAAAAGTGAACTCAGCAAAAGCCTTCAGATGGTAGGAACCAGAAGCAGAGGGCAGAGGGTGGGGCAGGGATGGAGTGAATCGTGGAAAGGTACAAACTTCCAGTTTTAAGAGAAAGATGTAAGAGGGAGGTCGTGTACAACCGTATGACTACAGTTCATACTGCTCTATGGCGTGTTAGAGAGGTGTTGAGAGAGCCCATTCGAAGAGAGCTCATCACATAAAGAAGAACCTTTCGTTTCCTTGCTCTTGCCTTTCTCTTTCTACCTCTAAGAGAGGATGGTGGTAGACTCAACTTATTCTGGTCATCCTTTTAGGGCCTAGGAAAATGAAATCATTGTGTTGTGCAGCTGAGATGTGCACAGTGCTCAATGTCAATTCTTTCAGTACAACTGGGGCCAAATAGTTTACTATTCATAAGGAGCCTCAGGCAAGTTGACTTGGTAAAGGAATGACACATAAGCAAAACTGGAAACGGCAGAAGCTAAAGTCAGTAGATTACGATAGGCATAGGAACGTCCAAGCTCCTTGCATCAACAGTGGGTTCTGAGTGGAAGAAAATCAGTGAAGGAAAAATCAAGCAGATGAAGGAGAATGTTCAGTTTGGGTTCTGTTTCAAAACATGATCAAGGACTAACAGGTCTCAAGAAATTAACTCTGAAAAATACCTTCTCACATAAAGTTGTCCCGGGTGGGGCAATTCTGTTTTTCAACCTTGAAGTAGGCACAGAAGGAGACAACATTTTGTTGGCTCCATGTTGTCTCAAGGAAAATGGCGGAAGTGGAATGCCTGAGAGAGGACCTACCTGGAAAGGGTATAAAGGGCCAGATGAAATGGTCCTGTGTTCATTTCTCCATCTTTGCAGCTTTTCAGTGTAATTTATTTTTAGGTCGTGAAGTCCATGAAGTTCCCAGAGTACATTCTAAATGTCCTAAAAGCATTAATGCCTTTGCCCAAGCTCCCTGGAACCCACCTTCCCATCTCATTGCATCTTGTCCATCTAAACCTCTTTCGCATGAGTCAGACTCTTCCCATGAGCGCCTCCTTCCAGCCCTTGGCAAACACCATTCTACTTTCTGTCCTTTGGAATCTACTTTAGGTAGGTCCTAAGAGTGGAGTCAAAGTTGGTATCTTCATGCATACTCCTCTCACTTAGCATACTATCCTCAACGTTCGCCCATGGGGTGGGCACATGTCAATGTTTTCGTCCTCTTTACAGAATGTATACTGTCCCAACATCTGTATATACAACATCTGTTCCTCCCTGGACAGATCCTTGGATTGCGTTCATGGGTTAGCTTTTAGGAACGATGCTGCCATGATAAGGTGTGCTCAGATAAGTCTCCAAGACCATACTGTTCATTAATGTGGGTATCTAGCGCAGAAGGGCAAGTTCTAAAACACATGGTAATTTTAAAGTTGATTTTTGAAAAACATTTTATTTATCCATTTGTCAGCATGAGATAGCGGCATGCAGAAGCAGGAGAAGTGGCAGGCAGAGCAGGCAGGGGAGAAGCAGGCTCCCGGCTCAGCGAGGAGCCCGATGCGGGACTCCATCCCAGGATCCTGAGACCGTGACCTGAGCCAAAGGCAGACACTCAACAGACTGAGCCACCCAGGCATCCCACTAAAGTTGATTTTTGTGAAGAACTGCCATACTGAGTTCACAACCATGCCCTTCCAGATTCCTACCACACACAATCAGCAAAGTTCCTACTTCTCTATATCTTTGCCATCGCTTGATCTTTTCCTTTCTCCCAAGTCTTTGTTTTGTTTTTTTTTTTTCCTATGGGGAGTCAACCTCATGGATGTGTAATGGCAATGTATCTCATTGCTTGTTCTAATTAGGATTTCCCAAAGAATGAGTGATGGGAACTATCCTTTGCAATTTCCTTCCATGCGTATAGCTTTGAGGTTATGTCTCTTCCCCATTTGTCCATTCACACATCACATTTGATTTGTTTTTCTTTTGTTGTTGTTGTTTTTGAGTTTCTGGGATCTCTAGATATTGTGGATATTGAGAACCTGTCAGATCCATGGTTTGCAAACATGCTCTCCCGACTTCTAGACTGTGCTTTCCCTTGGTTGATAATGTCATTCAGGTCACAAGGATTTTAAGTATTCTGAATGTCGAGTGTGTGAGTTTCCTTTTCTTGACCATCCTGTGCCTTGCAGGTCGTATCCATGAAATCGTTGCCCAGTCCTGTTTTGTGAAGCTGAGGAAGATGAATGCCGCGGAGCTTGGAATTCAGAGATGAAACAGGATCATTGGTGGAGGCAGGCAGCAGCATGAACTGGTGACGCACAGGCCTGATGCTGGGGTGCCGACCAGATGCGATGGCGCGAGGATAGGAATAGGTACGGTGGGCGAGCAGGAGCCGTGTACTGGAAATGATACCCTGCCCATTTGGGACACCACCTGTGTGGTGATGGGATCAGTGAGACCTAGGACTGGATGTGTCCCCAAGCTCAGCCCTCTTCAAAGGGAGCCTTTTATTGCACCCTGCTCCAGTCCTGTTTGAAGGGTTTCTTAATCCGACGAGGGACATAGACTTCTTCCACGACAAAGGGTGATGATAGTGGTGTGGTGACACCTGTCTCCGAGGAACGTCTCCTCACTCTATCATGAGCCACTGTGACAGGTGAGCCACTGTCTGGAGTCAGTCGCCCAAGAAGGTTCGAATGCCTCGAGGACGCTGGAGCAGCCTCCAAGAGGGACCAGTCTGTCATTGCCATGCTGAGCTGAATTCAGGTAAGACCTTTGTACCCCTGTTGTGTGTTCCCAGTTCATGGTCCCATAGTTCTGCAGGTTCTTCTATGGGAGAGAGGGCAGGGCCATGTCTGAAGGTGAGCTGGAGAGCTCTCACACCTCCACGACTGAGATGGAGACTCTGCCCCTAGTCATCCCACAAGTGAACAAAGGGATGGACGTCATCCAGCAGCCAACTTCCAGCCACTAGTATTCATGCCACCTTTCTGGAAAACTTGCAGTGAGGCCCTTGTAAAGGATGGAGGGGGCACACCTTTAGTATCTCCTGTAGCAAGTATGCATGTGGTGAGTCATCTTGAAGAAAAAAAGTGTTAGCCCCCCTGTCAAGAGTGCTCCGAATTGACTAGAAGGGAATGAGGACTACAACCGGTGAAAGCATGTTTGAAAAACTCTTTAGGGCTGAAAAAGGCAAAGTATCCTGAGAATTGCCTCCTCATGAATAGGCTATGTCATTTCCTTGCTTGAGGGAAGACAAGATATCATCCTGTAATTTCCACATTGAAAATCAAGAAAACACAGTACCTTTGATTTTATTTTCTTGTTGTTGTTGTTGTTAAAAGTCAGTAAGCTACCATACAGTACCTCATTAGCTTCCGAGGTAATGCCCAATTATTCATCAGTTGCGAATCACCCCAGTGCTCATCCCATCATATGCCCTCCTTTATGCTTCTGCCCAAATTGCCCCATACCACCACCTACCTGTCCTCCAGCAACCCTCTGCTTGTTTCTTAGGTAAGAGCCTCTCATCCTTTTTCTCCCTCTCTGGTGGCTTCCCATTCAGTTTTCCCTCCCTTCCCCTGTGATTATCAAATGGCTTCACTCATAGGTGGAACTTAAGACCCAGGCAGGGCTTTCTTTTATTTTGTTATTTGTTATTTGTTATTTTGTATCTTTGTTTGTTATTTGTTATTTTGTATCTTTCCATGTTTGAGCACATTTCCCTTTTCCTGAGAAATGACCCATTCCAGCGATATGTCCATTGTGTCTGGAGGGGCGGGGGTTCTTCACTCTTGCTCAGTGAGTTGGGATCCTGAGTCGGGTGTTGAGAGAAACTCCTCTGTGTTACTGTTCAATTGGTGCTATTGCGGGGCCTCTGTTTCCTTCTTTGTGTTATCCTACCACCCCCCCCCCCTTTTTTCTTAAGAGTCTGTGTGTCTGGATAGAGGTATTCCTACCCTTGTTTCCTTTGGCATCCATTTGCATGACAGATGCTTCCCCTCTGCTCAGTTTACATCTGTGTTTTGGTCTTCCAGGTCAGGTGATTTCCCTATTTCAGATAAGTGATTGGAACATGGGTGTCTCACGTGGTGGATCTTGGAAACCAGAGACTTCAGCACCACCTGGACCTAACAGTCCCCTTGGCCAGCAAGGAGACTGTGGGAATCTGTGGTTAACAGATGAACATTTATCCTGGCAAAAGTGTACCAATCTCGGCTCCATCAGTCCCCAGCCAGGGAGCAGTGGCTACCATGGGTCTGACCAAGTGGCTGGGGCCTGGAGGGTACTGCTTCCTTATCAAGAACTGTGTAAGAAAATGCAGGAAGGCTGGACATCCTAGCTCCTATGTCAGCATAGATGTGAATAGAGCCAGGCCCAGCTGTGGCCCTAAATGTACACCTCCCGGTTTCTTATTTTCCCCAGCAGATCCATAAAGAGCAGGGAAACGGAATCCAGAGATCATAGACAACGATCCCAGGAGGATTCCAATCTTCATAAAGCATGAACCTGGAGAGCCTAAAGGGAAACTGAGGATGGAATGTCCTGTCTGCCCTTATTCCATTGACAAAATATCTTCCTCGGGTTTTGTGTCTTCCACAAGCAGGACTGGATCTCTTTACATGTTTTTCCCCACTTAATGCTGATGCAATTCCAGAGACTGAACTCGACAACTCTCCGTTCCAAATACTGGGTCCAAACCAACACAAACACAAGCACAAACACCATATCCCAAAGGAAAGAAGACATAGTCCTCCTTGCTTTAGAGTGGAGAAAAGCAGCCCCTCTCCTTGGCACCACATAGTTCTGGAGAGTGTAAGCCACGCTCATGGACTCTCCAGTTCAGTGTTTGTTGCCTTCCTGGGGAAGGACCTGCAACCTCTCCATCTAGGAGTCCTGAGGGCTGTCTCTGCTATTGGCTCAGATGCCTGACACTGAAATAAACCTGTCTTCTGAGGAAAGGGGATTTGGAGGTGCCACCTGTAGCTAGAGAGGAGGGATGGCCCTTCTTCTACCTGCAACTTTGAAAAGCTGATGACTCTTTAAGATTTTTGGATTAAGGAAGCAATAAGAGAGTCTCTACATGTTACACAGTACTGTAGGAAGTAAAAGAACCAAGGCACACTCATGGGCTAGAAGAAGAGAAAAATATAAACCATTTAAATATATTAAATATTGCTGCCCCCACAATAAGTCATTAGTTGAGAGGAAGTGGCGTTGTGCAGATGTGGCCCATGCAGCACAAGTACCCCAGCTGCCGAGGGGGAATCCTTGCTCGGGTACTGGCAATGGCTTCAGCCCTATTTTTGGCTGTGGACAGTTGTTCTGGTGCTTGTGTTCTGCTGGTAGGACAGGATGTAGCTAGGGACAGAGAAACAACTGTGTGTTGAGCAGCTTGCATTCAGGAGTCCCTCCCCGGGTTTTCCCACAGCTGGAGTCTGGCTCACCAGCAAGGAGGCCTGAGGCTGCCCAGGGAGCCCTTGAAGAAGGACCCCAGGAGGGGCCAGCAGAATGAGTCCACCCCGTCCCTTACCCAGGTCCTGAATGGGCCTCACCTCTCATCCTCGCTGAGCCACTCCACAGCCCAGAACCAGGCCGTGAATGGATGCTGGGGCTCTAGGCAGTAATTCTCTGCCGCTGCCTGGAGCAGCATGATATCCGAGAGGACTCGGTATTCCTGGGACGGGAGAGAGGTACAGGATGCACACCGAGCCTGGGTGGGGAAGCTACAGGGCCAGGTGAGGGCTGAGCAGTGGGACAGGGGACCGACCGTTCCTGGGTCTTGGCACACATGGCCACCCTGCTGAATGCAACTTCATCTGGTCCCAAACTGTTCTCAGAGGCAAATAGAATTAGCCCCTCCTCCAGTATGTTCTACTTGACGCCATTTCTAGATCCCTACTGACTCACTAGATGGGCCTTGCACTTCTTTCTTAGCATCTTATCCCAGGAAATGTGAGATGGATGGGAAGGGATGAAGCAATGGAATACTCTTCCCAAGGGTGTCTCTGACAGGGGCTGCCTCCTCTTCCCTACAGGAAGTGCCACTTATTCTCACCTTATTCTTTTTGGAGTGGTTGATCTCATTCCCCTGTAAAGAAGACAACCATTTTTCCTTAGAAATAGCCCCTGGTTAGGACTAGCATCTTACACACACCCCTCCTTAGGCTACTTGTAGGCCAGGACACAGGAGAGGGCTGCTGAGACACAAACAATGAGACTGGGGTCTAGAGCAAGTCCTTGGGTCCAGAGAACGGAAGATTTGTGATCCTTAGTAGGGCTCCAGGTCTGCACCCTGCAGCACAACATTCTGGGATGACATAAGGGAGCTGTAGAAGACTCAGGCAGGAAGGGGTTTACGGGTTCCTGACCTGTTGCTGATGTGCAGGATCCTAACTTCACTCTTCACCACAGGCAATCTCTGAGGCATTTCCTCCTGCCATCAGTCTGATGCTCCCATCCAAGGGAGGAACTGGATGTCAGGCCTCTGGGATCCAGAACCTCAACACCCAACCTAGGGTTAGGGTTTGGTCCTGTGAAAATGGCAGGCCTGATGTGCCATTGCGGAGTCAGGCTCTCTGGAGGGCTGAGTTGAGGGCGTTGCTCTGGCAGACCGCCAGGCTCCCAGATTGTGGTGTGGGGTCCTCGGAAGGCGTGGGTGGCTTTAGGGGGCATGGAGGTTTCTCCCGCGAGGAGGGTTCTGCCCAGGGCCAAATGGCAGAGTTTCCATGTGGGTGGCACCCAGAGTCCTGTGTTGTGAATACAGGGTCCCCAGTCTGGAGGGCTAGGGTTCCAGGCCTCTGGGGACAGAAGCCTGAACACCCAACCTAGAGTTAGATTTATGTCGTAGGGGCATGGCAGCCCCGATTTGCCGGCGCTGTGGTGACCCATCCCAAGGCCTGAGTGGAGAGCACGTGTCAGCAGGACCATGAGACTCCAGGTTCCTGGTCCTTGGGCATGCCTGAAGTGGGGGTGCCCTCAGGGAGGCATGCAGGTTTCCCCTGCTCTGTGGGTTCAGCACATTTCCTAAGGGCAAGGTTTCCTCCTGGGATCACGAGACATTATGGGGTGCAACTCATGGGTCCCCCATCTGGGTTGATCAGCCATTGGAGGATGGAAGCCTGAACATTCAACCTGGGCTAGGCTCAGTGTTAGGGTTAGTGTTAGGCTTAGGGTTAGGTTGATGTCTTCAGGACAAAGGCATGTCGGATCTGCCAGCACAGAAAAGGGCTCACCCAAGGGCTGAGTGGAGGGCGGGAGTCAGGAGGGTAATCAAAGCCTGCGCTTTTGGCCTGGAGGGGCAAAGATGGCGGGAACACCCCCAGGGGAACATGCTGCTTTCTACCGCTCTGAGGCTATGAGCTAGCAGCCATTAAAACGGTTTCCTCCTGGCTGAGATGCTGAGTCCTGTCGTCAGTCTGATGCTCCCATCCATGGGAGCAATTGGGTGTCAGGCCTCTGGAGTCCAGAACTTGAACATGCACCGTAGTGTTAGGGTTTGGTCCTGGGAGAATGCAGACACGAAGGGCCAGTGCGAAGGCAGGCTCCCTGGAGGGCTGAGTTAGAGCATTTTTCAGGAAGACTGTCAAGCTGTGTGATTATGGTCAGGGGGTCCTCAGAAGGTGTTGGGTGGCATGATGGGTCTTGCCTGTTTCTCCCGTCCTGAGCATCCTTCACAGGGCCAAATGGCACAAGTGCTTCCTGGGTGGCACCCAGGGTCCTGCATTGTGAATAAGGACTCACCAAACTGGAGGGCTACCAGACCAGGCCACTGGGGACAGAAGCCTGAATAACCACCCTAGATTAGGGTTAGGCTGACGGGCCATGGCAGGCCCAATCTGCCTGCACTCTGGTGGCCTCTCCCTATGGCTGAGTTGAGGGCTTGTGTCTGCAGGATCGTCAGACTCCTGATTTGTGGTCTGGTGGGCACCTAACGAGGATGTGGCCCAAGGGATGCATGCAGGTTTCTCTCACTCTGCGGGTTCGGCTCATGTCTAAAGGGCGTGGTTTCTTCCTGGGATCAAGTGCAAAGGTGGGGTGCAGCTCAGGGCTCTCCCATCTGGAGACTTCAGGAACCAGGCCTCTGAGGCCAGAAGCCTGAGCACCCAATGTGGGCTGTGGGTTAGGTTTAAGGTAAGGGTTAGGGTTAGGGTTCAGGTTCTGTCTTAGGGACAAGGCATGTGGGATCTGGCAAGACAGATATGGGCTCACCCAAGGGTTGAGTTGAGGGCGGGACTCAGGAGGATCCTCAGACCCTGGGGTTTTGGCCTGGAGGGGCATAGATGGAGGGAATGTCCTCAGGGGAGCCTGCTGGTTTCTTGCGCACTGAGGGTATTAAATAGCACCGAATGAAATGGTTTCCTCCTGGCTGAGAGCCTCAGTCCTGCCATCAGTCTGATGCTCCCATCCAAGGGAGGAACTGGGTGTCAGGCCTCTGGGATCCAGAACCTGAACACCCAGCCTAGGGTTAGGGTTTGGTCCTGTGAGAATGGCAGCCTGATATGCCATGTGGAGTCAGGCTCTCCGGAGGGCGGAGTTGAGGGCGTTGCTCTGGTGGCCCATTCACACAGAGTGCATGCAGCTTTGCCTTCAGGAAGCTCTGGTGCTTCATCAGTCTTGGGCACCTGTCTAGGTGCAGACTCCCTTCTCTCAGCACTGAGCTGGGCAAGAGACCCCTGTTTACATGGGTGGCTGTGAGGCTATCGGAGGAGAGGTTTCCTAAGAACGCAGAGCTCAGAGCTCACTCAGTACAAGGACACTCTGCTCCCAGTTCTCTGGACTCTGGTCCCTCTTCCACAATCCTCAGGCTCACCCACTTCCCGGTAGTCCTCCATTGCAGTTTCCAACATCACCAGGTCAGTGAGGAAAGTGCCAAGGTATGGGATGATACCCTGTGTCATGAGGGGTAGGTTTGGGATGAGTCCATGCTCTCTGGTGCCCACAGGGGCCCACAGGGACCCTCCCCTGAAAAGGCTTCAGCATCCTGGCCACCCTAGATTCTCCCATGGAATGGACGCTTAGTTGCTTCCCCTCAATTCCCTTTCCTTCACCTTCTCAGAATATTAGGCTCCTCCTAATCCCCTCCAGGGCCCGCTTTTTGAACTTTGAAAATCACAGGGTATGGAGCCCTGGGTCCCTCCCAGCCACAAATCAATTCTGTACCCAGCCTGCTCAGCCTCCTCCTGGTCATTTGGAAAGAAGACATTGAGAAAATCTGGCAACAGGAGATGGAGCTGGAGTCGCATGACCTTCCTGTCCTGATTTGGAGGTGCCCAGCATTCATGGAGGAGCTCTTCTCCTCTGACCTTGGAGACCCTGTCCCTCAGGCACACTCACCTTCTTCAGCAGCCTCTTCCACACTCTCTGCAGGTGCCTCACCAGCGTGGCAAATTTATTCTAGGGCTTCTCCTGGAGGGCCAAGGACAAGATCCTTGAGAGCAGAATAGCCTCAGTCCCCTTGCACCCACCATCTTTGACTTCAGACCTAGACATCTGACCTGCATCTGCTGACACCAATGCTACATTACCCTGAAGCATGCCATGAGTCCTTCTAGAACAATCTGAGCTGCTCCATTTAGTCCACGTGTGACCTTGAGCTTGGAGCATTCCCGGCCTTAGCCTATTTTCTCATGGGCAAAATGGAGAACACCACCTACCTCCCATGGTCTCCTGAGGACTCAGGATTCTATTATGGTTATCATTATTGTGGCCCAGAACCAGTTCCCACTCCCATCTGTGAGCAGAGGCCTGTCCTCTGGGCTGTCCAGGTTCATATCGGCCCCCATGTGGACCATCTCGATGGACACAGAGAGACCTGAAATCTCGCCTAGGGAGTCTGCATGGGCAGCACCAGCTTGTCCCAGCCCCAATGATAATCTTCAGCCAGCACATTCATGCCAAAGGCTTTTTGCACCCTGCGGAATGCTTCAGGCTATTCCCTACTTCATCCAAACATGATCATGCCTCCTCACACCCCTCCTGTCCTTATAGCCTGCAACTTCCATGCTACCTTGTGAGGAGTTTTCTGCCCTGGAGGTTGTCTTCTCTGCAGTGCTTTGTAAAATTGTGAAAGCTCTTCCTGAATAGAGTGAAAGAAGGCAGGTTCAGGGTAGGCATAATGTGGCAGGGTAGAGTGCAAGTCCCTTTTCTTGGAGAACCCCCACATGTCCACCAGGCTGGCTGAGGGTTTTCCCTGGGCTCCTCTGTGCACTGAGGGAGTTCTTCTGGGCGTCCTCCTGGGCGTCCCTTCCCAGCTTAATTGAACAGCTCGGTTTGGGTGGGGTTTGGGTTGAACCATGGGCAGAGAGTTCAGTGGCTGCCAAGTCACCACGTGGAAATATGGAATTCAGCTCAGGCCAGGGTGGGGCATGGAGGAAATTGGATTTCTCAAGCAGGAGGCATGGTGGCCTGTTCCCCGGGAAGGATGGGAGAAGCAGCCCCAGGCCCACGTCTTTTGGTCAGAGTTTGCTGCCTCCCAGGAGGTCTAAGCTGACTGAGGGGGAAAAGGACAGGCCTGTGGGAGATCCCACCTCCATCCTGGTCCCTCCCTGGAGACAAGCCTACTCACCTGGAAACGTTGTCCCATGTCCTCTTCAGGTGGTGAATGGAGACACTCTGCAGAGCCTCAAGGATGGCATGCAGGGAGGAGTAGTTCCCCAGGATCTGACAGGCCTGGGGGAGGGAATAGAAGGATCTGTCAGTGGGAGAGCAGGAGCCCTAGATGCTCGAGAGCTTCAGTGCCCCCCTCAGCTTACGGCTCCCCCACGGATGAAGCTGATGTCCAGGGAGCTGCAGAAGGGCCCAGGTCAGCCCTAAAGAGGAACACTGCTGGCGAGAGGGAGGATTTTCCCTCACTGCCAAGGAGGAGTCATGTAGGAACTGGGCGTCCCAACGTTGGGCCATGCCCCCGGGAGGAAGAGCCTAGGGAGCACAGGTCTTAGAGCAGGGCCTTCAGCCCTGAGAAGGGAGCAAGACAGAAGAGCAGTTCCCTGAGGCTCAGGAGAGCGTCAGGGAGCTGGGCCTCCCATAGCATACCTTGGCCACCCGGATCTAGTGGTCCACCACCACGGCCCTGTCCCGCGCTGTCATGCTTGGTTGCCAAGGCATGTGGTGACGATGCAGCTGGCCACGGCATTGAACTGGGCGATGGTGGCCCGGACTGTGGGTGCCAGGTGCTCATTGCCAGGCCTGTTCCTCCAGGACCAGACGGAGCCCAGGCACTGATGGGGCACCACCTTCTTGAACAGCTCCTGGGGGACAGGGGGAGGTTTGTTGAGCCACACACATGTTCGCACATGCAAGACTCATGTCCTCGGGAGGGGTCCCAGGTCAGAGCTGGAGCTCAGGAGGCTGCGAATGTGGCCTGAGCCTGCTTAGAGAGCCTGGATTTCCTGCCACTCTTCTTCTCCGAGGGAAGCCAGTGCAGGATGCCCCAGGGGCCAGAAGAGGCAAGGGAAGGGAGGAAGGCATGTGTACCCAGATCATTCCATGTCCAGGGGGCCGCTCCAGGTGGTGCTCCCAAGGGGGCATCTCCTCCTCCAAATGCTCATCCCTGCGGTCCCTGTCTCCTTTCAGGTGCCCATTCTCACCTGGTGGCTGACAGCATGGCTTTCCGTGTCTACCCTTCCTTCCGGACACATCAGATGCCTAATCCAGGTTGAGGGCGCTCAGGCTCCCAGGCAGATGGGTGGGTGACCCATGGACATGACTGCACACAGGGAGCTGCCCTCCTCCCCCCGAGGGACGAGAGTCTTCCCATTTATGGTCTCTCGGTTCTGACTCATTGCATCTATGTGGTACCTCTGCCTCAGTCCTTCTCAGTGTCTCTCTCCACAGTCCGCAGCTGGACAGTGAAAGCTCAGGTCTAAAAACCCTGATGGGTTTCCACGGTTGGTTAGGGCTGCAGCTGAGATCTGGCCCTATATCCTAGGAGTCCACATCAGGAAAAAGCAGGTATAGGGCAGCTGAGAGCAGAAGAAAACCGGCCCTACCCTCTTACCCTGAAGGCCCAGATGCTCACTGTATACATGTAGGTCAGTTGCTCTGCCACCAGTTTGGGATGGAAGTCCAGGAGGTCAGGCTTCTTCTCTTTCAGCTCATTCTTGTGTTGGCTAGAAACCTCTGGTGTTGCAGTGAGCTCAGTGGCAACTGGGATAGCTGGAGTGAAAACTTCCATGCAGGCTGATGGCCTAGCTGCTGGGGTTAGGACCCGTCACCCATACAGGACATGGGAGCCCCTGTCCCAGTTCTGGAACAGCTGAGGAATGGGAGGCTGACAATGACCCTGAAGGTGAGGGAAGATGCAGAGCCAGGATTTATTTCCTCTTGTTCCATGGGATGCCCTTTGGCTGGCTCAGCTGCTTGAATGAGTCACAGAGCTGACACTTGGGTAGGAGAAAGGGAAAGTTTCAGTGATATCACTGACATTCCATGTGCCTTTCCCTAAACAGGACAGATCCCATGGCCTTTCAAGGAATACCCAGCCCATGAACCCCATCCCAGATGGCCTTCTCTGCTTGCAATGCCCCTTACCCTCCACCTCAGCCTCCTTGAGATGCAGAAGTTCCTGCTGCCTCAACAGAATGGGGGCATGGTTGTTCAGGTCCCAGTCATGCCACTTGAGGTGCACATAGGCCCCTTGTCCTGGACATGGGCACTGTGCCAGTACTGCCCAATACCCTGCAGTGTCTTCTCAGGCCAGGTTCCCACAATGGGACACAGAGTGCTAGGGAGAGTCATATGTGGAGCAGAGTCAGAGACCTGGCTTTTCCTTAACCTCGCTATACCCCCAGAACCATTATTTCTGTGTGGGCCCCACAGAATGACCCCAGCCCACTTCCAAACCTTCTGGAGCTGTCCTTGCTGACAGCTGACGAGGATGGATGAATGATATCCCATAGGCAGGTCTTTTTCCCCCTCAGTCATGCATCCTCCATGCAGACCAGAATCAGGGGTATATTGGAGGCCAATGGGTAAGTGGTCTGGTCCCCACACCGTTTCTCCTTGGCCCCACTTGTGGTCATCAGAGGTGGACATTCAAAGGGCCAGGCAGAGAAAGAATGAGCCACCCAAGGGATGGGTGTTTAAGGCACCAATTCAGCCCACAGTGGGCTCTGCTTCCCAGGGAGCTTGGCTGCCCATCCACAGCTTTCTTGGACTCATTGGCTTCTTCACAGGAAGCCACCCCATTAAGCTCTCCCATGGAAATCAAGACTTCTGGGAGATCCATGGTTCTGAACGTCCCTCCCTAGCAACAACCCTTGTCATATCCCACCCTGCTCTGTGGAGGCAGCAGGCCCTCCTTCAGGATACAAAGACCTATTGTGTTCTTCCTTGATCTTAGAGTGCATCCTCATGGTTCCAATAGAAGTGGATCCATTTATCCCTAGAGTAGGTCACAGAGATGCCCCATCTGATGAACGCTAGACATGCGTGCGTAGGATGTGGAAAGTGCCTATCTGACCCTCGGACATAATTTAGATCTAGACATTGTCTCTACTTTACCCATTCACAGCTCTTGGTGACTGAAGACTGCCTGCATTCCTAGGTGTTTAAGACCCATGATTGAATGAAATCATCCCAAACATGACTTTGCAAATCCTGAGTGGCCCTTGGGCCTCTCTGCCTGTTCCCAGTCTCCTCTGAACTGGGCACTTAAAGGACCACAACCACAACTAGATGGAATCCCAGAAGTCCTTTGCAAATAGAAAACCTGCCAGCTTTCCATTTCCTTTTCATACACGCAGAAGGGCCACAGACTTGTGAGAGTTGAGCCTGAACGCATCTTCCCTGGACAGAAGAGTGTTAAGAGGGAAGATCCCCAGCATGTCAAGCAGCCCTTTCTACAGAGCCGGGCCCCAGAGAAGCACATGACATGTTTTCTCCCATGACTTCCCAAAGTCGCCCTATGAGGTTCATCTTCTTAGCACCCCCACTTTTCAAAAGAGGAAAGAGAAGTTCAGAGAGGTGCTTTAACATTCCTAAGACATACAACTAGTAGACGGAAGGCTCCCCCTTGTGCTGTGTATGGAGTGGGCACTCACCTATTGAACTGCTGATCCTGGACCTACTCGGCCTATGTGACCATCTGGTAGATGGATCACATTGTTGCGATGTTTGAGAAGCTTCTATCCCAGAAGGATAGGAGCAGGGAACGTATGCAATTTTGCACTGTGCCTTCTCTGAGTGCCAGCATTGTGGAGGCCTCATCCAGGGACAGGAATTATTTCTTTTCCACCAGGCAGACAAGGGGGTGGATTTCAGGGGCTACGTAGTCAGCTTCAATGCCATGAACCACCAGGAAGAGTAGGGTCTGGAGCTCAGACTGCATCCTCCCATCTCTTTGGGAACTTGTGCTAGACAAGGGACTTGAGATTCCACCCAGAAAAAGGTTTTATGCTGAAAACCTAAAATCAAAAGGTCTTAGGCTTCCAAAGGACCATCTAGGCTTAAATGTACTGGTGACTTCAACACATTCTGTTAGCTGGACAACGATAGCATATCTGTCTCTTCAAAGCCTGTGTGAAAAGCCGTGTGCCTTGGAGTCATGAGGAAAGAGCCCTACTGTAGAGAGGAGAGAAGAGAGGCTGAGAATCTCCAAGGCTGCTCAAGGTCATCAGCCCTGGACCTGAGAACTATATAAAGCCTGGGCGGCATGGCCTTTCACCTATGCTGATGAGGCTTGGCCTGTTGATTTCAGGGGGAGAAAGATTCAGGGGAAAACCACCTTCCTTGGCAGGCCCCAGTGCAGCCAGTTGTGTCTAGCCTTAGTTCTGGCCTTCCCCTTATCATCTCTTGGGCCACACTCCTTGGTCTGGGCCCCATTTTCCCACCCCTGTGGCTTCTACTCCCTTCTACAGACCCCAGGGCAGAGGGAAGAGCTCCCACAGGAACTCTCCCCAACAGTAGGTCTGGCCTGCTGGGACAGACCTCCCCCAGCCTGGGGATGGCTTCATGGAAACTTCTCCTTTTGCTGAGGAGGATGGAGCCTTCGAGGAACCCCAGTCTGAGTACCCTAAACCCCAGGCTCCAGTGACCCCAGGGCTCCCAGGGATCACTGAAGGCCTTGAGCAAGTCCTGCCCCCCCCCCCACTGGTCTTGACTCTAGCTCTTCTCACTGGTCTGGGCCCCCAGTTCCTTTTGGTCACAAATGTCAAACATGCCCATGGCATCCTCCCACAGACCACAAGCTGCAAGGCAGTGGTAACAGACAGCCCAGCCAGTGGCTCTTCTGCTAGGGCGCCTGCAATGCCGAAACTCAGGCCTCAGGCCTCACTGTAGCCCAGTGACCACAGACTGGGAATTGCTCAGAGATATATATGACACCCAGATGGCATATCTCAACAGGGGCAGACCTGCCCCTTAGCTTCATGCTGCACCACACTCCTGCTTCTGGTCCCTCCCCAACACCTGCACCTGGCTCGATGTCCCAACCTTGGGAGCCTGCATTTGCCTGGCAGCTCCCCCACCATATAAGGTCCAGCCAGTATGCATTGCAAGCCTCTTTCCATGGAGTTGGGTGATCTTGGGTTCCTCCATCCTCACCTCTCCCAACCCCCACGTGCACTTGCCCTTCCTGAGCAGGGAAGGAAGTTAGAGATCTGGACCTCTGGGTGACTTCCTCATGCTGAACCTGGGTCCCCAACTCACACATGCTTCCCCCAGGCTTCATATGGACAAGGCTGGTGAGCAGGGGAGCCTCACTGCCTACCCATCTGCTATGCCTCGACCTCACTGAGTCCTCACAGTGGAAATGTTGATTCACATTAAGGTCTTTTGGGGGCTGGGGTGTCTTCCTGTTGGCATGAAGCTGATAATTAGGAAGAAAAGTGGTCATAAGTAAGGCTGAAGAAGAACACATTCATTCATTCAGCAGATAGTATCCAGATCCTACTATGCGCTAGGCCCGAACCCTGATGCTGGCAATAAGTTTTATTTTTCTGTATACAATAAACCTCCTGCAGTCCTAGTCCTCTGGTCAGAAACCTCTCACAATGTTCTCTTCCATCTCTCTAGCCTGCCTATGCCATGCCCATTATCCAGGTGTCTGAAGGAAGGTGTGTGGATGCCTCCAAGTCCAGGCAGCCCTCTTCATCCAAAGGCTCTTCCTTGTCTAAACCCCAGAATTTCCCAGCCTGGCAGCCCCTCAGCCCCACCCAACTCGGAAAACCGTAGGCTGGGGGGCCAGAGTGCAATAGGTGAGGCCCCGCTCGGCCCTGACCAGCTGGCGGCCTTGCCAAGGTCATGTGGCATCTTGGGGCAGGGCAAGGGGAGGAGGGAGGCATGACCACCAACCATCCATTCCACACACTCCAGCGGTATGGCCCTTCCTGCAGAACGAATAAGCATTTCCATCCCGGAGAGACCTCTGAGCCTCCATCTCCACCCATCACTGCAGGTGGCTGCTGGCAACAGTGTGGTGTTCTCCAGAGCAGTGTCTGGCTTTACGGCCTGGCTGCAGATCCCAGAAAGCTGGGGCAAGCCACTGTCCACTCCTGGGGCCTGGAAGGCAGGATGGTGTGTGCAGTGGGGAGCCTCCACCTCCCAGGCCTATGGAGGGCGGCTGTTGGGGCAGCTGGAGGAGCCAAGGGTGGGGGCCAGACTGCCTGGTTCTTCAGTAGTCATGGCTTCTGCCATGTGGCCTTCTGCAAGCCACTCACCCTCTCGAGCCTCAGTCTCCTCCTCTGTACAACCCGCAAAGAGAGGCCGACCACCAGGCTGAGCAGGAACAGCGGGACTACATGAATAGCATGGTGGGTTGGTGCTTATTCCCTCTGTAGTGGCCACCCAAGCCACCTGGTCAGACCACCCCAGAATCTCTGGTTAGTTTGTCAGAGTCTGAACGGCAGTGTCCAGGTGGGTATTGCTGGGGTGGGCACACTCATTTGGGAAGAGATGGAAGTAGGGAGGTGAGAGGGTTGAGTTTGTGAGGGCCCTTGAATGTCTCTTGGGTAAGGTTCATCCTGGAGGTAGCTGGGAGCGGCGAGGAGGGGGGTGAACAGGGGCACCACCTGTGTCCAACACCAGCGGTGGTCTCCAAGGTTGCATAGGGATTCTAGAATCAGCTGAACCTTGCTGAGCTTCACTCCCTGGGGCCAGGTGGATGTGGGGAGAGACAGAGGGGCCTTTCCAACGCCCTCAGATCTGGGGCCTCCCACCAAGAGTGTCAGTACACCACCCCCATCATCACTCAGGTGTCTTGGGCATCTTTCCTCACTCTACATGGTCTGCCTGCAGAAGCCCCGGGAGGGGCTGAAGGAGGTCGTTTGTGCTTCTTCTATGTTTTCAGCTCAGACATCCACTTGGGGTCTTGTCAGAGAGCTGAGGCAGACTGGATGGCCTCTGCATCCCCCAGATTATGGACCTGAGTCCATGTGCCCTCTGAATGATGCTGCGGATAACCCCTCCTACATGCACGCCCCCACCTGCTCTTCCCAGATCCCACTCCATTCCCCCTCTCTCCAGGGGCTGCATCACCCCAAGTCCTCCCATGAGCCCAAGGATGTGGCTCTTGATCCATTGACATCTCCATTTTACAGGTGAACAAACTGAGTCTTGGGGGGCGTGGTGAGTCTTGTGTGCAGGGCCTTCTTCCCCCTGCAACCCCACCACAAGGGACAGGAGGCGAATCCACCATACTGTACAGTGGCCCGGAACATCTCTGGACCTGGAGGGCCTGGATTCAAATCATGCCTCTGTCCTTAGCTGCTGTGGGACCTTTTGCTGAAAGGTCCCTCTGTCGGAGCCTCAGTCTCCTCTCTGCAGTAGGTGCCAGGATGAAGGACTTTAACACATCCATGGTGCACGCCTCAGTGTGGGTCCCAGGCTGCCTGCTAGGGACCTAAGGACTGTACAGAAACCCCACAAGGCAAAAGGGTATCTGGGAGGGTGGCCCAGGATCATAATTGGGAGCATAAATGGGGTGGGGATGGTGTGGGTCTAGCAGCCCCTGGAGTAATGTTGGGAGTGACTGGCTGGAGGGACCAGGGATTCGAGCAAGAAGGGAGTCTGGGAGTTCCAGTTAGAGGGCAGGGCATGGGCCAAGGCTCATTTGTGAGGAAAACCTCAGGTAGTTCTGTGAACCTGCAGAGACCTCAGGCCCAGTGACAGAGCCTCACATGTGGCCAGGAGGGGTGACCCGCAGAGGATCATCATGTGTGGGAAGGAGCTGGCCGCCCCGCTCCCCTCCACTCTCTGCACCCTCCTTGTGCATCTCCCATGTGGGATCTGACTCACAGCTTCTAAGCTTCTAAGTCTGAGGGTGACATCAGGAGCCAACACAATGACGCCTTTAAAACCAAGGCTCTTTGGAAATTTCCCCTGGGGTGTACAGTGGAGCCCCGCCCCCAGGCACTCTGTTCCTTCACACCTAGAGCCTTCCAGGCCTCTGGCCCCTCTGAAGATTTAGGAAGCCAGAGGCCACAGAGGATCCCCCTAGGTTTCCCCCTGCCCCAGCAAGGCCGTGCATTCCCTAATTCCGAGGGTCTGTTGGTTTCATTGTAACTCATTTTTCCCCAGCCAGTTACTTGGGATGGTCTGGGAATGAGTGCTTTGATTCTGGGCCAGATCCACCTGGGTTCAAGTGTTCCCTGTGAAATGGGGCAATGGTAGAGTGTCACAGAGTCACTAGGGTTGCTAGAGATGCTGTGGCAGAGGGTGGGCCACACAGACCACAGTCCCAGGGCTCTGTTGTGCTTCCTGGCTGTGCAGGGATCCCCAATCTTAGAGCACGAGCATGGAATGGGGCTTGCTTTGCTTAAAGGCTTTGGTAAGGAGGGCTCCGGGTATGGAGCCCTCATCCAATGCTTTGGTGTGCTTCTCGAAGACTTCTGATTACCCACCAGCGAGCATCCTAGCTCATGTTTAAAAACAGAGCATATACTTGTCCTGGGGAACTCTAAGTTTCAAAACAGATAGGGACAGAAGACCACTGAGTGGGCTCCAAGACTGATTTCAGTGTTTCTTCCTCTTCATGCCTGTGAATGATGCATATTCTGTTTCCTTTGCTTATACTTTATTTAAAATTCAGTATTACTCTTATGATTTAAGCATTTCTTCTGTGCTCCAATAAACGTTTTTAAATACGTGTATGAGTCTCTCTGTTTAATCTCCCCTGTGATCAGATATCTACATGATGTCCATTTCACTATTGCAAATAACACTGGTGAACATCTTTTCCACACTAGTCTTTGCCTGAATGTGGGGGTAAACTGTCTAAGGATAGATCCTTTCTATGAACAGACCGAAGAGATCCTGCATGTCGCACTTTTTTCTTTCCCTTCCTTCTCTGCTGGAGCCACACCTTCTCTTGTGGATGAAATTGTTGCTACTAGAACATCTGCCTTCCTGCATTCATCGAGTTTAACCTAGTGGGGGTAGGAAACCAGTAAGCGCACCTGCTAAATCTGGAAGGAAAATGTCAGTTGATGGCTCTGGTGTGAGGGTCTGAGGTCCACTTCTTGCAGCCAAGTGCAGAGGCTTGTGATGGCTTTTCTGCTGGTTCTGATACTCTTCCATCTCTGTGTCTCTGGCTGTCTTCTCTGGGCTGAGGTTGTGGGAAGCCTGACCTCCAGCTCTCCCAGGCTACCCCTGCCTCTGTTTTAATTTTTTTTATTTGTTACTTTTAGATTATTGCTCAATTTCCAGAAGCAACAAGAGAACCCCAAATTCCAGGCATTGTTTCCAAAAAGTAAGCACTCCTGTGTCCGTGGTGAAGTAGGTAACCCTCCAAGGACTAAAAGCAGAAAGAATGATGTTTCTGGTGGATTTCAGAAAACATTTGGGCTGAGGGGAAGCTCTTTGGAAATAAATGGAGGCTGTGCAATCTGCATCTGAGCCATGGGGATGGTCTGGCTCTGGTGGCTCAAACAGAGGCTGGAGACAAGGAGGATGGGAGGGAGGGTGGCAGTTGGGCATGGGCTTCCAGACAGTGGAAAACATGCTGTGAGCCCTGGACCAGGGAGCCTCACCACCCAGCACCTGTCTCCTTACCTGCAAAATTCAAGTCACTGAGCGAGCTCGGCAGGTTGTGGGGCTCAGCTGTGGTAATGGGTGAAACAGCCAGGATGGCACAGGGCACCTGGGATGGCTCCAGTACAGGAGCAGCTATGAACAACATTCATTCATCCATTCAACAGATACTTATGGAGCTCCCATTCGTGGGCTGGGTGGGGACGCCAGGGACAAAATGTGTATTTGGGAGACTAGATCCCCATATCTCATAAGAAGAGATGCAAAAGGGTTTTTCAGAGCAAAGAGGCCTCTGGCCTCATCCTGTGCCCACCTCCTATCCCCCCTGCCCTTTGGACCTCAGTCCCGACCCCCAGCCCGCCCAGGGATGGGCTGGAGGATCTGTAAGAATCCTGACACTGTGCTTATGACCCTCCTGAGGTCTGCCTCTGGTCATTGAATCATTTTCCTTGCAAGGAGATGGGGCTGGATTGGTGAGGTGACATGTCTATCTGCCCCTCAAGACTGGGGATCTGCAAGGGCAGGGATTGTGGGCCGTCAGTCACTCTGGTGTGTCCAGGGCCCAGCATGGGGCTGGCACTGGAGTGGTTTCACAGGTATCAGGCACCTGCTACTATTTAATAAGACCTGGGAGGCTCAGAGGTCAGGCATGAAGTCCCTCTGTGGGCTCTCAGAGGAGGCCCACATCTCCCCTCACGTTGGCAGGCTGGCCAACACACTCTCTCTACACCGTATTACTGGGGAGGTACCAAGAACTCCCCAAACAGGCCCAAAACGAACAAAACCAGACAATTCTTTACAGCTAGTCATTACTGCCACTTACTCGGTCTCCAATCCTCACACAACCTGGGAGGTGGAGGTACTATGTGCCTGGTAGACGGGGAAAGGCTTCTGCACACCATCAAGGATGGGTCAGCCAGTCCTGGGCCTGGAACTGAGCCGAGGGAGCTGACGGCACATGCTTGTCTTCCTCCAGCAACAGCTTTGCAGCCCTCAAAGGAAAAACTGGGGTGAGAATCATTCTGGGGGTCTCTGGGTTCAGTCTGCATGGGGGAGGCTGGACGGCTTTGCCTAGGCAGTCAGCAGTGAGCAGCAGAGCTGGGATTGGCACGGGCCACCCTAACATAGTTGTCTCATTATTACGGAGGCGTATTGGGAGCTACTGAGGTTCTCACAGATGAGGGGAGTGCAAGCGCCCACATAGCTTATCTCACTCCTTGTATTTTTAATTCTTAGGCTCACTGAGGGTGTAAGTGACTGATGGGCCCTCGGGAAGGGCTCTGGGCTGGGGCAGGGAGCTGTGGGTGGGTGGCAGGACAGGGGAGAGGGTGAGGAAAAGGCAGACAGAGGGTGTCACATGTAAATCTGTGGGCCATAATGTTTTTATCTTTTGTTTTGCTTCTGGATTCAGAACAGTGGTCGCTAGTCATTGTGGTGTTTTAAAACCCTAAGACTCAGAATGAGGGCTGGAGAAGACTTGGGAGAGTTGCCAGGAACACCATAAAGGTGGATTTATTAATTCTATTTATTACATAGCTAATTAAGTCAGGCCTGAGGCAGTGTGTACTCTTCTGTAGGTGTTGTCTTAAAATAAGCAGGGGAAGGTATACTGGGGTTTGAAGGAAACTCAGCATTTTTCCTTAAAACCACCCAGAAATGTAAGCATTTGTAAAATGCTTATGTATTATGCACCAATCACTGTAAGAAGTGTTAATATATTCTCTTAAGAGATTGCTTTTTTAAAAAATTTCTCACCCCTCCTGCCATCATAATTAATAGGTGCTAAGAGTTTTCATTTTTTTTCTTAACATTTTATTTATTTATTTGTTTTTAAATTTTATTTGACAGAGAGCACAAGTAGAGGGAGAGGATGAAGGAGAAGCAGGCTCCCCACTGAGCAGGGAACCAGATGCAGGGCTGGATCCCAGGACCCTGGACAGATGCTGTACTGAGGGAGCCACCCAGGCACCCTGTGAGAGTTTTTAGACCTAGGATGCAGGTAGGAGAAGCAAGCCAGGGGTTCCTTGGCCCAACACTAATGACTGTGGCTCAGACAAACCCATCTTCCACAGCAGGCTTCCAGATGCTCTGAGAAGGAGACATTCCCCTTCCTGTCCCTGACTGCTCTGCCAGTTCACAGCAGATCCATGTTTCTGACGGCTCCTCTTTGGTCATTCTGCCACGGACAGCCAAGAGGGCTCCAAGCCTTGTGTGAACCCCAGGCCTGGGGGTCCCAGCCCTGAACTCTTTCCTCTGCCCTTGATGACCCCAGAATAGAACAATTCAGCAACTGTCAATCCATGCCAGGCCAGAGAACAAACACAGCAGTACACAAGATCAACTCGCTTTGGCCCCAGGAGCCTGGATTCCCCAAGGAGGGTTTCGCCTGGTCTCTGAAGGGGGTTCCGGGGGTTCCAAGATGGCCACGAGTGGAGCCCACCAGGTAGAGAGGCCCCTGGAGGGTGTCCACGGGGGCTGGGCAGACCGGAAGTTCCCCTCAGGCCTTCCCTTGCGGCTCCACTGTGCCCTGAGGAGAGAAAAGGGCCAGCCACACCGCACCGGGGCCGCGGCCGTCAGGCGAGCCGCCCAGGAGTGGCAGGTGGGCAAGCGTGGAGCTCAAGCAGCTGGGCGAGGCAGGGGACTGGGGTCCGGGAGTCAGCCTGGCAGAAGAGCAGCGGGAGCCGGCAGGGGGCGCAGCCAGCCCCCTCGAGGGACAGGACGGAACAGGAGGCGGGGCGAGGGCACGCGGGCCTGCGGAGGCGCGCGCGCCTGTTTGCCCCCCCTCCCCCCCAGCGCGCGCGCACCTGCCTGCCCCGCGCACTGCCTTCCTAGGGCCCAGCGAACTCGCCACGCAAGTAGCGCCTCCCTGGGAGATGGGGTTTCTGGGCTGCCGGAGGAGGGCGCGGGGGATGGCATCTGAGACCCGCTGACTCAGGTACTGAGGGGTTCAGGCGGGGGTAGGGGCGCGAGGAAGGGAGGGAGAGAGGTTGGGGCGCTCCTGCCCTCTGCCACCTGCTGCTGCGTCTGGGTGCTCCTAGGCCGCACAGCCCTTGCCGCAGAGCCCTCGCTCCACTTCTCGGTACCCGGGGAACACGTGGGGCCCTACTGACATCAAGGGGCCCAGCACCACTGGGCTCGTTTGCCCCCCGGAGAGATACCTGTGCTGACAGGCTTCTTTTCCAGAACTTGATGAAAAATTTTGTCCCTCAGACTCGCCGGCCTCCTCAGCCTGAGGGGAGCTGGCTCTGCCCGTGCAGCCTGGGCCCCCCTGGTCCTCCTCCACCTCCAGTGCCTTTTACCTAGGAGCCCCAGGATACCATTCCTAACTGGCCCATGGACCCCTTCCCCCCACCTCCACCCCTCCACTTTGGTGCTGCGACCACCCTGGGATCACTTCCATCTCAGACTCCCTACCCCACAGGTCCTTGTCCACCTCCAGGCCTGACTCCTGGCCCCTCTCACCTCTGGAGTCACTGAAACCCTTCCACTTGGGGGCCACAAGCATTTGTGGTCCCAGACTCCCAGGACTCCCCTCCCCCTTGGAGCTCCCTACCCTGTTTCTTCTAGGAACTGCTGTGCCTAGAGCACAGAAACCCCACATTCTCAAGCCAGCTGTCTTCGGGCCAGGGACTCAGCTATCCTCAGGGACCCTCCTTTCCTGGGCCACATACCCCTCTCTGTGCAGGAGAGACTAGAGAGAGCAGGCTTGGGGATCCTTCCCTCCAGCTGGATGGAGGGGCAGAAGCTGGGGTGTGTGTGTGTGGGGGGGTGCTCACAGGTGGCCTCCCTGGGTAAGGAGCTGCCAGGAGGAAGCTTCAGAGTGAGGCCATGATGTGGAAGCCTCAGGAAGCAGAAGGACTGGCTGCACAGATGCCAGGTTCCTGGCTTGGGCAGTGGGCATTTAGTGGCCAGAGCCCTACAGGGCCAACCCCGTCCAAACCCACCCTCACCCCCACCCCACCCTGGCCAGCTTTTTTGTCTTGAATTTGCACAGCACCCCTTTCTCCAGTACGAAATTGAAAGCTTTGCTTTGGAAAGTTCTGTATCCAGGAGGCTCCTGGGCGTCCACTTACTTTATTTCCTGAGGCTAGTTGAGGAGGGTGGCATCTTTGGGACCTTAACAGCAGGTCTCCTGGTCCTTCCTGACTTCCTTTATTTATTTATTTATTTATTTATTTATTTATTTATTGGAGAGAGAGAGAGAGATAAAGGAGAGAGAGAGATAAAGAGCACACCACAGAACACATGCAGGCACAGGTGAATGGGCCAGGCAGAGGGACCAAGAATCTCAAGCAAACTCCCCACTGAGTTTGGAGTCAGGTGGGGCTTGATCCCAGGACCCTGAGATCATGACCTGTGCCAAAACGAAGAGTCAGATGCTCAACCAGCTGAAACCACCACCCCCCGCCCCCCTTTTACAGATGGGTTACATCTACGCACTGTTAGGTGCTTTGCCTGGACCCCGCTAGTCTTACAGCAGTCTTAGGACACCGTCTCTTGCCCAGTGTATCTGGTCAGTACCAACTCATGCCTCAAGTGTGGGAATGACTTCTTCCTGACTCCTTCTTAACCCCCTGTCCAGCCTGCATTGCCCACCCCTCTCCAGGCTATCCTAGTTGTATATATTGGATCCCTGTAGATTGTGGGCACCATCGGATCCTAACCCAAATGAGAACGTCTCAGGGTTATGGAGTAAATATACCCTTTAGGAAACATTAAAGGACGTAGCATAACTGGTCCAGGGTCACCCAGCCTGTGAGAGGCATGGGTGAGATTCAGACTGCACTGGGTCCCGCAGCCATTTTCAGCTCACCTTAGTGTCCAACCTGGTCCCAGCAGGTTGCTGCTCAGCACTTTGCTTTG
Organism: Lutra lutra; assembly: GCF_902655055.1. Lineage (NCBI taxonomy): Eukaryota > Metazoa > Chordata > Mammalia > Carnivora > Mustelidae > Lutra > Lutra lutra. Next base: position 90,713,393 of record NC_062286.1, on the reverse strand, counting down.
TGCTGAGCTGGGCTTGCTTCCTGCTTGTGAAGCCATTTTCACAGTATGTCCCCAGCCCACCCTCTCACATTCAGCATCAGTGCTGCCTTGGCTGGCCTCTGTTGATCCTGCCGTTCGTCTCCATCCCTCTGTCACCCCTCCGGCCCACTGTCGTACTGCCCTCTGCCCAGTGGGCCAAGTTCTGAGTTTCATGCCTGCACTTCCTCTCAACTGTGCTCTGTTGAAATCCTCTCTAACAGGGAGGACCTGCTTATCAGAGCAGCTTGATTTGGAATCTGTCTCCCCTGGGGGTCAGAGTTTCTGACCATCATGTCCCCAGCCTCAACACTGGGGATGCCTGCCCAGCCTATTGTGGGTGCTCGTGGAGATCTGGGATCTTGGAGAAGATTTGCCATGAAAATAGGCATTTATACATAATACGAAAGAGAAGATTTGAGGAAAATGAGTGGGTGTCATCTGGTAATGTTTGTGTTAGGGTGGTTCTGAAATTTCTGGGCCCTGAGTTATCAAGAATCCTAGATTGCCCAGCCAGAAGGTCCTCAGGTAGATCAGCTGGGCTCCTCACCTCATTTGACAGATGGGAAGTTGAGGCCAGAGTTTAGTGCCACAGAGCAGGTGTGAGGAGAGATGTTAGTGACAGGAAGAAACCATAAAGTGAGCACAAAGTGGCTGAGCCTGGGCTTTGTTTATGCAAATGAGTTGCTAAAACAGTGGGCCTGAGGCTGTGCCCAGCAAGAAGTAATACCAGCCCACACCTTCTGAGGTTTAACTCATGCCAGGAATGATTTTCAATGTTTTATTTGTGGGCACCTGGGTGGCTCAGTTGGTTCAGCTGAGGTTATGCTCCCAGGGTGCTGGGATCTAATCCTCACCAGGCTTCCTCCTCAGTGGGAAGCCTGCTTCTCCCTTTCACACTCCCCCTGCATGTGTTCCCACTCTCCCTGTCTCTGTCTCTCTGTCAAATAAATAAATAAAATCTTAAAACAACAACAACACCACCAAAATGCTTTATTTACCTGAGGAGACAGGGTCTGTTATGGCTACCATTTTAATGCATGGAAATATGGGCACAGGGGAGTTAAAGGAGTCTAGGTCATACAGCTTGTAAGTGGAGGAGCCAAGATTTGAACCCTGGGCAGCCTGCCTCCAGAACCTGCATTATTTTCCCCCTTTATGTCATTTTTAAAAACCTTTCCCTGAATTCTAACATACAGAGACGTGTAAACATTGTTAAGCATGTAGTTTATCGATCATCACAAAGCTTAGGTTCTGAAGCATTGCAGCAAGGTGGGGTGAGCTTTGATGTCAGACCTGGTTGGAATCCAGTTTCTGGTGGTGCATGACCTTAGGTGACTTACTCAGCCTCAGTTTCTGCACTGAGTTTGACAGCCTTGTGATGAGTAGAGCGTGTGACAGTGCCTAGCGGGTTTGTTGCCTGGCGAATGTTTAATAAATGGTTTTCTATTCTTAATAATGAAGATTCTAAGTTGTGCTGGTTTTGTTAAGTGGTCCAAATACCTTCCTCATCGGTCAGTTGCCTGTCAGTCACCTTGTAGGTACTTGTGATGAGTCACTTTGGTAAGTCACTATATGTAGCTGAAACATTTGGGGGTAGTGGAGGGACACCTTCCCTGCCCCCACTGCCCCTGCATTGAAAGTCTGTAATTTAAAATGTCCCACCTGTGCCTTTTTTTTTTTTTTAACATAACCACTTTGGGACAGTGAAAGCTATATGTCTTCTCCTTAGGGTTGTGACAGAGCCTTTGGGGACCCTCAACAGCTTACTTCCAGTTTCTGTCTGGCATGCTAATGGGCCGAAAATTATTTTTAACAACATTCTATCACATTCCAGGCACCTGGAAGGAGGAATATGTTAAACTTCTAGGAAATTATTTTTTGGAACTGTTTTTATCCTGAGGAATAACCCATTTAAAAATCGAATGACTTTTATGGTTGACTTTTCCACTCTACATAATGCAAACTGACCCGTTGTTTTCAGCTGCTTCTGCAGCAGTGGGAAGAGCAAGCCTGTTGGTGTCCTCCCCAGGTTGGCCCCAGCACAGAGCTGCATCATTCTACACACCCCTCATGCCTTATCTCCTTGTCTGTGAGGTGGTAATGATGGTGCAGGGAGCTCCGGGGGTTGTTGTGAAGGTTACAGAGATGGGGGGTGTGAACTTTGAACAGTGTGCCCGACATACAATGCAGACCTGGTGAGCAGAGGCAGCTGCTCACGTTAATTGTTGATGCCGAGGCACTGGAGTTCCACAACAGCCTATGCCTTTCTTTCCTGGGTCCTTTTTGTCTCAGCCACCACCTTAGAGAAAGTGACTCAGCAAGGCTGGTGCTTGTGGAGCCCTCTACAAAGCCAGCTAATTCACGTGGGTGATGCCCTGGAGATTAGGGGGTTTTCCTGAGTGATAGGACCCCATTTCAGAGGCTTAACTAGCCGGTTTCTCTTAACTGGTCCTGTCCTATAGGGTCAAGATGAAAGCCTGCCAGGAGACTGATGGTCTCACCAGAATTTTCCACAGGAAGCATGAAGGACCTCATGGGGCCTCGTGCAGAAGGACATGGGTGTTAGAGAGAGAACAAGTGGGACATCGCCTGTACCATCATGGGCAGGTCACTATATCTGGCTCAAGCCGGCTTTCTTCCCATCTGGGAAATGGCTGGCAGAAGACCATGCTTTTTCACAGGAGGGATGAGGGTTTAGGGAGGTATTTGATGACTGTGTTGGGGCTGCGTGAGTAGCAGAGTTGACCGAGGGGCCTTGGGGTCACAGACTTGGGTTCAGGCCCCCACTGCTGCCACATAAAAGTAGATCCCTTGGGTAAGCCATGGACCTCAGTGTCCTCCTCTGTGCACTGGGGATAATACCTAGCATGTAGGTCTGGGAGGGGTACAAAGCAGAAGGCCATATTAGGAGCTTAGAGCAGAGCCTGGTACTCACTAGATTATAGTTTTATGGTGATACTCTGGCATCACTGGTGTTGCAGACCTGGTCCTCTGGAAGCTTTGGCTGTGTGATAGATGGCTTCTGAGGCTGTGGCTGACAGAAAGAAGCGGTGTCTGTCTTTTCTTAAGATTAAGGGTACAGAGGGGCACCTGGTGGCTCAGTCGTTGAAGCATCCAACTCTTGGTTTCAGCTAAGGTCATGATCTCAGGGTGGTGGGATTGAGCCCTGAGGTGTGCTCTGCTCTCAGTGTGGAATCTGCTGGAGGTTCTATCTCCCTGTATTTGTGTGTGTGCGCTCTCTCTGTATCTCTGTCTCTCTCTCTCTCCCTAAAATAAATGAATCTGTAAAAATAAATAAATACATACATACATAAATTAATTAATTATGGGTACAGAAATCAGTGACGGAGCTGGGCTAATGGGACGATTGGCAGCAAAGACAGGTGCACCCTGCTTGAAGGCTCGGGGGTAGCTGCAGTGTAGCCAGTGGTGATGGGGGTGTGAGGAAGTTGCCTTGTGCATCATCCAGAGAGGAACTTAGATGGGCAGGGCTCCAGGGAGTAAATGCCCATGGGCAGGAAGCATCTTCAGGCAGATGAGTGTTAGAGGCTGTCCTCGTGGGTGGGGAGCACCCTTTCTCCCTGAAGCAGGCCACGTGTGGAGGTGTGCCTGCTGGGGACATAACTAAATCATTGGGGTTTACCATCCTAAGCTGTTAATTTATGAAGATGTGGCCAAGACCTTGTCCCACTGCTTTTTAAAGAGAAGTAAATTAAACTGTTGTTTGGGATGGCGTTATCTTCCAAAGGCTCATTCAGAGTCAGTGGCAGAGCTGCTGTGGGCTTTCCAACTTGTCTTGAAAGCCTGGTCCAGGCAGGGTGCAGGATATTCCCATCTCTTGGGGTCTCTTACCCTCTCTGCTTGTGGCAGAACGTGGTTTTGTGACTGGTAAATAAATAAACAGGCATCTTGTGCAGATCCTTCAGCTCTTTGTGTGGCTGCGGTAGAGGAAATTTCCACTCACTGGGCACAGACTGTGGTTGGACGGGCAGTATGCCAGGGCTCTCGCCGAGCATTCTCCTTTCATGTAATCCCTGACCCAGACATGAGTTTTGTGGTGTTGCCACTTTCCTGCTGGCCAGGAGGGAAGTTGAGGCCCAGGAAAGTTACACTTTCTCGCTATGGTAAGCGGCAGAGCCATGTCAGCCGGTCCAGGCCCTGGCTTTCAGGTCTGTTTGCTGTGAGCATTTCCTCTGGTGTTTCCAGCTTTTGGCCTCTTTGACCTGTCAAACTATTGATGGTGTTCTGATAATTCTAATACTCTCGACATTGTGAGAGATTAGCTGTTCACTTTGTGCTAGAAATGTTTCTTGCTGTATTCTCCTTTTAATTAAAAAAAAAAAAAAAAGTCAAAGTCCCCAGTTTCTGCCCATTTGAATCTCCCTGAGTCTGCCTGTTGTGAAGTGGTTGGGTTTGGGGATTTCTAGGGCAGGGGCCCTGACATAGTTGGTGGTGGCTTTGCCTGGAGGAGCCCAGGGCTCAAGACTCAGAATGGGGACTGGAGCAGTGTGAACTGTGGCCTGAAAATGTGTTCATGTGTGCTGAGGTGGTGCCCAGATTCTTTTGGAGGATGAACTGAGGTTTTGATCAGTAGGTTATAGAAACACTTGATGGAATAACACTGATAATTTTGTTTTTGTATTCAATCCTAATTTTGTGTTTTGTTTTGGTGTAGTGCAGTGTGCTCTATGTTCTAAGAAAAAATTGGCAATCAGTTCATACAGTATCATGACTTAATAATCCTTCCTCACTCACCGGGTCATATTTCAGGTTTTTATATGTAGTTCCATCTGTTTCTGAATTCTGCATTTTGATTCATTCCTTCATTTTTAAATTTCTTATTTTAAAGATTTTATTTATTTGAGAGAGAGAGAATGAGCTAGGGGCAGGGGCAGAGGGAGAAGGAGAGGGAGAATGCTCACTGAGCAGGGAGCCTGATGTGGGGCTCAGATCCCAGGTCCCTGAGATCAGGACCTGACCCAAAGGCAGATGCTTAACAGACTGAGCTACCCAGGTGCCCCCACATTCCTTCATATTTTTATTTTTTCTCCAGTGCTGCACTGTTTGACTGGTTGCTTCAGTTTCTGGGAGGGAGGGAGATGACCCCGTCCCCTGTTCTTCTAACAAGTTTGCTTTTGCTGCATTGACTGGAGAAGGGCCAGGCTTCCTGAAGGTGAGTAGGATGGTTCAGTGACACCCAAAAGGCAGTGGCTATCATTGTTCCTACAGTGCTTCAAAACCTTCACCCACTGACTCTTTGATGACAGCAGCCACCAGCAAATCTCTTGCAGAGGACTGCTGCCTTGGGATGCTTTTCTCGTGGTGCTGGACTTCATTCCCCCTGGGCAGCCAGTACAGCTAGGATTAGAACCTAGGAAAAGTCCCATTAGAACCCAAGAAAGTGGGGTGCCTGGGTGGCTTAATCGATTGTCTGCCTTCAGCTCAGTTCATGGTCTTCGGGTCCTGAGATCAAACCCTGCACTAGTGTCCATGCTGGCTGTGGAGCCTACTTAAAATCAAACAAACAAAAATCAGCCCAAGAAAGTACCATCCTTTGTGTTGTTCTATACTGTGGATCAGATTTTCTTTTTCTTTTTTTCTTTCTTCTTTCTTTTTAAAGATTATTTATTTGTCAGTGAGAGAGCACAAGCAGGGGGAGCAACAGGCAGAGGGAGAGGCAAGCTCCTGGTTGGGCAAGGAGTCTGATGCAGGACTTGATCCCAGGACCCTGTGATCATGACCTGAGTCATGTTGGGCTGCTGCCTAACAGACTGAGCCAACCAGGCTTCCCCCGGGATCAGACTTCAGTAACCCTACCAGATTTCTTTAGTTTTGACATTTTAAAGGACAATGAAAGGTAGCTAAACCTACACCAGGGTTCTCCATCTGCTGGGGCTGTGCTGTCCAGGCCTGTGTGCCAACTACCCCATCTATTCCACCCACGTTTTAGCCAGAGAACTGTAGGCAGGTGTGTGTGTGTCACTGAAAGCTTTGACTCATCATTCATTTCTTTATTGTAAGCTTATGGTCTTTATTTTTCCTTTTTTTGGGTAAGATTTTATTGATTTGTTTGTTTATGAGAACGAGTGGGGAGCAGAGGCAGAGGGAGAAGCAGACTCCCTGCTGAGCAGGGAGCCTGACATAGGGCAAGATCCCAGGACCCAAGATCCCAGGATTATGACCTGAGCCCAAGGCAGATGCTTAACCGACTTAGCCACCCAGATGCCTCTTTATTTTTACTTAATTGATTATCTGCCTTTCTGAGGCAATCTTCTGCCTGGGTTTTCATAACTCCACACTAAGCTATTCTTCCACTAGGTGTGGCCTGTTTTGAGGTCATTCCTATACATTCTGGCTGTGCTGCTAAATGATGCTATGATCTTGGACTCATTTTTTTTCTTATCTCTCTGAGCCTTGGTTTCCTCTGTGCTAATGGGGATAATATGCCCTCTCTTGTAGATGTGTGGAGGGCCATGGCTGACTTGAATGCTGTTGGGGTCATCTCACAGCACATGGCATACACAATTTATCTTGCTTCCTGTCTTTATAACAACGTCTTGGTTTTCATGCTGTCTTAGAACAAGTAGAACTTGACTTACATGTAGGTTGTGAATTCACGTACTTTTGACAGAGGTGTTATTTTAGTTTAGTTTAGTTTAGTTTAGTTTTAAGCAGGCTCCGCACCCAGTGCAGAGCCCAGTGTGGGACTCAAACTCACCACCGTGAGATCAAGACCCGAGCTGAGATCAAGAGTTGGCTGCTCAACCAGCCTAGCCCCCCAGGCATCCCTTCTGTTTATCATTTTTCAAAAAATGTGACAAACAAGTAACACTTTCTCTGCCTGGACCTGTCCTCACACCCGCTATGCTGGCCTGGGGGTCAGACATGTAACTGGTGTGGTGCTGGTGATGATGAGCAAGACAATTGTTAAGTCTTACCCTAGCTGCTGTTGTCCTATTATTTCACTTTATTTTTTTTTTAAGATTTTATTTATATTGTGGTGATATATGCTAAAACTGTAGCTTCTGGTCCTGCATTAAAACTTGGATATGTAGGACATTTTTTAAGGATTCATCCCTAGAAATACAGTATTTGTTTTTCTCTGTCTGACTTATTTTGCTTAGCACAATACCCTCTAGGTACATCCATACCGTTGTAAATATCAGGATCTCATCCTTTTTGATGGCTGAGTAATATACCATTGTGTGTATGTACCACTTTGTCTTCTGTTGCTGGACACTTGGACTGCTTCCATATCTCGGCTATGGAGATAGCCAAGGAAGGAAATGCTGCAGTAGGCGTAGGGGTGCATCTGTGCTTTCAGAATGTTGAGTCTGATGTGTCACATCAGATGAGTCCCACAACAGTCATGGGAACTCAGGAAGGGAGCCAGGCCCAGGAGATAAGAGGAGGAGTGCAGCTTTAGGCGGTCTGAGTTGAGGTGTCTTTGGGACCTGCAGGTGTAGGTTCTGGTTGGACAGTCAAAATGTAGGGATGGGTGCTTGGGGGAAGAGAGATGCAATCATGCTGTTGCCAAGGGATATATTCCTTGTAGAGAGAGTGACAGTTAAGGATTTAGGGTAATTCCTTCTTTTCTTGGGCAGATAAAGAGGAAGGATAAAGGAGTAGTGGATGGAAGGGGAGGGACGTGGCTTTGATGCCAGGAAGGCATTTTTGCACAGATGTCTAGAGAAGAGAGTTTTCAAGGAATGAAATGTCAGAAATGTTCGATGATGTGAAAAGTTGCAGAGCAGCTTGATTAGGGGGTGGTGGTAGATCGTGGAGGTTGTCACTGAGTACTGAAAGAAAAGGCGAGGTGAGTAGTGGAGTCCTAAGCCAGACAGAGAGATAGAGTGACTGGGTGTGAGACCATGGAGGCCACACACAAGAGTAGCCTTTTAGAAAGTTTGATGGTAAAGACAGACGATCATAACTCCAGGCATAGCTTGGTCGAGGGCGGGTTTTACAGGCTGTATTTACCTATTTGCAGGTTGACTGAAGGGAGATGATGGATGGTGCATGGTGCTGGGGGTTGTGGGTTGAGATGGGATCAGGTATACAGAAAAGCATGCAGAGAGGAGTGTATGGATGCCCTGACTGCTTCTGTAGAACCCTAGGCCAACATTAGGCATGGAGGGAATGGAATGTGGCTCAAAGAGATGTGCAGTCTCAGACACAGACCACATGGCTCAGAGTCTTACAGGGCTCTCCTTGCCTCTGCATGGCCCTTCTCACAGGGTTTAAGTTTTGAACAGTCCTTTTGTTGCTCTGGGTTTGGGCTGTGACTGGAGAGACAGAGCAGAGAGCAAGGGCTGAGGAAAGACCAAGAGGGCAGGAACTCACAGAGGGGAGTCTACTACCCTCTCTGCCTGCCCTGGTATGGGCTGTCTCCTGACCTGGATGTACGGATGACCTGCCATTAGTTCTTTTAAGAATGCATTTGGTGGGGAGGAGTCAAGATGGCGGAGAAGTAGCAGGCTGAGACTACTTCGGGTAGCGGGAGATCAGCTAAATAGCTTATCTAAAGATTGCAAACACCTACAAATCTAACGGGAGATTGAAGAGAAGAAGAACAGCAATTCTAGAAACAGAAAATCAACCACTATCTGAAAGGTAGGACTGGCGGAGAAGTGAATCCAAAGCGATGGGAAGATAGACCGTGGGGGGAGGGGCCGGCTCCCGGCGAGCGGCGGAGCAACAGAGCAAAATCTAGACTTTTAAAAGTCTGTTCCGCTGAGGGACATCGCTCCAGAGGCTTAACTGGGGTGAAGCCCAGGCGGGGTCAGCGCGGCCTCAGGTCCCGCAGGGTCACAGAAGGATCGGGGGTGTCTGAGTGTCGCAGAGCTTACCGGTATTAGAACGGGGAAGCCGGCTGCAGAAACAGAGCCGAGGAGTGACTCTCAGCTCGGGGTTGCCTTGAACCGGTCGCAGGCTCAGTCGGCTCGGAGCGCGGCCGGAGGCCAGGGTGACGGGAGTCATTGGGCGCTGTTCTCTGAGGGCGCACTGAGGAGTGGGGCCCTGGGCTATCGGCTCCTCCGGGCCGGAGACCAGGAGGCCGCCATCTTCATTCCCGTCTTCCGGAACTCTACGGAAAGCGCTCAGGGAACAAAAGCTCCCGAAAGCAAACCCGATCGGGTTACTCAGCTACTCAGCGCGGCCCCGGGTAAGGGCGGTGCAACTCCGCCTGGGGCAAAGACGCTTGAGAATCACTACAACAGGCCCCTCCCCCAGAAGATTAACGGGAAACCAGGCCAGGACCAAGTTCACCTACCCAGGAGTGCTGTTTCAATACCAAGGAGAGCGGCAGAATTCCAGAGGAGAAGAAAGCAAAGCACGGAAGTCATGGCTTTCTCCCCATGATTTTTTAGCCTTGCAGTTAATTTAATTTTTTTTTTCTTTTTCAATTTTTTTTTTCTTTTTCTCTTTTTCTGCTAAATTTTTTTAACTTTTACCGTTTTCTTTTTTAACGTTTTTTAAATAGTTTATCTAATATATATATTTTTTTTCCTCTTTTTATATTTTTTCTTTACCGGCTTTCTTCTTTTTAATAGTTTCTTTTTTTTTTTTTTCTTTCTGAAACCCTTTTTATCCCCTTTCTCCCCCCTCACGATTAGGGATCTCTTCTGATTTGGCTAAAGCATATTTTCCTGGGGTTGTTGCCACCCTTTTAGTATTTTACTTGCTCCTTCATAAACTCTTATCTGGACAAAATGACAAGGCGGAAAAATTCACAACAAAAAAAAGAACAAGAGGCAGTACCAAAGGCTAGGGACCTAATCAATACAGACATTGGTAATATGTCAGATATAGAGTTCAGAATGACGATTCTCAAGGTTCTAGCCGGGCTTGAAAAAGGCATGGAAGATATTAAAGCAACCCTCTCGGGAGATATAAAAGCCCTTTCTGGAGAAATAAGAGAACTAAAATCTAACCAAGTTGAAATCAAAAAAGCTATTAATGAGGTGCAATCAAAAGTGAGGCTCTCACTGCTAGGATAAATGAGGCAGAAGAAAGAATTAGCGATACAGAAGACCAAATGACAGAGAATAAAGAAGCTGAGCAAAAGAGGGAGAAACAGCTACTGGACCACGAGGGGAGAATTCGAGAGATAAGTGACACCATAAGACGAAACAACATTAGAATAATTGGGATTCCAGAAGAAGAGGAAACAGAGAGGGGAGCAGAAGGTATATTGGAGAGAATTATTGGAGAGAATTTCCCCAATATGGCAAAGGGAACAAGCATCAAAATTCAGGAGGTTCAGAGAACCCCCCTCAAAATCAATAAGAATAGGTCCACACACCGTCACCTAATAGTAAAATTGACAAGTCTTAGTGACAAAGAAAAGATCCTGAAAGCAGCCCGGGAAAAGAAGTCTGTAACGTACAATGGTAAAAATATTAGATTGGCAGCAGACTTATCCACAGAGACCTGGCAGGCCAGAAAGAGCTGGCATGATATATTCAGAGTACTAAATGAGAAAAACATGCAGCCAAGAATACTATATCCAGCTAGGCTATCATTGAAAATAGAAGGAGAGATTAAAAGCTTCCAGGACAAACAAAAACTGAAAGAATTTGCAAATACCAAACCAGCTCTACAGGAAATATTGAAAGGGGTCCTCTAAGCAAAGAGAGACCCTCAAAGTAGTAGATCAGAAAGAAACAGAGACAATATACAGTAACAGTCACCTTACAGGCAATACAATGGCACTAAATTCATATCTCTCAATACTTACCCTGAGTGTTAATGGGCTAAATGCCCCAATCAAAAGACACAGGGTATCAGAATGGATAAAAAAAACAAAACCCATCTATATGTTGCCTACAAGAAACTCATCTTAAACCCGAAGACACCTCCAGGTTTAAAGTGAGGGGGTGGAAAAGAATTTACCATGCTAATGGACATCAGAAGAAAGCAGGAGTGGCAATCCTTATATCAGACCAATTAGATTTTAAGCCAAAGACTATAATAAGAGATGAGGAAGGACACTATATCATACTCAAAGGAACTGTCCAACAAGAAGATCTAACAATTTTAAATATCTATGCCCCTAATGTGGGAGCAGCCAACTATATAAACCAATTAATAACAAAATCAAAGAAACACATCGACAAGAATACAATAATAGTAGGGGATTTTAACACTCCCCTCACTGAAATGGACAGATCATCCAAGCAAAAGATCAACAAGGAAATCAAGGCCTTAAATGACACACTGGACCAGATGGACATCACAGATATATTCAGAACATTTCATCCCAAAGCAACAGAATACACATTCTTCTCTAGTGCACATGGAACATTCTCCATAATAGATCACATTCTTGGTCCTAAATCAAGTCTCAACCGGTATCAAAAGATTGGGATCATTCCCTGCATATTTTCAGACCACAATGCTCTAAAGCTAGAACTCAATCACAAGAGGAAATTTGGAAAGAACCCAAATACATGGAGACTAAACAGCATCCTTCTAAGGAATGAATGGGTCAACCAGGAAATTGAAGAATTGAAATAATTTATGGAAACAAATGATAATGAAAACACAACGGTTCAGAATCTGTGGGACACAACAAAGGCAGTCCTGAGAGGAAAATATATAGGGGTACAAGCCTTTCTCAAGAAACAGGAAAGGTCTCAGGTACACAACCTAACCCTACACCTAAAGGAGCTGGAGAAAGAACAAGAAAGAAACCCTAAACCAGGCAGGAGAAGAGAAATCATAAAGATCAGAGCAGAAATCAATGAAATAGAAACCAAAAAAACAATAGAACAAATCAATGAAACTAGGAGCTGGTTCTTTGAAAGAATTAATAAGATTGATAAACGCCTGGCCAGACTTATCAAAAAGAAAAGAGAAAGGACACAAATAAATAAAATCATGAATGAAAGAGGAGAGATCACAACGAACACCAAAGAAATACAGACAATTATAAGAACATACTATGAGCAACTCTACGCCAACAAATTTGACAATCTGGAAGAAATGGATGCATTCCTAGAGACATATAAACTACCACAACTGAACCAGGGAGAAATGGAAAGCCTGAACAGACCCATAACCAGTAAGGAGATTGAAACAGTCATCAAAAATCTCCAAACAAACAAAAGCCCAGGGCCAGACGGCTTCCCGGGGGAATTCTACCAAACATTTAAAGAAGAACTAATTCCTATTCTCCTGAAACTGTTCCAAAAAATAGAAATGGAAGGAAAACTTCCAAACTCATTTTATGAGGCCAGGATCACCTTGATCCCAAAACCAGACAAGGATCCCAACAAAAAAGAGAACTACAGACCAATATCCTTGATGAACACAGATGCAAAAATTCTCGCCAAAATACTAGCCAATAGGATTCAACAGTACATTAAAAGGATTATTCACCACGACCAAGTGGGATTTATTCCAGGGCTGCAAGGTTGGTTCAACATCCGCAAATCAATCAATGTGATACAACACATTAATAAAAGAAAGAACAAGAACCATATGATACTCTCCATAGATGCTGAAAAAGCATTTGACAAAGTACAGCATCCCTTCCTGATCAAAACTCTTCAAAGTGTAGGGATAGACGGTACTTACCTCAATATTATCAAAGCCATCTATGAAAAACCCACCGCAAATATCATTCTCAATGCAGAAAAACTGAAAGCTCTTCTGCTAAGGTCAGGAACACAGCAGGGATGTCCGTTATCACCATTGCTATTCAACATAGTACTAGAAGTCCTAGCCTCAGCAATCAGACAACAAAAGGAAATTAAAGGCATCCAAATCGGCAAAGAAGAAGTCAAACTATCACTCTTCGCAGATGATATGATACTATATGTGGAAAACCCAAAAGACTCCACTCCAAAACTGCTAGAACTGGTACAGGAATTCAGTAAAGTGTCAGGATATAAAATCAATTCAGAGAAATCAGTTGCATTTCTCTACACCAAAAACAAGACAGAAGAAAGAGAAATTAAGGAGTCCATCCCATTTACAATTGCACCCAAAACTATAAGATACCTAGGAATAAACCTAACCAAAGAGACTAAGAATCTATACTCAGAAAATTATAAAGTACTCATGAAAGAAGTTGAGGAAGACACAAAGAAATGGAAAAATGTTCCATGCTCCTGGATTGGAAGAATAAATATTGTGAAAATGTCTATGCTACCTAAAGCAATCTACACATTTAATGCAATTCCTATCAAAGTACCATCCATTTTTTTCAAAGAAATGGAACAAATAATCCTAAAATTTATATGGAACCAGAAAAGACCTCGAATAGCCAAAGGAATATTGAAAAAGAAAGCCAAAGTTGGTGGCATCACAATTCCGGACTTCAAGCTCTATTACAAAGCTGTCATCATCAAGACAGCATGGTACTGGCACAAAAACAGACACATAGATCAATGGAACAGAATAGAGAGCCCAGAAATGGACCCTCAACTCTATGGTCAACTCATCTTCGACAAAGCAGGAAAGAATGTCCACTGGAAAAAAGACAGCCTCTTCAATAAATGGTGTTGGGAAAATTGGACAGCCACATGCAGAAAAATGAAATTGGATCATTTCCTTACACCACACACGAAAATAGACTCAAAATGTATGAAGGATCTCAATGTGAGAAAGGAATCCATCAAAATCCTCGAGGAGAACACAGGCAGCAACCTCTTCGACGTCAGCCGCAGCAACATCTTCCTAGGAACATCACCAAAGGCAAGGGAAGCAAGGGCAAAAATGAACTTTTGGGATTTTATCAAGATCAAAAGCTTTTGCACAGCAAAGGAAACAGTGAACAAAACCAAAAGACAACTGACAGAATGGGAGAAGATATTTGCAAATGACATATCAGATAAAGGGCTAGTATCCAAAATCTATAAAGAACTTAGCAACTCAACACCCAAAGAACAAATAATCCAATCAAGAAATGGGCAGAGGACATGAACAGACATTTCTGCAAAGAAGACATCCAGATGGCCAACAGACACATGAAAAAGTGCTCCATATCACTCGGCATCAGGGAAATACAAATCAAAACCACCATGAGATATCACCTCACACCAGTCAGAATGGCTAAAATAAACAAGTCAGGAAATGACAGATGCTGGCGAGGATGCGGAGAAAGGGGAACCCTCCTACACTGTTGGTGGGAATGCAAGCTGGTGCAACCACTCTGGAAAACAGCATGGAGGTTCCTCAAAATGTTGAAAATAGAACTACCCTATGACCCTGCAATTGCACTGCTGGGTATTTACCCTAAAGATACAAACGTAGTGATCCCAAGGGGCTCGTGCACCTGAATGTTTATAGCAGCAATGTCTACAATAGCCAAACTATGGAAAGAACCTAGATGTCCATCTACAGACGAATGGATCAAGAAAATGTGGTATATATACACAATGGAATACTATGCAGCCATCAAAAGAAATGTAATCTTGCCATTTGCGACGACGTGGATGGAACTAGAGGGTATCATGCTTAGCGAAATAAGTCAATCGGAGAAAGACAACTATCATATGATCTCCCTGATATGAGGGAGAGGAGATGCAACATGGGGGTTGAGGGGGTAGGAGAAGAGTAAATGAAACAAGATGGGATTGGGAGGGAGACAAACCATAAGTGACTCTTAATCTCACAAAACAAACTGAGGGTTGATGGGGGGAGGTGGTTGGGAGAGGGGGGTGGGGTTATGGATATTGGGGAAGGTATGTGCTATGGTGAGTGCTGTGAAGTGTGTAAACCTGGCAATTTGCAGACCTGTACCCCTGGGGATAAAAATATATGTTTATATAGCTGTAAAAAAAAAAAAAGAAAAAGAAAAAAGAAAGGATGAATACCCAAGTTTTGTAGCAACATGGTCGGGACTGGAAGAGATTATGCTGAGTGAAATAAGTCAAGCAGAGAGAGTCAATTATCATATGGTTTCACTTATTTGTGGAGCATAACAAATAGCATGGAGGACAAGGGGAGATGGAGAGGAGAAGGGAGTTGAGGGAAATTGGAAGGGGAGGTGAACCATGAGAGACTATGGACTCTGAAAATCGATCTGAGAATTTTGAAGGGGTGGGGGGTGGGAGGTTGGGGGCACCAGGTGGTGGGTATTGTAGAGGGCACGGATTGCATGGAGCACTGGGTGTGGTGCAAAAATAATGAATACTGTTATGCTGAAAAAATAAAAAATTAATTAAAAAAAAAAAAAAAGAATGCATTTGGCTTTACCCTGCCTGAAAGCAACACATGTTTACTGAAGAATAGTGGGAAACCCCCAGAAAAACTGAAAAAAGAAAATAAGCACTCAGCTGAAGACAACCATTGAAGAGTTCTGGCACCTTTTCCTCCCAACTTTCACTGAAGTTGAATAGATAAATGCATATATATGAAGTGATTTCTGGGAAAGACCAAAAAAAAAAAAAAAAAAAAAAAAGATACCAACAACAAGAAAACAAAAAAGAGAACAAAGCAGAAGAAAATGGTGTTCATTTTCTTCCCAAGGCTGCCCTTTCTCCATACTGCTACTTGGTTTTTTTGTTTGTTTGTTTGTTTTGGTTTTTTAATTTTTTTATTTTTTTCAGCATTTATTTTTTCAGGCATTGACTGGAGGCTTCTGTGACAGGAACATGTTTTTGGCTACCACTGTCTGGCTCACTCATTGGCCCGGGGCCACCCCACAAATGGTGTGAAGTTCACTGGAAAGCTGATGCAGATCCTGAAGGACTAACAGCTGGGGGCCTTGTGTGAACCATGCTCCTCACAGCTGAGCAGCTAGCCATTTTTAGAAAGAGGATCAGAAGGGCCCATCTCTGTTTCTGCCCATCATGAAGAGCACACTTCTCTTGGATTGCAATTAAATAAATATGAAGTATCCAGCTTTCTATGTGTAAATGCAATCTGCAAATTACTACTGAAATTTTCATTTTGTGTGTTGTGGGGGGTGGGAGGGACACAGAGTTACATGTAGCCAAACAGATACAAGTATGGTTGGTCAGATTTACCTAATGAAAGATCACAGCCTAAGAATAGCAGTAGGTATTCAAAATCAGACTTTTTCAACAACCTTGCACGAAATGCACTATGATTCAATTTTTCAGTTGAGGAAGTTGCAGGCCTCATTGTTCAGGAGACTTTTGTTCTAGGTCATGCGACTAGGACATCCTTTCCATACAACTAGGAACTGAGATATCTGTATTATAAGACACTTTGCATTATACTGGGGTGAGCGATGTGAAAAATTGCAGAAAAGAATATGACTGCTCAGCTTGTATTTTGTCAAAATAGCTCAGTTCTTAAGTACTCTAGTCCAGACTCCAGGGATGTTTGGTATAGTCTTTATTGTGTTAAAATAAAATAGTATGGCTTTTGGCCACACGCAACATGGGACAATTAACTTTTGGCTTTGTAATATTTGAGTAGTTGTTTTCTACACATCTATAGATGTTAACTCATCGCATTTGTGGAGAAAGTTCTGACTTCTTTCCATAGGACCTTGGGGTTTATCAATTTACTTTTTATTTCTAGCTTTACATATTATTTATCTAATCTATTTTAGAAATAAAATGTCACCGTCAAAACACAAAGTTCAGTCGATTATGATATCAAGTATAAGGAGTTTTTGAATATAAAAAAGTAATCCCCTACCTGTATCATTTTCAGTATTTTATACACAACATGTGGTAAGCATTTCAGTAATTGTTCTCTATTTTTTTAACTATTGAAGTTGATTTCTCTCTTGTATTTAGTAAGATATTAGAATCAGCTGGGTGGCCAGATATCTACTTCTAAAGCTAGAGAAGTGATATCATAACTTGTCTAGATATTTACTGATGAGAAAATTCAGCATCAGGGCAGATTATCAGCTTACCCTTGGTTCTTTCTAAACTGAGTATGTGAGGTCACAGAGACCATCAGATAAGAGGACCAACGATCACTTATGAGGTCATCTTCCTTATGTTTCTCTTAGCCTCATATACCTCCAAAATTTCACTACTAAAAATATAAGAAGTGGAAAATAGGATGTCTTTTACCTGGAAGGAAGCATCCTGAGAACTGTGTTTAACATTGCTTTCTGATATTCATCCATCTGTCCACCCATCCATTCACAGTGACCTCCCAAATCTCAGTCATGTTATCTGTGAAGTTCAGAATGCAGACATAGAAATGGGCCATCACAGGAGTTACTAGAAGTGGATGTCCTCATGTGTCTCATCTCCTGTGCTTTGGAGATGACCTTGAGCTTGGCACCACATCAATCTCCAGCTGCTCCCACAGAAATGGCAGTGAAACCAGAGATACCTAGTCTGGGAGGATCTTTTCATAAAAGAGAATATTCTACATACTGTGATGTGACTGCTGTCATTTAGGCTGTGCTCTGACAAAAAGTGTTGAATATTTTGAGAAGAAACAAGCGCTGATGCTGGATCTGCTGGAATACAAAAACAAAAACATAAACAAAAACCAAGAAGACCACCTGAAGGTTAAAAGGTTAAAACATAAATTTTACAGTACTTTAAGGTACTTTCATGGAAATGCTTGAGGAGCTACCGGGTAAAGATCAGTAGACCTCAGGGCCTGGTAGAACCCATTACTGTTTGGATGAACCTGATTGGCATATTTGTGATCTGAAACATTGACCGCAACTACATGAGGTGTAGCCATGGAAAAAAATATGCCAAGAGATTTGTCATGATCTAATGGGGACTTGAAGGAAAGAGAAGGGTGATTTCCAGGTGATCCTGTGATGTTGAGACCATGTAGCTATCTTGAAGAGTGCTGATAGTGCCCATTTCCAGAATCATACAGCCCACTGGACAAGGGATGCTTGCAAAAACTGTGGCAAAAGGTTGGCACAAAGATAAATTCTTTGCAGGTTCTCTTCCCATTCTACCTAGTTTGCCTATAGGTGACTAATAAATTGACTGTGGAAATGGAGGACAGTATGACTGGCTCAGAGAGGGACCCTTTCACTCTGTAATTTGAGGAATGGTTTACCTTCTCCTTTCCCTGTCTGTGACTACAAACTGTCCTCCTTTTAATAAACTCACTATTTGACTTTCTTTCTCCCTTTCCTCCAGGCTCAGTCTTTTCTAGACTCTTCATGGGAAGAAGCCAACTCTGCATCTTTGCCTCCCACAGGTATTACAGTAACTTCCTAATTTCCTCTCCTGCCTCTCCCATACTCTCTTCTGTGCAGATATGAATTTCTGACCTTGGTGAGGCAAGGCTCTGGTGAAGTCTTTTTCATTGGAGAGTGGGTCTTTGTTATAGAGAATCTTCTGGGTGTATTTCAAATCCCCAGAGCCATGAGGGGATCTTTCTTGGTTCTTTCTTGTGAGGATCTGAGGGATCTTGGAGGGTAAAGTCAAGAAAGTCTAAGAGTCTCCCTAAGTCACCAGAGTTATTCACTGCCATGCTAGTCTACATTCTGTTTCTGTCAATTTGTCAAAATTACCATTCAGGTGTTCTTACCAGCTTATGGCTTTAGAAGCTTCTGCTCCAGGCAAGTAGACCTTGGCTGTGATCTCTATATTCTCCTGTGTCTCCACCTTTCAGGGTGGCCCTTAGCCTTGTAACCTCAGTTCTCTGACAAGTCCAGGAAAATTACTGATTTTCAGTTTTTTTCACTTCTTTCTTATGTTGAGGATAGGAGTGACAACTTCTGTTTACGTGTTAATACTGGGACCAGAAGTCTATCCATAGCTTATTTTGAACACAGGAGTCCATGAAATTCCCATAATGTATAAGATAGTCAAGTTGCTCCTCTGCTTCCAGCCTATCTTGGAGTAAAAGCCAAAGTGCTTTCATTGGCCCACAAGGCTTCCATGATCTGCACACTCTCTTGTGTACCCATTGGCCACTTCTCTTATTTTCCTCTTTCTATCTCTCCTCCAACCACCTTGGTCTCTTAGCTGTCCCTTAAACATACCAGCAAACTCCCAACCCGGGACCTTTGCACTGGCCTGGAATGATTCTTTCTCCTAGGTGTCCACTGTCCCTGAACAAAAGTCACAGATACCTTGTGATGACTTCCCTGACCACCCTATTGAATATAACAGCCCCACAGTCCTCTCTCACATCCTCATTTCCCCATCCCTTCCCAGCCTTATTTAAATAGCACTTTCACCACAGGACATGCTTCATACAGTATTTTTCTAATTTTTTATGTTTATTGTCTCTCTTTCCTACCAGATAGTAAGGTCCATGAAAGCAGGGATTTTTGCTTTTTGTGCTTGTTTTATTCCTTGCTTTATAGACCAGTGATATAATAAAATTGTTAATTCAGGATTATCCAGTGATGTCAAAACCATCAAGTGAATGTTTGATGGTGAATGAAACACTTGTACAATGCCAAAGCAACACAACACAAATTAGTTTCAGGTTTCAAAGGGAAAAACATTAACTACTAAATAGAGAAATCAAACTGTCACCCCTCTAATTCAGTGGTGAAGCTTAGTATCATTAATGGTGGGCCAACCAGATGTTCTGTGTTTCCTTAGGTGTTACAAAATGAAGTTGGTAACATTACTTATACATTATCTAGCCAGATATGCTTAACTTGAATCCATAGAGCTCCTAGTTTATGATAGCTCTTAGTTTATGAAGTAAACAAACAAACAAACAAAAGAATGAAACAGATAAAGGGAATTAAGAGTTACAAACTTACAGTTATACATGGAGATGAAAAGTACAGCACAGAGTACATAGTCAATAATATTATAACAATGTTACATGGTGACGGATGGTGAGTAACCATAGTGAGCAATGAGTAAATGTATAGAAGTGTCTAATCAATATGCTGTACAACTGAAATTAATATAATATTGTATGTTAATTATACTTAAGTAAAAATAAAAAAAATTACCAAAGAATGACAATATGCATGACTACAAAAACATAGTTCTAAAAAAATAAAAACATGTTTATATGCAATACTATTATATTTATTAACATTTAAAATGTTCAAAATGATAACTTACATTGGTTAAATAAAATATATAAATAGTAAAATCTTTTTAAAAAATTCATCATGAAGAAGCTGGACAAATTTAGAACATGGTATGTCCTGTAAAATAACAGTTCAGGATTGTTACAATAAAGGATCTGTTCTAAATGAAAAGAGACATAAAGAATAAAATAGGTGCAATGTATGGGCTTGGATTGGCTGTGATTTGTGCAAAACAATCTTAAAAGGTATATTTAGGTCCTTGAGGAGAATCTAAATTCTAGTATTAGGTGAGAGGAACAGTTTCTGAAATAAAGATGATGAATATGAACTGGAAAAATTAGCTTTCAAGGAGATATAGAGGTTATGAGCTCATTTTGGTAAAAAATAAGATGTTTTACGGAGGAGCATATTAAAAAGAAGTATACACATGCAGATTTTTTTTTTTAAATCCAGAATTTAGCTCATAGACTCCTTCGAATTTTTGTTTCTGGATGGAAGGAAGGAAATTGCCCTCGAGTACAAATAAGAAAGGAGAGGGACCAAACTGCTTCATATTTCAAGATCTATATCTGCCACACACATAAAGGTAAAGTGTTCATTATGGTCAGTTTGCATAGCTGTAAGCACAGAATGTTTTAGAACAGTGTGCCTTTACTTACTCAAAATTTCTGGATTTGTTTAATTCAAATTGACCTTCCTCTAATTAAAATAAATTCATGAGTTTTATTAAATTATATCATACCTAACCCCATTTCTTCATTATGTAAGTGTTTCAGAAAGTCTGGAAATTTCTCCTTTAATCTGGATTTTAATTTATAGACTCGACCTTGAAAGACAGAATCTCAGTTATTTGGTCTTGAGTTTCAGATCCTTTAGAGAATTTTTTTTTCTTCTCTCCTCTATTCCTGCCTTCCTCTTTCTCTCTGTTTTTTCCTCTTACTTTCCTTCCTGCTTTCTGTCCCTTCTATCTCCTTCATCTTTTCTCTCTTTCCACCACCCACTAACACCATATTCATTTTAGATTTTTTTAAGACAAAATGTAAGGGTTTTTCCTAACAAAACTCTGATTTCGTTTTTGTCTGTCCTTTTTTCATAGAAAGCCACTATTTTGTTTTGTTACTTTTATTATGTGCATGTTTTTATACTTTTTATATAAATACAAACTGAATGTTTCACCATTCACTAAAGCATATATTACCATAAATTGTGTCTATAATGAATATGTCATATTTTGCATATTTTTTGGACTTTATATATATCATCCTGTTCTAGGGCTTTGTATCTTTCTTTTTTTGTCCACATTGTGTTTTTGAGATTTATCCGTGTTTCTATAAGTAGGTAGATTTAGTCTGTTTTTTAGCTGCTGCACAGTGTCACATTTTATGAATATATCAAAATCTATCCTATTAAAATGTAAATATATTTGAGCTCCTCTTGTTTTGTCTTTGAAAGAAAGCTGAAGTTAACATTTTTTATGTCTCACTTGGATGTATGAATGTTAGAAAGTTTCTCTAAGATACATACACAGAGGCAGAAATTCTAGGTGTTGGACAATGTACATCTTTGACTTTACTAGACAGTACTAAATTGTGTTCCAAAGTGGTTGTTACAGTTCCATCAACATTAAGTGGGAATTCCTGTTGTATCACATATGGCCAACAATAGGTATTTTCAGACTTTAAAGATTAGTTAATTTAAGGGTGCCTGGGTGGCTCAATTGGTTGAGCATCTGACTCTTGATTTCAGCTCAAGTCATGATCTCAGGGTTGTAAGATCGAGCCCTGCATTGGGCTGCCCATTCAGTGTGAAGTCTGCTTGAGGTTTTTTTCTCCCTCCCTCACTTGCATTCTCTCTCTCTCTAAAATAAATAAATAAAATCTTTAAAAAATTAGTCAGTTTGATAAATGTGAAATTATATCTCATTGCTTTCATCTTGTTTTCCTTATTAGTAGTAAGATTAAAAATATTTTCATATATTAAATAGCCATTGGGTTTCCTGTTTTGTGAATTGCCCATTTTTCTGTTGGGTTATTGATTTTTATTTCTTCTTTGTATGTTCTTGATACTAATTCTTTTGTTAGTTATATATGTTGCAAATATTTTCTCAGTCTGGGGCTTGTTTTTTTTCACTATTTGTGTTCATTTATTGTAAAAAAAAAAAACAACCTGTTTTAATATAGTAAATTCATTAATTTTTCATTGTGCTATTTGTGCTTTTCTGTGTTTTATTTAAGAACTACTTCCATACTTGGACATCATTTAGTCTCTATTCTTTCCTTTTTTAATATATTTTATTTTATTTCTTTTAGCAATTTTATTTATTTGAGAGAGAGAGAGAGGAAAAGAGAGTGCAAACAGGGGAATCAGCAGGCAGAAGGAGAAGCAGGCTCCTGCTGAGCAAGGAGCCTATGCTCTACTCTATCCCGGGACTCTGGGATCGTGACCTGAGCTGAAGGCAGACACTTAACCAACTGAGCCACCCAGGTGTTCCTAAGATTTCATTTTTAAGTTATCTTCTTCACACCCAAGCTGGGGCTTGAACCCACAACACAGAGATCAGGGTTACACATTCCATCACCTGAGCCAACCAGGTTCCTCTCATTTATTTCCTTCAAAATGTTAAAGTTTTGCTTTTTCTGGATTTTTTTTTTAAATTTTCCAGGGACATTTTTAATGTTTATATAGCATAAAGTAAGGAATTGTATGGATATCTTCTCTTCCAATCACTACTAATTTATTAGCCCTCCCTTAGTCCATTGTAATTACACGTTTGTCATACCAAGTATCCACACATGTGGTTGTGTTCCACTCTTAGTCCCACACAGCCATCCCTGATGACTGTGCCAATGGCAGTGTAAATCCAGTATTGATAACCATTAGTTACTATCAATTCATATTCTGGGATAATAAATATCCCTTGACTTATTTCTAAAATATGCCACAGATTTTCTCAGTTGTTTCATTCTAACCTGTCTGAAAGTTCCCCTCCCTTCCCTCCTTTTTCCTTCCTTCCTTTTCTTTCTTAAGATTTTATTCATTTATTTGAGAGAGTGCTAGTGAGGGCACAAGCAGGGGGAGTGGCAGAGGGAGAGAGAGAAGCAGACTCCCCACTTAGCAGAGAGCCTGATGCAGGACTCAATCCCAGGACCCTGGGATCATGACCTGAGCTGAAGGCAGATGCTTAACCGACTGAGCCACCCAGGTGCCCCAAAGTTCCTCTTTTCTTTCAGTCTCTGTCATATTATTTCCTTTCCTTTTACAACTATGTATTATTGAGTTTGAATTCATCTGGACACTAAAAAGCCATGTGGCATGGAAAGATAACTGAACTAGTGAAAGCAGCATACCCAGATCTCCTAAGGAAGACATTAATGGCTACAAACTCTGATGATTTTTAGTTTATTTCTACTTTGAAAACAAAGCCAACTACCATCATGCATCCTTGAGCCATGATATACTCTTGACTCTAATGGTGAGGACTGGACTTGGAATCAGGTAAGCTCTCTGGCCACATCCCTTCCCCTTGACCACAGTGATTAGTTTAGGGCAGTTGTCTGAGCAGAACTGGTTTGTTCACTGAAGTTCAAGACTTTTGTTCCACATTTGAGAAAAGCAAGTAAAGTCCTTTGTATCTCCTGTATTGACACCTGGATAACTGCAGCCATCCTGGATCAGAAGCAGGATGGAGGGTGAGGCAGACACCATGCAAGATGGAGCCCAGGGATGGAGAGACACTGGGTTCTTTGTGACATTGCTGGGTTGCTGGATCAACTCTTGCTGGAAACCCAAAGTGTGGAGTTTTCGATCAGTCAAGGGAATATATTCTTAGATTATTAAAAGTAGCTTGAGTTGGGAATTTTTTTAAAGATTTCTTTTAGTTATTTATTTGAGAGAGAGCAAGAGTGAGAGGAAGAGAGCAAGAGCTGCGGGGAGGGGGATGGGGAAGCAGAGGGAGAAGGACAAGCAGACTGCTTGCTGACACGGGGCTTGAACCCAGGACTCTGGGATCATGACACAAGCTGAAGGCCGATGCTTAATTGACTGAGCCACTCAAGCACCCTGGGAATTTTTTTTTCTTTTGTAAGTAAAATAATTCTAATTCATATAGCTATTTTAAAAAACCTTTTCTATTTCTCAGCTGTTGAATTACTTGAATAAGTTGCTACTCACTGGCCTAAGGACTCTTAAACATACATTTATATTCTGATAACAAACCTTTCCCACAGTGGAATGGTCACACATGAAACTTTGTCTAGAGTTTTTATTAGAAACAAGTAACAACTGAGGAAAAAAGAAGACCTCAGATAAAACTTTCATTTCTATTAGCTAAGAGTGATTGGAGAAAAAAATTGGCAGTTAGCTTTTGAGTACTTCAGGTCTAAACCCACAACTCTTGACTCTCTTGACTCCCACCCCACCCCCCGCCCCCACACACACACACAGTTCCAGCATTCCACTGTTAGGAAGTAACAAGGAGGAGATGGTGCAGAATTAACCTGGGGGTAACTATTTATGGCTTATATGATCAAGAAAGACATAAAAATCAATGTTACTTGATTCCTGGTGAGGAGAGCTGAGGGTCTCAGTTAAGAGGTGAGTTAAAGAAATGTTTAACTCTGGCTTTCTAAATTGAGTTTGGGAAGCCCCAGAGTTGTGATTCTGATTCCTCGTCAGGAATGGACCCCTCCCTGTTCTTCCCCAGTACAGAAATAAAGCCAGTCTTGAGGTTAATAAAATTAATACATTACTGGCCTTCCAGGTTCTATGGCAACAGGCTTGCTGGTTGGCCCTATAGCCCGTCGGCCTTATGGTGACAGGAGGGTAACATCACAGAGGAAAGGTCTTCCCATGGGGCCCAGTTATTTTCTTACTTAGCATAGCTTACACAATCAGTATTACATGAAAACTTACATCCCAAAGACTCCTTCAAAACCATTTCTGGCTCCAAATGACTCGATTCCACTTTGACTCATTTTCCACCATTTTCTCCTTTTCATCCCTTCCAAGTTATTTAAATGAGAATGGAGGGACAAATTATAACCTTTGCCTTTCTGTTTGACCTCCAGTTTGCTCTGAACTCTTCTTTTTTCCTTTTTTCTTCCCATCGAGCAAGTGCTTCTAAAATTTACTAGCATCTAAAATTTACTAGCAATATGACTGCTGAGGCACTTAGCACAGTATCTGCCCATGCAATCATGATGTTAAAGAGCACAGCTCAGGGGCTAAAACAGAGCAGGTACACAGTAAATGTGAGCTGCTCTAACACCAGTTTGATTATTATTGTTGGTTTTATAATGGCTTTTCATACATTTCAAATGTCACTTCAGGGATAAAAATATCCATAGCTAGGCAATATCTGTTTTTTATTGTGTTCATAGAACATTAATTTTTACTTGTGGGACATATTCTAAATGCCAACATGCATCATCTAAAGGAGATCCATTTTGACATACATAATAGTCTAGATTTATGCGATTTTGGTAGGTTTCTTTAAAAGGCTGATTCTCTTTTTGAAGTTTAAATATGATTGAATGACTTTTTCTTTTTTTTTTTCTTTTTTATTTATTTTTTTAATTTTCAGCATAACAGTATTCGTTGTTTTTGTACCACACCCAGTGCTCCATGCAGTCCGTGCCCTCTCTAATACCCACCACCTGGTTCCCCCAACCTCCCACCCCCCACACCTCTTCAAACCCTTTAGATTGTTTTTCAGAGTCCATAGTCTCTCATTGTACACCTCCCCTTCCAATTTCCCCCAACTGCCTTCTCCTAACTCCCCATGTCCTCCATGCTATTTGTTATGCTCCACAAATAAGTGACTTTTTCTTTTTTTAAACAAAGCCATCCTATCAAACACATGAAAAAAATGTTCATCATCACTAGCCATCAGGGAGATTCAAATTGAAACCACATTGAGATACCACCTTACACCAGTTAGAATGGCCAAAATTAGCAAGACAGGAAACAGCATGTGTTGGAGAGAATGTGGAGAAAGGGGAACCCTCTTCCACTGTTGGTGGGAATGCAAGTTGGTGCAGCCACTTTGGAGAACAGTGTGGAGATTCCTCAAGAAATTAAAAATAGAGCTTCCCTATGACCCTGCTATTGCACTACTGGGTATTTACCCCAAAGATACAGATGTAGTGAAAAGAAGGGCCACCTGTACCCCAATGTTTATAGCAGCAATGGCCACAGTCACCAAACTGTGGAAAGAACCAAGATGCCCTTCCACAGACAAATGGATAAGGAAGATGTGGTCCATATACACTATGGAGTATTATGCCTCCATCAGAAAGCATGAATACCCAACTTTTGTAGCAAGATGGATGGGACTGGAAGAGATTATGCTGAGTGAAATAAGTCAAGCAGAGAGAGTCAAGTATCATATGGTTTCACTTGTTTGTGGAGCATAACAAATAGCATGGAGGACAAGGGGAGATGGAGAGGAGAAGGGAGTTGAGGGAAATTGGAAGGGGAGGTGAACAATGAGAGACTATGGACTCTGAAAAACAATCTGAGGGTTTTGAAGGGGCGGGGGGTGGGAGGTTGGGGGAACCAGGTGGTGGGTATTGGAGAGGGCACGGATTGCATGGATCACTGGGTGTGGTGCAAAAACAATGAATACTGTTACGCTGAAAAGAAATTTTAAAAAAAGTTAAAAACAAACAAGCAAACAAATCCATCAGTTGTATTAAGTGGAGTTCACCTATGTGGGCCTGATGACAGTCCCACCAAAAAAAAAAAAAAAAAATGTTTAAAATGAGCTAGTGTGTGGGCCGACTGGGTGACTCAGTGGGTTAAACCTCTGCCTTCGGCTCAGGTCATGGTCCCAGGTTCCTGGGATGGAGCCCAGCATCAGGCTCTCTGCTCATCAGAAAGCCTGCTTTCCCCTTTCTCTCTGTCTGCCTTTCTGCATACTTGTGATCTCTCTCTATCAAACAAATAAATAAATAAATCTTAAAAAATAAATAAATAAAAGAAAATTAAAT
Source organism: Lutra lutra (assembly GCF_902655055.1). Classification (NCBI taxonomy): domain Eukaryota; kingdom Metazoa; phylum Chordata; class Mammalia; order Carnivora; family Mustelidae; genus Lutra; species Lutra lutra. Next base: position 90,686,462 of record NC_062286.1, on the reverse strand, counting down.
GACCTAGTGTCTTCAGCAGGCTTTCTGGGCTCTGCAGATGGAACCTGACACAAAGAAATTCTACCCAGGTTTTATCCACTAGGATTTGTTTTCATTGTTATCCTAGTCTAATTTTGCATTTGGACAATGAAATTTGTTTTCCATGCAAATTTCCTGGCTATCCATCCTTTGCTCCATTTTTCAAGTTCCATAATGTAGTCACATTATTTTCATTTCCTTCTACTTGTTTGGTTTGTATGTTTAAGTTAAAAAGAAACAAAAACAAACCTTTATTTCCTGATCCCTATAATAAAATTCTGCTTCAAGTATTTATTTACAATTAAATCTGTTGTAATAGTTTTTGAGTGATTTCTTTCCACTTTTATTTTTAAAGTAGAAGAGAAATTTATTGAAATTCTCAAAATTATCAGGCATCAGTCAGATGTTGCACCTCATCTAAATGTGTTCGGCAATCTCCAGGACTGGCCTCATTAGCATCTATCTTCTCACTTGCTATAATTAGTGATTGATGAAGAAGGTTTCTAATTATAGGCATGACAGTGGTCCAGCCTGACTAGATGATGCCTAAGGCTGAAGTGAGCACTTCCTTCTCTGGCTCTCATTCCTCAGCTCAAAAATGATAAAATAATTTGCTATGGTGTTCAGTTGCTAGAATCTTTAGGGACTCTTCTTTTCATCCTACCCTTTAAAAGACCACCATGTGTGAGTATTCATACACAGTTCATACACATAAACCATGCACCAAAATGATTGGTTTGTTTATTTAGTAATTAAACCAACCAAATAAACCAAATAAAGTAAAATTTTTAGGTAGACTAGATTAAACAATTTACTTAAATGTCTGGTCTGGTTTCAATGATCAATATATACCTATAAATAGACATATAAGGAATATTTCATATAAAAATGAAAATGGACCCTAAATTTTATAGAAATCAATTTCAGTCATGTGACATCATGAGCCAAGTTTTACCTAAATAAAGCAGAGAATGGGGTTTAGTCTTTGGGTAGTAAAAGTGATCATGTATTAGAAATAAGAATTTTGGGAATTATTGATATATTTTTTCTTATGTTAGGAAAGCTGTTGTAGTGAGAAAGGCATCAAAGTTATGACAACCATCTAGTTAAAACTGAGTTACAATAATAGGCTACTTTTGTGAACACTTTGGCAAAACTCACTGGAATCATTGGAGAAAGGTTATGAGAAAACATGTACTGGCAGATGGATGCCTAAGTGATACTTATTGTTAAAATAAAACTAATATTGCTATATTTGGAAAAACATAGGAAACTTATGGGTTGTGAAGGCTTTTATGTAATCAGTGAAAATATAGGAACCATTCACTTAAATAACCCATTTCAATTACTTTTTTTGTAAGGCAGAGTGGATTAGGCCAAATCAGTGAGGAACTGAAAAGGTGAGGAGGAGGTGAGGGGGAGGAGGAGGAGGAGGAACTAGGAAAGTGAGGAACTAGAAAACTTCTAATAATATTATTTTCATTAACCACTGAAGTAATGGACAATACAAACCAAGAAAATATATCCTGCTTTGATCAGAATAATTTATTTAGTATGTAGTAAATGTACAGCTTACAAGTTTATTTGGGGGAAGCCATGTGGTGTATTTATAATCTGAGCTAAGCCTTAACATTAGAACTCATCCATCAAGTGCCAAGGGCCCTTAATAAGTGGTACTATAAGTCATCATTTCTTCTCTGTTTCATATGTGTAAGACTCTGGAGTGGGGACTGTAGGAATGCAAGGAACTGTAAGCCGTCACTCCTTTCATCCTTGGGTCTAGTTATAGAGATAGTCTTTCACATAAGCAGTGAGTAAATGGTAATGACAATGAGGGTCATCAAAATGTTGAGGAGACATGTATAATTTTTAAGCTCAGCTGGTCAGAGAAACCATCTTAGAGATTGGCCTTGGATTGGGTCAAGAAACATAATAGAATAGGAACAGACCTGCAAAAGAAAAGAAAAGATGAGCTTAAAGCCACAAGACAGAGATGACTTGAAGAAAATTGAGGAAGATAAAAACAAAAAAATGGGGGTGCCAGGGCAGCTCAGTCAGTTAAGTGCCAAATCTTGGTTTCGGCTCAGGTCATGATTTCAGGGTCATGAGATCTAGCTCTGTGTCAGGCTCTATGCTCAGCAGAGTCTTCTTGGAATTCTTTCCTTCTTTCTCTCCCTCCCTTTTGCCCCTCCTCTCTCTCTCTTTCTCTCTCTCTCAGATAAATAAAATCTTAGAAACGCAGACACACAAAATGTCAGGCATATTTTGGTACTCATCTTGGCTTCCTGCCAGTTTCCTATTCAAAGATAAAGAAATGAGACAGAATAAAGATTGAGACCAGATTCTGGGGGACAGGGTTGATTGTAGATAGAGGAGCTATTGAGTAGGGTAGCTTTCATCCTCAAATCTGTCCCAAAGGCACCTTTTCATCTTATCCCTTTGCGCTTCTACCACCTATACCCTTAAGTCTTTGCCCCCTCCATAGTCTTGTCCACCCTGTGCAGAACTCCATGCTTCATACCTTTTCTTCTATTTCTATTTTTTCTTTAAAACTAGTAGTGGGTTTCATTTTGCAGCACATTTTTCTGGGGCAAGCCCCAAAGACCAGAAAACTTGTGACAAATTTTTACCAAGAAGAGTTTTCTGGGCCCAGAACCTAAACTTAGGCATCAAAGGTATTACTGTAGAAACAGTAACAAGAGATTTTGCTGTATCTCCTCTTGTGCCCAAAATCCTGTTTTTAACTTGAAGCCCATGAGGTTTTTTCCCTGCAAGGTGACATGTGACTTATCCAATAAACTGAGTCTGAAGCCCCTACTCCCCATATCCTCCATTAAGTCATTAATTATTGCAAACTTAGCAACTACACTATGTTGGGAACCATGGCATGGAAGGCCAAGAAGAAGACAAAGAAAGCTCCTATACAGATTTCACTCTGAGAAACTGAATAAACAATGGATGATGGCCAGGTCTATATAAAAATAGAATGCTGACCTTCCAGGGGAGCAACCCCCCATCTGCAAGAGACAACCCAGAAATCCAGCCTGCTGTACATCAGACTTACAGTAAGCCTGATTGCAATCTCTAAAAAAATCCAAGAAGCTAAACAACAACTTTTGTAACAATTAGTGAAAAATGGTCAAGACTTTGCTAATAACTGACAGCTTCCCTGAATTTTGTTCCCACTTCAAACTTAGGACAAGTCCAGAGAAAGACAAATATGTACCCCTAACCAATCCCATGGGATGCCCTGCTTCTAGTTGGTCCCCAGTAACTCCCCCAAGCCAATAACCTCTAATCAGGGAATACTTGCAGCCTTCCTTTTTTTTCCCACTAGACAGCACTTCCACTCCCCTGCACACCTTTGAGTCTGCCAAAACACAGGTGATGGTGGCTGATTCCCTTGCTATAGTAAGCTCTGAATAATAATCTCTGCCTTTCTCATTTACTTTGTCTTAGTTTATTTCCACATTTTAATGCAAAAGAGTTGCTTTTGGCAGTTCAGACACTGACCTGGTGGGTTGCATGTCTGGAAAAAGTAGAACTCTGTAGAAACACCAGTATTCTCTCCCCCAAATACGGAGAGGTCTGGTCCAAATTCCCAGCCAAGGAAGCTACAGGTAACTTGGTTATTGCCTGAGTAATAGCCTGTAAGGTGCAGAGCAGGAAAACAACTTTATCATTTTGACTGCACTGCCCTTGAATCAGCTGTACTATGGGGGGAAAAAAATGCCCCTAGGATTAAAGCCAGGGAAGGGAGTGACTTGACCAGGGTCGTTTAAGTTGCCATGGAAACCTTCTAGCCACATAAAATAGCCACAGAGGCAATGCTATGGCAGAGGTGATACTTTAGAGGACTCTAGGGAGCAGACTACAACCTTGCCTGTAATCTTGCTGGTTCCTACAGCAGAACCCATTCTGCTGTGGCAAAGGTGGAGAAGATGGGATTTCATGTTACCTTGCATTCAGGCCTTTGGCAGCAAAGACCCTAAACCTGGGATTAGCAGACTTTTACTGTAAAGGACCAAGTAGAAAATATTTTAAGGCTTTTCATTCCAATATTCAACACCACCATTGTGGCTTGAAAGCAGATATAAACATTGGGCAAATAGTGCAAATAAGTGTGTGAATATGCAAATTAATGTGCTTGTACTGCAATAAGTCTTTATTTATAGACATCAAAATCTGAATTTAATATACTTTTTGTATGTCGTGAAAGACTGTTCTTTTTATTTTTTTCCACAATCATTTAATAATATAAAAATCATTGTTAATTTGCAGGCCATAGAATAACAGTCTGTGGGCCAAATTTAGTCCACAGACCATTGTTTGAGGATTAGAGCCTTATAACATCAGAAAGGCATTATATATAGCAGCACAAGATGGGAGGGAAGGATGATTCTAGAAAATGGCTCCAGAGATGACATTTAGATCCAGGTGTATTTTGTCAAAGGAAGCATGAAAATACCAACTGCAGTTCTGGAAATAGAAGGGATCAAGGTATCCAATCAGCAGCCAGGCCATAGTAGGGGCACTGAAATGGAGTTCAGTACAAGGAGGTGAGGAGCTATTCCTACAGGAGAGCTGTTATGACACAGTAGGAAATCAGGATGGGGGAAGTGAGGGCCAGGTCCTGAATGTTGGAAAGGATGTTGTTAGAGCTCTTAGCCCTGGGCTGCAATCCCAAGTTTGGACCCAGGTTCTGTATAGTAGCTAATCAGAACAAAGGCAAGTCACCTAGCAAGGACTTAGTCTTAGCTCTGTGTGTCAAACATGCAGGAACAATCTCTGGAGGCAGTACTGAGGAGTAGTTAAGATCATGGGCTCTGGTAGCCTACGTACTAATCTCATCAGCACCCTTTCTAGCTTGGTGACCTAGGGCAAGTTGCTGGGAAATAAGGAGTAGTATCCCTCTATCCAATGTTGTTGAGGAAGTTATTGGTGTGAAAATACCATCTACTTACTTAATCACTTACTACATTAGACAGATTTTACTATTCCGCTGTTTTCCTCAACATAACTTTACTATCCCAGCTAATTCTTGGTTGGAATGTAAAAGTTGTAAGTAACTTTATTGTTTATCTCAAGAACCTTCTGAAGGACCAAATAACTCTTCAACAGAAAGCATCAGATAATAGCTTATACCCCAGGACTCTTCGACTCTTTGCTCTCTTTGCTGTGCCCAGTAATTCTAAGCTATGATGTCATGATCTGTACCCAATCCCTGTTTGAAACAGTCCTCTGTTTGAAAGACCTACCTTAAGTCAAAATTCAGGAATATCCCAACATTGCCTTTCTCTCTCTGAGATACAACTCAGATCCTGTCAAGGTAGTGCTCTCCCTTATAGCAGTGAGTAAGAGCCTCAGCTTTGTCTTATCAACATATTATTTTGGTGACATTTTTGAGAGTCAGCATATACAAAGCTCTAAGCTTGATGCTGATCTTATCATAAGTACTCTATCAAGTTAAGTGCACGGATGCCTTGTAGTATTATTCACAATAGCCAAAAGGTGGTAGCAACATAAATGTCTATTAATGGATGAATGGATTAACAAAATGTTATGCACAATAGTGTATACATACAATGGAATACAATACTATTCAACCTTGAATACAAAATTTTGACACACACAGCAACATGGATGAACCTTGAAGACGTTATGCTATGTGAAATAAGCCAGTCACAAAAAGACATATGTTATACGATTCCACTTATGTGGGGTACCTAGAGGAATCAAATTCATAGAGATGAAAGGTAAAATGGTGGTTTCCAGGTGCTAAGGGAGGGGAGAATGGGGAATTATTGCTTAGTGGGTATGACATTATAGTTTGGGATGATGAAAACTTCCTGATTGATTGATGATGGTGTTGGTTGCACAACAATGAATGCATCTAATGTCATGGAATCGTACGCTTTAAAATGGTTAGGTTGATAAATTTTGTGTTATTTATATTTTATCACAATAAAAAAAATATAGAGAGATGTCCTAAAAGACTTGAGACTTTTTCACTGTGGCCTTCACATGTCCTTGTCCCTTACCCTTAACTGTTCCATTCCATTCTTCTTGATACAAGTACAGAACTCTGAAATAATAACTGCTAATCTCTAATGTCTGTATCCTCAAAACTAGCTATAGTTTGACCAATATGCATCCTGCTGAAACCCATAAAATATTTGGTTCTCCTTCCACACATTAGAATGAGCTCCTTTGTGACTGTCTCGTTCTGGGAATATTTTAACAAAAACTTATGTTAATGATGGTCTGGTTGATTTTCTTCATCTGTGTGGGTTTTATGTGAGGGTGTGTGTGTGTGTGTGTGTGTGAGAGAGAGAGAGAGATGAGAGAGGGACAAAAGCAGAGACTAGAGAGATACACAGTAAGACACACACAGAGAGAAATAGCACCAGTGAGGTTGTTGGTGTATAATCTCAGGACTACATAGAATATTAATCCTTGGTCTAATCAGGTAGAAGAGATTTAGGAGGCCTTAAAGTAGGTCAGCAATGGCATCTGGGCCTGGATCTTTCGACTTAATGTTAAGTTCCACTGGCATACATCCAGAGGCCAAATGCTATTAACTTATATTCTCTTCCAGGCAGAATGGGTCAGAGTTGTATAGTTCTGAGGCTACGGAGATCCCTACCACTGGGAGGAACAGGAAAAGCATAAACAATCACTTCTGTTTTCTGGTCAAGTTTGAAGACAGGCTTGGGCAGGAGTCATTAGGGAATTCTGAGCACTGGTAGTGAGGAATCCCACTGATGTCTATGGGGAACATGTGGAATCCAGTAGAAAGTTCCTGGAGTACATGACAAAGACACCTGATAATAGACATGAGACATAATATTGGTTAGCACAGTGTGTCCTGACACAGGAGTTTATAGAACATGAGAGTAAATCTAAGTTCCCCTGACACTGGGTGTTGGGGGTGCCCATAGAGGATTTCAAGAACTTCCTGTGACAGAGGACTCAATAGGCTCCTAACCTGGAGATGGGCACGAGTATGGCATTGGGTTCTTGTGGGCTGTGATGGTTAATTTTATATGTCAACTTGAGGGCTAAGGGGAATGCCAGATAGCTGATAAAACATTGTATTGGGATATGTGAAGGTATTTCTGGAAGAGATTAGCATTTCAATCTATAGACAGAGTGAAGAAAAATCCCCCTCATGAATGCAAGTGGTCATTATTCAATACACTGAAAGGCTTAAATAAAAAAGGTGGAGGAAGGGCAGATTTCTTCTCTACTTGAGCTGGTACTTCCATCCTCTCTTGTTCTTGGACATTGTTGCTCTTGGTTCTTGAACTTTGGGACTTGGATTGGAACTTAAATCATTAACTCTCTCATTCTCAGGCCTTGGGGTTAAGACTAGAACTATACCACTGGCTTCCCTGGGCCTTCAGTTTCCAGATGGAATATCACAAGACTTCTCATTCTCCATATTTGCATGAGCCAATCTCTCATAATAAATCTCCTCTTATAACTATCTATCATCTATCTATCTATCTATCTATCTATCTATCTATCTATCTATCTATTTTGTTAGTTCTGTTGCTCTGGAGAACCCTGACTAATACAAGGACCAAAGCACTGAACAAAGCCTTGCCTTTTGCAGCTTTTGCTTAAAACAACAACCAATCTAAAGAATAGTCATCCAGAAAATGTTAACTTAGATTCAACACATTCACTTAAATAGAAACAAACAGGGAATGGTATGCCTATCATTTTGAAAGATTGATTTTAGAGATGTTTTAAATACCAAAAACTTGGTGCAGAAAGTAGCAATCTTTGATTATCTAAGAAATTATTTGAAGAGTGAATGCTCTGAGTCAATAGTGACAGGTGAGTGAAGGGTGAAAAAATTTTACCAAAGGCCAACCATCCTTATATATATGAAAAGGTTCAAGAACAAATATAATACAGTCACAAATTGCAGTCCAGAGTTTTGAACTGATTAACAAGCTGGGCAAGAGGTAACATTCTCTCAGTGAGCACCATTTGGTCCCAGTGCTGTTTGCTCTTAAACCCAGCTGCATAAGGATATCCAAACAGGTGGCTGAATATTTTACTGGTACAGTGGCTGGCATTCATTATCTTATTGAGAAAGGTAAAAACCTTTTTCTGTTATTCATGTACTACTTTTTATGGTCCAAAGGAGCAGTCACTTAATGGCTAAAGAGTAGGCAAATTAATAATAATGGACCAGACTCTCTTCCCATGCAATAAGATAGATCTTATTCTCTATTGAGTTATGTGGCATAAAAATCTCACCTAATAACAGTAATAAATAATGGGGGTAATTTCCATGCCAGTTGCTAACAGTTTCCTTGCTTCTAACCAGTGTTTTATATACTTGACCCACATACCATACTCTTACTATGGTGGGCTAGAAATCATATCAACTGCCTATAGGCATCACTGTTTTAACCTTCACCTCTCAGTGAAGATAGGTTCAGAGATTAAGTGACTTGCCCAAGGCAATAACTGACACTACAGTTGACAATTGAGACTACAATTGACAGCCCATAATTGACACTACAAAGATCATACACTTAAGCTCATCATTGGATCATATAAGTGCAGCTACTTGGTTTGATATTAACCCCATTTTAACGTAAACCAGTTTGGACCCAGAGAGACAACATGACTTGTCTAAAACATGTGAGTGGTAGAAGAAACAAAATTTCATATGCTGGGCTATTCAGATGGTGCTGTTCACTGTTCCGTGCTGCTTACGAAACTAGATATGAAACACAGTTTATATATTTATCCAGTATTACAAAATACTGAAATAGAAAAAAAGACTGTTTTCATGAGATGAAATTGAAGTAACATAGTAATGAATGCAGGATCGATGTGATTTTTTTGGTATTAATAACTACAACTGAGCCTTTATTTTTAAGATAGATCTAAGAGTTTCCAGAATTTATGGTTATATTTGAATAGGGTATTATATTATTATTGTTAATATCTTAAAAGCTATTTCTTCTTTTCAAATTTGAAATGCTATTCTAAATATTCATGATATTTAGCTCATAAGGGAAAAATAAAACCCAGACAAATCAAATGAATAAGTTACTAAGGTGTCGGTAACATACTAAATTATTAGGATAGATGAGAGCATTTAAGAATAACCACAATATGGGTGCCTGGGTGACTCAGTTGGTTGAGCGACTGCCTTCAGCTCAGGTCATGATCCCAGACTTCCAGGATCCAGTCCCACATTGGGCTCCCAGCTCCTTGGGGAGTCTGCTTCTCCCTCTGACCTTCTCCTCTCTCATGCTCTATCTCACTCATTCTCTCTCAAATAAATAAATAAAATCTCAAAAAAAATTTCTTGAGACTTGTTTAAAAAAATAAATAACCACAATATGAAAAATTCAAGTCATTCTCTTTAAGTGGTTCATAATTTCCTTGTCTTTATTACTTTTCCTGTCCCCCATTCCCACAAACAGCAAGTTAATAGAAAACAGAAACACAGGTGTGTGTGTGTGTGTGTGTGTGTGTGTGTTTGCAGGCTCTGGATATTACATTTGTGTATCCAAGCATTGATTATTTTATTCAGTTTATTTGGAATTTGGAAAAGCAGGAAAGTCATTTAACTCTTAAGCATCATGGGAATGGGTCACATAACACAGTCAGGAACCTCTCATAGCAAATTAAATATAGCCAGGTGTGAAGGAAAATAAATTCCATATGTTTAAAAATTATTGGAGTAGATAGAATTTCACTATAAAATGTAAGTGGAATTTGGAGGTCTTTTCATTAAAAAGTTTATTAAACTGCAACATGTCTGATGGGCATTGCTTATCTGAGAATAGTGTGAAATCATCATTGTGGGTATTATTTCAAAGTACCTTGTTCAAAATAGACCTATGACTTTATTTGCTCAAAGTAGGCTTCTCTTCCTTCATGGGTTAGAATATTCATTGAGTCCTTATAAAATGTCTGGAATCAAAATGAATGTTTAGAAACTTCTTTCTTCTTGAGAGATGGTGATGCATCTAGGATCTGGGAAGACAGCTGAGGGAAAGCTTTTAAAATGAACCTGGCCCTATGTTAAGTACTTTATATAGATAAGCATGTTCCATGGTCACCAAAAGCCTATGAGGTTTTATTATTATCCTCCTTGATCAGATGTGGAGTTGTAGAGATTTAGCAACTCACTCAACTTTCCCCCTGCTTGTAAGGACTAGTATTTGAATCCAGATCTGTCTGGTTGAAAAGCATTTCCACTGGGTCATGCTACCCCTTGTTGGAGAGAATTATAAAGTGATGAAGATAAGAAAATGAATAATAGCAAAAAGAATGTCTGCATACAAAGAGAGGATAGAACAATGGTAGAAAGGTGGTGGTAGATGGCAGACATGTAGAAATAAAGCTGGCTGGCTAGGTGCTTCCTTCTTGCTGGACCTTAGCCAGTCTCCAACCACTGCCCAACCTGAACACCAATCCTGAAGCTGTGTTCCCGGATGGGTGCCTTCTGTCATTTCCCCTTCATAAGGATCTGAGACTTCACTTTGTTCTTTTCATTATGGTGCTGCCTTTAATGATCTATGCTCAGTCCTGGCTGAACTTGACCTATTATTACAGCACCCACCTTTTTCTTGTAGGTTACAAAATAATCATTTGTTGGTTTTAAAAAGATTTTATTTATTTATTTGAGAGGGAATAGTGAGAAAGAGCAGCAGCCTGGGGCAGGGGTGGGGAGGGGCAGAGGGAGAAGCAGACTCCCCACTGAGGCTCTATCCCAGAACCCCAGGAACATGACCTGAGCTGAAGGCAGATCCTTAACTAACTGAGCTACTCAGGCACCCCAATAATCACTTATTTTTTTAAGATATTGCTGGATTTATAGTGACTCTCTAAGGCACCATGTTTAGGATGTTTTGTTTTGTTTTGTTTGTTTTGTTTTGTTTGGGAGGATTGATTGGATTGATTGATCATGTCTGTGATTAGAGGAGAAATGGGATTTAGGCAGGTGTGATATATATTTGCCATTTTTATAAAGGATAGGCAGGGCTTGGTTCTGCTTTCTGATGTATCCTCCAGCTAATCTGATAAAAAACAAAATTATTCCTATATCTTAAATGCAAATCAAACAACCACGGTCAGACACTGTAATTATTAGGGATAGAGAGATGACATCATCCTTGATATACTGATTACCATTTTTAAGTGCTTGACAGTTTTCAAAACATACTTACAGTCTCTCTGTTGATCTTCTTAATAAGTGTGATAGTCAGAATATGGCAAATATCATTATGCAAAGGTACTTCAAAGAAATTAATCTAATGGAAATTTCTGGCCAAGTAAGAAGATCACTATGTCAGCTTTCAGAGGAACACCCAAATCACAAAGACTTAAACAAGTTAGGGCAGTCTTCAAGGATGTAGTGGCTCAAGGACAAGGGGGCTGCAGTCCCCGCCCTTCTCCTGATTTCCCTCATGGTGACAAGATGGGCACTGTGGCTTCAGCTGTCGCAGCAGCAGAAGAAGAAAACTGCAAGGGAAATGTGACAGCACCTCTGTCAGGAGAGTAAAACTTTCTGAGTAATCCCTAGAAAATTTCTGTTCGCTCGGGCTAGAACTGTGTCACATGGTCAGCTCTTGCTGTGAGTGTATCTAGCTGTTCCCAGTAAAGCCAAGATGATATGAACATGGAAGAAGAAGAGCATCTACATTAGGTGGCCAGCTAGCAGCATCTGCCACAGATACCTACACAGGTACAGATCATTTGGGGAACTGCAGTAGGGGTAGGGATGTAGTACTGACCATATAAAAATAGTTAAAACCTTACTTTGTAGTTGTTTTTTTGTTTTGTTTTGTTTTATTTGTTTGTTTGTTTATTTCTTTTCAGCATAACAGTATTCATTGTTTTTGCTCCACACCCAGTGCTCCATGCAATACGTGCCCTCCTTAATACTACTTCGGGTAATCCCGTTTGGTTTCTGGTTTCTAAAAGCAACACTGCCCATAGCAACCCTTTCAAAGACTAGGCTATGGATCATCCACTCTGTGTGTGCACATGTGCTTGTACATAGGGCTGTATTTCTATGCATTTTTCTAAAATGTGATTTAACAGTGCAAAGATAATGAGCACCTTACACTGTGAATCATTTCCTTTTCACAGAATGTCTCTGGCACTAGCCATGCAGTGGGGTTAATGAATATTGTTTTTAGAACAGAAGGTGCTCCAGTATGGAATGTCTTCATGTCACTGAAGGAAAATGATGTATTAAGGTACAGCCCTTCAAGATACCAAAAAGTTTTCTGTTAATTTGCTTCCTGCTAAGGAAGGTGCATGATCAGCAGGGTGAGAAGTGAAAATGATCAGACATAGACTTTCAGCACCAGGAACACATGGTGAGGGCTAGCAGGGCTTAAATTCAGGAGCTCGAGGTTGGGGAAGACAGCATACTTCACATCTTACCTTTGCTTTATTCTGAATAAGATTGGAATGCTTTTCTGGAGAGGAGAAATTACATCTGGTGGGTAATTCCAGGAAGTATAGAGGCCAAAGACCAAAGGAGGAGAATGGGGAAGGGTAATAAAATTTATTAAGTGTCAGCTGTATGCTGGGATCTGTGTTGGGATCTTGAATTTTTAACTCACTAAATCCAGAGAACAGTCCTACAAGCGGCTTTTTATATTCCAATTTTATAGATAAGAAAGCTGAACTTTAGAGATGTTGAGCGCATTTCCCAAGGTCACATAGTGAGTTGAAAGGTCAGATCTTGCTAATCTCAGTGTCTGTGCTTGTTGCCCATACTGCCCTCTATAACTGATAACTATCCCGCAAAACACTACAACTAGATCTTAGAAAAATGTGCTAGAAACACAACCTACTCTACTGGCTCCAAATATTCCCTTCCCAACTCTGGCCAGTTCTTACTTCATTTCCTCTCACTTCATTTCTGATTCACTCTGTAAGAGGATGATTAATGCTTCCAAATGCTGTCTCTAGGGATTAAACTCTCAGGAACAGGAATAAGCACTAGCTAGCCTCAAATCCCTCCAGACCATTCCTCTTCTCTGCCTGAGTCCCAGGATGGGAAAACCAGTTCCTAGACTTATTGCCGTAGACTAGCTGTTTGGATCAGTGTGCATATACTAGCAGTGTGAATACACAAAATTCTATTTCAGAATAGTATTAAATTGATATTAAATCTGAACAAAGCAGTTGCTTCTCTTCCACTGTGATGCTCTGGGTTTACACTAATTTGCATCAAGTAGGCAAGGAACCATTTTTGTGGCTGAGCAGACTACTCAGGAGCTGAAGGGATGACCAAAATAGTAACTGTAATCCCAGTTGCCTATGACTTTATATGTCTTACCCCATGTAACAGCTCTGTAACTGTACAGTTACAGTTACTGTGAGACTTTTCCTATCTAAGGTTATTTGGTTTTGTAGTGTAGATCATAAGCTCTCAGTGTGCTCCAGGTCCAGAAGAAGTCCCCCCCCAAATATGAGTCTGCATGTTTTACCCTTAATGAGTAAATTAGAGAATGGCATGAAATGCATTGAGCAGTGAATGAAGATCTGGATTCTTGCAGCTTCTGCCTTCATAGAGGGAATTTCCCAGGCCAGCCATTTTGTAGGTAAGTTAGTGTTGGGATTAGGGTTAGAGCCTTCCTGTGTCTCTTTTCTGTCTCTCCTACTTTGCAGTGTTAGAGGTCTAACTGAAGCAGGGAAGATGCCTCTCAGAAGTCAAGATTCTGACTCATTACTGATCTTCACCCCCAGCTCCATGGAGAATGTAGTTCAAAGCTAATGCCCTTGATTTCCCTCCTCTGAGCATCCCACAGCATTGGATGTATGTTGAGAGCATGTTTACTGTAATTAATTTGTCCTTCAGACAGTGGATATATCCACTGATCATTTCAATTTCAAACAGGAATGGTTACTTCCACTAGCTAATGGTATTTGCAGCTGTTCTCTTTTGGTTACTCCTGGTTAACTCACCTGCTTAATGGGTAGACTGCTAATGATGGCACAAAGGGGTGGAATTAGATAGGATGATTTTATCAATGAAAGATGTATTTCCTTTATTTGAAGAAGTGTTACATGGTATTAAGTCTCAATGTTCTTCTTTCCCACCCTCTGCACCACCTATAGAACATCTTGGCTCAGCTGTTTTACATTAATAAAACAAGGTTATAAGTTCAAGTTCAGCCTTATGGATGTGTGATCTAGGCAGTCCCATTGGGACCCATATTCAGAACCCCACAATTGGTTTAATGCTCTGTGGTTGCCATCTTAACACTCTTCAGAATTCTCTGACAAGGGCCCCAGCATTTGTATTTTGTGCAAGGCCTTGCAAATTATGTAGCTGAACTTGCCTGGATTACCTACTTTCAAATGACCAAAAGGAAACGATTGGAGAGAGTGAGAATAGAAGTTGTCAATTTCATAATCCCTGAGACTTAGATGCTGTGAGCAGATGCAGACACAAAAGAAATGATTAGTGAGAGTGGAGCAGGGTAGCAGGACTTAGAAGTAGTTTTCCAACTTTCAAGTCACCTCCTTGCATCAGGCTTAATTATGTGGTTTATAAAATGAATTCCCTGAATAGTGACAGACTGCTACTCTCACCATTTGAAAAATGTTTTCCAGACTCAAATGCTGTTGCTTTTTGAAGTTCTTGGTTCTTTACTCCTGCTCCTGCATAAGCTCAGATGATCATAGCTTGATGATGAACCTGTTGTGCAAGAACCAGAGTAACTGGAGACAGGCTCCCCAGCACCCTGGTGTGAAGATGCCTCCTCTTGTTTCTGGACATCCTTCCCATCTGCCTACTTCTGGTATGGCTAATATACAGCAAACTAACAGGAGCCGGATGTTGTATTTATTTGAAAAGTATATTTCATTTATTTGAATGTATAAATAAAATTCTGGGCTATTGCCATCTTTCAAGAATCATGCCCTATGTGGTGCCCATTTTGGGGATGCATAATTTTCAGCAGCAGGCCTACCTCTGTCTTTCACTTAAACCAAGCTACCTTTTCCCTTGACTGTATGTAAGTCCTTTTACTTCCTATTTCCTGACTCCCCTGTGGCCCCTAGCCTTTCCACCGTTCTCTCATGCAAATCACTGTTAACTTGTGTCAGATCAGTCCTGATCTGATCTGATACATACTCCTCCCTGAAACCAAGGTAATCCTTCTAAAATGCAAGTCAAAGATAAACTAATGATCAGGACTGATTGTGCTACCATCCTACTTTATTCAGTTCAATGACTTCCTTTCTTTTTAAAAACAAGGTCCCTCCCCTGGTGACCTAAAGATCCTTCAGAGAGACACTGAAGATTCCTTTGCCTTCTTTCCTATCTCATCTCTCACCACTTCTTTCATGCACACCCTCACTTTGACAGTTCCAGGAAAAGGTCACACTCTGTCTGAACTAAAGATTTGTGCCCATTTCCTCTATTTAAAGCTACTAACACTGTCTTCTTCAACCAGATCACCTCTACTTGCTTTTCAGAGCATAGGTGAAATACCTTCTTCCAGGAAGGCCTCTCCAACCCTCCTCACTCCTAGGTAGTCAGGTACCCCTCTTCTGTGCTTCCAGAGAAAACTGGAATGATGCACCAGTCTGTCATAGCACTTAGAGCTGAGTCGGACACATATTTCCTTATTGGTCTTCTGCCACTAGGCTTGACCACCTTGAGAAAACGAGTGAATTAGCAAATGAGTTGGTTAATGGAATGGACCAAAGGATATTTTATTATTTATGAGATTTTTATAATGAGAATTTGTAAAATGAGAACTTCCATGTCCCTCAGAGAGGCTCTTAATTTGTCAAGCTAACCATATTTGGCATTTCCTTGAAAGGACTTAAATGAGAATCCTTCTGAATCAAGGCAACAATATAACATTGCAAATCAGGATTGTTACAGAATGATGAAATTTAGGCATGGAAAAGAAAATAGATCATTATATTTAAACAAATTCTATAAAGTATAATTTCTAAATCTATAAATGACAAATTTCAGCTTTGAGGGGTTATTTCCTACTGGTGGGGTGATCCAGGGCAAGAGTGCAGCTTCCTTGGAGTGGGGAGGTACACTGGTGTGAAATTCAGGGTAAAAGTCAATTTCCCCTTCTCTGTCTTCTCTAAAACTGAGCGCCTTCAGGTGGGCTCCTCTGAGAGGAGGAAAGAGAACATGGTCACAGTAGGGTAAGTAAGGATAAGGAACTCCATGTTCAACTTCAAATAAAGCCAGTTACATCTCCCCAAGAAGTGAAAACATCTGAGACCTATTAAAGATGAGTGGAACGTTACTGAGGTATCTCTCTATGCTTATTTCTATCCATTGAAAATTATTTTGAGTTCCATTATTGAAAGCAAGAATGATAACCACATGGCCCTGCATAGAACAGATCTCAGTCCTCCATCACAGTATGTCTTCCTTCTGAGCATGGATTAGGCCTCAGAATTATTCTCAATAATATATTAGAGTTGTTGAGTAGGGTAAAATCAGTCTGGCAATCAATTCTTGTTCTAATGGGTATGTTTACCTACCTGTCTATTGGTTGGGTATCTTAATTTTGGCACCTCTCCTTAATTTCATGACCACAGTTGTGGGGACAAGGAGAGCACATCAAACCCTACTCCCAGTATCAAAATTTGTATTTGTCAGGGTTCTCCAGAGAAACAGAACTAAGATGTGTGTGTACACACATGCACATGCAAGTATATACACATACATGTGCGTATATGTATGTGTATATACATGTATCTATGTGTATATATAATAAATATATCCATGTAATATATATATTTTTGTATATATATGTGTGTGTATATGCATATAATTATGCATATATGTGCATAATATATAGATACACACACACACACACACATATATATATAAAAGAGAAAGATTTATTTCAAGGAATTGGCTCATGTGATTATAAGGGCTTCCAAGTCTGAAATCTGTGGGGCAGACTGGCAGCTGGAGACCTAGGGGAGAGTTGATATTGCAGTGTCAAGTTGTCTGGAGGTAGAATTCTTGCTTCCTCAGGAGTCCTCAATCTTTTCTTTTAATGCCTGCAATTGATTGGATGATGTCAACCATCATTTTGTAAGGTGATCTGACTTTTTCAAAGCCTACTAACTTTGATGTTCATCACTTGTTAAAAATACCTTTATAGAAATATCTAGGTTGATATTTGACCAAATTTCTGGGTACCATAGCCTAGCCAATTTCACACATAAAATTAACCATCACAAGCTCTATGGGCTGAAAAGAATTCTACACATGTGATGAAAGGAATTCTTCCCTCACCTCCTTCTTTCTCTCCTTCCTTCTATGTATCTATACACTATTGGACATGGCATCTTATGTACCCTGTGCTATCCTAGGAACTGAGGATATAATGGAAGATTCCACAACTCTAGGGAGGAATTTTTATAGAGACTAAAATTTGAATGAAGCAATCTGAAAATCTTTCTGACCTGAGCTTTGGGCAACAAATGCAAAGCAGAACATTCAAGAGAAGTGAATATTATGCCTTTCTTTGGTTATAAATGATCCCAGCAAATAACTTCTGCAGAACAATTCCTTCTTCACTAATAGCAGGGTTTTAGTTCTATGTGAAAAGAATCTGAATATCTTCTGGTTTGAAGATTTTCCAGAAAACTCTCCCTTACTAAAGATACTTCTCCTCTGTGCTTATTTTCCTTCTCTTAGAATGAAATACACATTTGTTTCCTTAACGTGCCACCTCACAAATTGCTTTCTGTTAAATTTTTTGTGCTGATATAAACAGGCATAATAAATACATTACAACTCTCTATTATGGTAGAGTATATGTAACATAAAGTTTACCATCTTAACCACTTTTAAGGGTATAGGTCAGGGGCATTAAGTACACTTACATTGTGCAACCATCAAGATCATCTGTCTCCAGAACTCTTTTCATCTTATAAAACAAACACCATAACCATTAAACAATAATCCCCAATCTGCCCTTCTCCTTAGTCTCTGGTAACAACCATTCTACTTTATGAACCTGTGAATTTGACTACTTTAGATTCTTCATAAAAGTGGAATCATACAGTATTTGTCCTTTTATGACTGCCTTATTTCACTTAGCCTAATGTCCTTAGAGTCCATCCATGTTGTTGCATGTGCCAGAATTTCCTCCCGTTTTAAGGCTGAATAATATTCCATTGTATATATACAGTATATGTCCACCATATTTTATGTAACCTTTGATCTGTTGATGGACACTGGGTTGCTTTCACCACTTGGCTACTGTGAATAATGCTGCTATGAACATGGGCATGCAAACAACACTTTGAGTCCTTGCTTTCAATTCTTTGGAATATATATCTAGAAGTGGCATTGCTGGATCAATGATAATTTTATTTTTAATTTATTAAGTGCATTTCAAAAGGTCTTAATTCATTCTGTCTCCTCAGCTTCTTATTCCCAGAACTTTGTCCATCATTTTTGACTCTGTGAGGAGAGGAAGATAACTCTGGTGACTGATGAGGAGAAAGAGAGCATAGAGGCTTGGGAGCAGACAGTGAGGCAAGTATGCTTTCCTTACCCAGCCCCTATTCCAGGCCATGATATGAGAGTGAAGGGTTTATTGGATGGATTGAAGGGAAAATTGAAATTGAGAAGAGTTTGCTTCATTTCCCATTTGGGATTCATCTTGAAGGGTGGTCTTGACACCGCTACAGGAAGCCATATCTGAGTAAAATTGGTAGATGCAGAAAATAGCTAATGACACTTATGGGTGAATTTGAGCAAGAGGGGATGCAATTTATAATATGGGCATCAGATTGCCTTTCATTTAATGGAAAACATTCTAGACAAGACAGAGAGTCACCACTTGTCTGCAAGGTGGATAAGAATGGCACTAAGAACTGAGGGTAGAACTTGATGGCAGAGACACCCAAATCTAGGGAAATAGACCTCAAGTCCAGCAGCTACAAATGTCAACATGCAAGCAAACACATGATGCAACAGAAGAATATAACTACTGAAGTAGAAGGAGAAGGAATAGGGAGCACGAATGTGGAGGACCCAAGAATTATCTGAAAGAGACAGTTGTAAACTGAGTTATCATTAACAAACCAGGTTAGGTCTTCTGCTGCCCTGGAGGATAGTGCATGAGGAAGATCACAGCAGTGGTAAGAGTACAGATTATTGTATAGACTACGATGCTGACCTACAACATGCATATTTTCTCTTTACAGATTAACTATAGAACTGGTGAATCAAAGGAAAAATACATAATAAGCACATCTTATTAAAATATAATCATTTTAGAAAAACCTCATAATTAACTCAGTATTATATTTTATTTGAGTGAGAAAACCTCATCTAAGGTACCCCTCCTTTTGTGTACAAAGTAGTGTTTGGTGGCTGCTCTGTGAAAATCTTATTACTCCTAATACTTAGAAGAAAGAAGGCTCAGTGGAAAGTAGCAGGGGTAGACACATAAATTACTGGGTTTTTCCTGCTGCCGCCAACTCTCATTGAGGAAAATAGCTTCATAAACTGAAGAACGGAGTTAGTCACCTCCATGAATCATGATAGGTTTAATTACACTGACTTGTTGGGAGAATTTTAAGAGTTACAGAGAGTGAGGAGGAGGAGGTAGGAAAGAGACCCCACCTGTTGTGACATATGAACCATCACAGACTTTCTCTTCTCTCCGTTTAAGGTAACTAACCATGTTGCAGCCCTTTATGACCAGACAGTGCTTCAATATGTCAAGGAAATGAAGAATTCATAGAAACAATACTCACATTCTTCCATTTTTATCAGTGTTTCCCAGGAAAAGGAAAGATTTTTTTTTTTTTAATAATCTATCTTTGGTGCATCTGAGCCATAATACGGAACTCTACACAAAGTAGAGATTCTGTGAGGCTTCAGGTCCTCATTAGTTATTAAGAAGTAGGAGAAATTTCTTTCAAAAAGAAGGAAAGGAAGAAACAAACAAACCAAGCCAGCCAGCCACACTCTGCCATTTTCTTGCCATTATGTATTCAGCTCTGAATTAGTCTCCTTGGATATATGGGGCTACCAGCAAGGTCCATGTTCATGGTTTGAACCTCTAGCATGGGATAGAATAATTACTCACCCAGCAAATATCTCTTGAGCACCTATAATGTTTTAGGTAATCCTAAAAATACTGAAGTGTGTAGAAGTACTGAAAGATAACTCCATTCTCTTCTGATGTTTTCCCACCAAACCAGTCTCTTCTACCTCACTTATGAATAATTGAAATGAAAAAGGAAAAATAACTAAGAAGGAAAATAATAACAGGTCTCGAGCCCAAGGCTCACATCTAAAGGAAAGATCACTATACAAAAAGATCCCTCCTGAGTAAGACTCAGTCTTCAGCAAGAACTCTTGTTTTGCATTAACCCAAAGTAAGAAAATCTTCTTTGACATTTTTCTTAGGTTTTGTATTTATAGTTCAATCATGGTCTTTGGAATTTTGTATTCATAGTTAAAATATTGGGGCAATATATGTGCATATATGTGTCAGCAGTGGGGAAAGGGTAGTATGTGTGCATTTGCCAGGCTAAGAGCTGTGATCTTAATTTAGCAATGGAGGGGATTATAAAATGAGATGGAGTGAGTAGGAGGAGGCATGTCTTAAAAATGTGGTTCAAACTCATTTATTTCTTGTGTACAGTTAAGCAGTCCGTATTTACCTCTCACACACTACTTTCAGAAAAAGAAATGTAAGTCCATTTGGCAATGTAGTGTTTTCCCAGTTTGCTTTAAATGCACTCAAAAGGGGGGCACCTGGGTGGCTAAGTGGTTAAGGCAAGGCCTCTGCCTTTGGCTTGGGTCGTGGTCTCAGGGTCCTGGGATCGAGTCCCGCATCGGGCTCTCTGCTCAGCGGGGAGCCTGCCTCCTCCTCCTGTCTCTCTCTGCCTGCCTCTCTGCCTACTTGTGATATATATGTCAAATAAATTAAAAAATAAATCTTTAAAAAAATGCACTCAAAAGGATTCTGACCATCGTATCTTCTGTATCTAGTCAAAAGGATAACAACAGTTTACTACTATAGTTTTTTTTTTTTTACTATAGTTAACTACTATAAAATAATATTGTACCAGACATCCTCATTTATATATCTGTGAACTTTTCTGGTGATCTTTCTTACAGTAGGTTTTTATAGGTAAGATTCCTCAATGAAAGTTATACATATTAAATAGCATTAATTTGAAAAATTTGGATCAGATCGTGCTTCCACTTACGATGTGTAAGAAAATTCATTTCCCAACACCATCATCAGCCTCTGAGGTACTTTTTTTTATAGAACTTTATAGCAGTTTTCATTTGCATTTCTTTAATTTTTAAATAAGTTAATATTTATCTATGTTTATTGGCTGCTAGTATTTTTTATGAATGGCTTTTTTTAAATGTCTATTTTCCCCTTAGGTTTATAGTATCATCAAATAAAAGCATACTGAATGCATTTTGAAAAATCTATCAAATCCTTTCTAACCTTATGTTGACTGTCTGGAATGGTTAGGAAAATTTTATTGCTTTTATTAGAAATGTAGAGAAGCTGCATTTTTCTAACTAGCTAATGGTAGAGGTAATCACAGAATCCTGATCTTATCCACTTCCTTTGCTTCCCCCTTCTCTCACCAACTCTGGGTGACCAGCACACCCATTAGCAATAGCAGTAATTGAACATGAAGAGAATCCCATAAAACAAGATAAGACGATATGGGTGACTGCACATGAAATGTGGCTCAGTTCCAAGGGATGCGGTTTGCTTATACCAAACAGCTGTGAAACATCAGAAGGGACAGGAGATATGAAAAGAGAATGGAAGAAATCAGCCCCTCAAACTGCACCTGATAAACCAGGCATTTCCTTGGTCTGTGTTAACATCCACACTTTGTAGTGTTGAATGGAAGCTACTCAGGTAAAATTTCAAAGCCAAAGAAACAGAAATGGAAAAGGTCTAGGTCATAATTTACAACTGCAATAGAAAAAAAATATATGTAAATGCAATGGATTGCTTAAAAAGCTTTGAAGTCCTAATTTCTTTTTTTTTTTTTAAAGATTTTTTATTTATTTATTTGACAGAGAGAGATCACAAGCAGGCAGAGAGGCAGGCAGAGAGAGAGGAGGAAGCAGGCTCCCTGCTGAGCAGAGAGCCCGATGCGGGGCTCGATCCCAGGACCCTGAGATCATGACCTGAGCCGTAGGCAGCGGCTTAACCCACTGAGCCACCCAGGCGCCCCTGAAGTCCTAATTTCTAAGTAATGTAGAACACCCAAGATATCCAAAATTTATATATCTTGAAGAATTTGACAGTTGCATGGCAGAAGATGGTTCTACACTGAACTATATCCAATCCTATTGAATAAATATATTTATTGTTGAAACTAAAAAGATAAAGAGAAACAGAGACTCATATCTTTGTTTTCATCAAAGAATCTGATGCTAAGTACTTCTGAAAAATTCCCTATATCCTAACAGTTCTTTACAAATATTTTTTATATTAGAATATAGTAAGTGGTCAGAGGAAGACCTTACTGTTTTAAAATTAGTTTAAATTAACTCAAAACCCAGCATTTTTCAAAGACCTTTTTATATATGGGCTAGCAAAAGACTTAAGGAAATTTCCTTTGGGAAAGAGGGAAAAATGCCGGAAATAATTGTCAAATATAAAGTGGTTTCAGGAAAAGATTATTAACTCACAATTGCCCTACAGACATATATAAATACTGAGGAAATCTGAATTCCATTGGGATTTTCATCAATTAGTCCATAATGTTAGCAAAGAAATCTGAAATCTCCCCATTAGCTTTCAGAGTGGGGCTCAAAGGAAATGTAAACCAGATAAAGTCTGTTTCCTGAGACCCAGAGCCCAAGCTGTCACTGAGGTCCTCAGCAGAAGGGGAAGGGAAAACACACAGCCACACTCAGAGCAGTCTAAACTTACCAGTCTTGACACGAAGAGAAATGAGTGTTATTTACTTTGGCGACCACTTGCCTGATAGGAGATATAAGGTCAACCAGCTGGTTTCGAAACCTCATTTACTATCTTCTAGATTCACATTGCATTTATTGGAGAAAGAAGAGTAGCCAAAGTCTCTTATTTATTTCACTGTGATGAACACTAAAGGAAGCTAAAGTGGATTTTTGAAGCAACTATTACCTGCTAAATGCACATTACCCATTGGATTGTGGGGCTGTGGATTGTGGGGTTGTGTTCCAGCCCCAAGTCATTTTGCTGGCAAGTCTGATTAGAGTGAAATTTATCACAGGTGAAATAGAGTGTCAGTTTCCAGTGTGGTTGCTCTTCTGAAGTGCATACAGCCAGGAAGGGAAAGGAGAACATCATATGAACGCAAGAGATAATATTTGTGGTGTTGTGCTTAAGAATGTGTCCATCCAAAATGATTTTAAAAAGTCACTCATTGAGCATTTACCTACACTGTGGCAGGCACTGCTTACTATGTGCTGCAGAAGAAAAGCTAAATAATATTCACCAGTGATCAGTACATCAATCTAGCTGTGGAGCCCTTAAACTGAAAAGCTGCACTCCCTATTTGAACAGAATGAGTTTTTGAGAATTTGATGTAATGGCACATGAAAATGTGACTAACAGTAGTTTTGAAGAGGGAGGCATGGGGGATGGGACATGAGCTGCTGGATTTCTAAGGGCTCGGTTTTATTTCCTGGAAAGGTAAAAGAGTCCTTTTGTGTTCCAAAGAGTTGAACTCGATAGCACTTGGCAATAAAATCTTAGTTCTCAAGGTAATAGAAAATCGACAGGATGGATGACGATTATAGTGGTGGGTGAAGAAGGGGCTTTGGGGTATCCCAACCTGAACTGAAGAAATTGGGATTTCCTTACTATTGGGATCCTTACTATGACCATCCCAGAAGATATAAGAGAACAACATAGTAATGAACCCAGAAGGACCCACCGGTGGTGTCTATCTCTAGCTTCAATAGACACGTACCAGAGATGCAGATTTGTGCTTCCATTCCTATGTAATGAATATTATTTTAACAGGACCATTTATTCAGATTTCAATGTGGCTAGAAATGAAAACTCAATCACAATGGGGGTTGAGAGTTATAGACTCTCCATACCATTTTGTTGGTCTCTGGTAACAATGACTTACTTCTCTGACATCGAGTAAAGGAATTTTTCCAATAGTTGGGAGCTTGCTGTGACTAATTTCTTACAGACAAGTTCCCCTGATATCTGTTAGGGGCTATGTAGCAGAAATTTCTTGTAGAGTATGTCACGTCCTATGCTACATATCTGCCGAAGTGGCAGAAGGGAAAACTGGGTCATCCACCTCTAAGAAGACTTCTGATATCTTCCAGTTGTTTGCTTAGGGAAGCCACCTCCCAGTTAAATGGGAAGCATGCATACAGAGCAGTGTGGGCAATGCAAAACTGGTCCAGGGGTGAGGATTTCCATTTTTATCAGCCTAATTTAGCTTTGTTTTTAATATAGTCACAGCCTATTCCCCTGATTCTCTTTTGTAGATGTATGTTAACCCAAGGGAGAAACTGAGGTTTACTGACCATACTGTCACTTGAAACATCAGTGCCTATGCTGCTGGGTGTATACAAATACGAGGTCTGTGTTACTGTCATATTTGGGGCGTATCTGCTAGCATGAGAATGGTACAGTTCAAATGCACTGTAGGGAAACAGGTGGACTGCAGAACTTGAGAATACTTCATTTCTAGTTGAATTTAGATGAAGTGTAAAATCCCCTGGAATCATATACAAGGCTTAAAGTCTATGAAAGTGTGTGTGTGTGTGTGTGTGTGTGTGTGTGTGTGTGTGTGTGTGTGAGCTTGTGTCTGGGAAGAATACATGGCTTTGATAACATTGGGATGGTGGGCAAGAAGAGGTATTTGGCAGATCCTATTCATTAAAAAAAGTAGTAAGATTTAAGAACTGTTATTCTCTTGACTGTAGCAAAGTCTTTGGTAGTGGAAGATTATTCTGTTTTGTTCCACGTTGAGCAACCCTCAGCCCTTTTGCTGTATTAACATCTCTACATCATCACCTTTATTTGCAACGTAATCTCTGCTGCACAACTTGTAACACTGGGAAACATTTAATGAGTTACCAGCAAACACCAAAGATAAAAAGAACTTTGAATTTCATAAGCTGTTTAAGAGTCCTGTGTCCTACAGATTGCAACGTGTGTTTACATTTCTGTTAATAAAATTCTATCAAGCCGATGACAGGTACTGATTAAAAGTAATCACAAAGCAGATTCTTTCCATAATCCCTGAAGTAGACTCTTTAAACACTGACTTGCAGAAGCATTACCTGGCATGGAACATCTTTGATCCTCAGCAACTTCTATAGCCTATGTGATTTCAGCCATTCCCATGCAGGGGAGTCAGAGGAAACAGAAATGGCCTTTGGTGTTTGCTGAAAATATCAAGTATGGTTCAAGCTGCTGAAAATGTTGCTATCTACCTTAGTTAAGAAGTCTGAGTTGTGGCAACAAGTAAAATAGATCCCCACTTTAAAAATGGCTCAGAGGAACGCCTGGGTGGCTCAGTTGGTTGGACGACTTCCTTCGGCTCAGGTCATGATCCCCGGGTCCCGGGATCGAGTCCCACATCAGGCTCCCAGCTCCATGGGGAGTCTGCTTCTCCCTCTGACCTTCTCCTCGCTCATGCTCTCTCTCACTGTCTCTCTCCCAAATAAATAAATAAAATCTTTTAAAAAAATAAAAAAATAAAATAAAAATGGCCCAGATAGAGTAGAATTTTAGTTCTTCCTCACCGAACTGTTACATGGAAGACCCTGCATATATAACAACAGCTTTGAGAAGACAATTAATCAAAAATATAAGGGTCTTATTTTTCTAAACCCAGGAGAAATGAGTGGTATCATTTCTTCTTTGGTACAAAGTTATTGCCTGGAGTGAACCCAGCCTGACCTCCATATTCCTCCTATATACACGCTATCACATTTTACAGTCATCAGGGAAACAGCAAAGATTGACATTGGTTTCTGGGCAAAACTGGGTGTTATGTTTTCCCAAATGAACTTGCTGAGAGAGAGGGGATGGAGGAGGAGCTGAGCTCTGAGAGTGGGACTGGAGTCTGTTAGGGATTCTAGAGCTGGGGGCCCAGGAAGGGCTTCTTCTGGCTGGGGTGTGTGTGCAGAGAATCTGAGCTCCTCTTATAAAACACAGATGTTCTACTGGAAGGAAATGACTCAGAGTAATTGCTGGGCAGCATCCAGGGTCATGGTCTTAGAGTTTAAAATATCTGTCTATGACCCCACCAGCCCATTAAGATTTCCCGCTGACACTAGAAATCCAAAGGATTCTAAGTTGGCACAAAAGTTAGCCTCCTCTTCACAATCCAGATGTCTAAGACTTTCCAGGCTAGGAAACAAGTAGCAAATGTTTTGTGATTTTGTTGTTGTTAATTAAAGGCTGACGTCAACACCTTGAATAATAGAAATAGCCAAACTACACCCCAAAATAATATAAGTTGAAAGGAACAAATATGAATTCAATGAGTTAGATAAATTATGAGAAAGAAAGATTTAAGAAGTAAGAGCAGGTGTGTTATTCTTAAAGAAAAGAGGCAGCTGGAATCTACTGGTCTGGTCAGTGGCCCAGTAAACTAAATTTTAAAACTGATTGTTAACTGTTAGGAAATACAAAAACCACAAACCAGCTCTACTAGAAGAAGATATTCCCTTGTTTGCAGTGTAAACAGTATCAACAAAATGTGAACTTCTAAATTTGGGGATTATTTTTGAGAAAAGGTAACTGTTACAAGATAATTTTTAAAGGGTATAATTATAACTCATGCAAATATAAAATAAACACGTGGTGAAGATTTCAGTTAATGCATTAATTGAGGAAGTCAGTAAAACGTAACAAGCAATTCAAAGGAAAATTTGAAGAACCATATAATACACACACACACACACACACACGCGCGCGGAATACTGAAGATAAATATACAAATAAATGCAAAAGTGGCTTTTTGTAGAGGGTGAGTGTAGAAGGTGGGGGGATCAATTGTATTTCCACCTGGACATAACTAATTTGCATGTCTGTGGACAAGAATAATTTGCATTATTATTATCTCCAAATTACAGAATTCTATAATAGCTCAAAGACAATGAAAGAGGCCAACCTCAAGGATTCAGAAGATCTGGAATTAGATAAGGCCTAGTTTTCCATTGAAGATATCCAGTAATCTTGTTGGTCTATTTTAAAGTCTTTCACAATGTATCATGACATATGTGACACTTGAAAATATGGCAGAAATATTACTGTAAGCCTTTTCAATGTCCAGCTAGAGCTGTGGTTCTCAAAGTGTGGTCCCTGGACAGCAACAGAAATATCAGATGGAACTTATTAGACACACCAATTCTTAGGACCCATCCCAAACTGGAAACTGTGGGAGCAGGGCCTAGGAATCTGGTTTAATGAGACCTTAGTGTCATTCTAATGCACACCCAAGTTTGTGAAGCCACTGATAGATGATCCAACACTTATTACTAGTTAAGATCCAAACTCAGTAAAGTTAGACATTACCTTGTAGGGGACTGAAAAGTTGCAAATGAGTCTTATTTAGTGGAGATAAAAATAATCTCTGCTTTGAGTCAAGACAGCAGCAAAGACTATCATTCTTGCTTCTTTCCCTTAAAATTATATTTCAGCATTCAGTTTTTCATTGACTATGTGGCAATTTCTCCTGTCTTTGAACCAGCTTTGTCATCCTGCTGATTTCCTTATTAATGAGGTAAATATATTTGTGACAAGGGCTCACTAAATATTTGGGAACCATCGTTAACTTCATGAAAATTATATTTTGACATAATGTAACTGAAGTAAGAGGTACTTTGACTCATTAAAGGGAATGAAGTGAAACTGAAGCAATTGCAGATTATTATCATCATTAAAGGTCAGCATGTGGGACTGGATCTGTTTGGATCTTTTTTGGATGATAGAGACGTAGGAAAAATGTTAAGGTTCAAAGCCAATGGCCAAGAAAGAATTCTTTTTTTTTTTTAAAGGTTTTATTTATTTATTTGACAGACAGAGATCACAAGTAGGCAGAGAGGCAGGCAGAGAGAGAGGAGGAAGCAGGCTCCCCGCTGAGCAGAGAGCCCGATGCGGGGCTCGATCCCAGGACCCTGGAATCATGACCTGAGCCGAAGGCAGAGGCTTTAACCCACTGAGCCACCCAGGCACCCCCAAGAAAGAATTCTTGAGATGTCTTTGGTATAAAATGTGGTTTTTATTAAAGCATGGGGATGAGACCTATGATAAAAGTATGGGGACAGGACCCTAGTGGAAAGAGCTGCACTGGGGTCATGAGGAGTACACATGATATACTTTCAAGCTTGGAGAGGGTTATGGATAGCATAAGTCTCAAAGGAATTTTGAAAGGAAGGTTTCCAGGACCCTGAGGAGGCTAGCTATTGTTAGGAAAATGTCATTTATTACTTTCTAATAAAAGCTTAGTCATGAGACCCTTCAGATGTATATTGGTGGGTGATATGCTTGGCGGATGATTACCCAACATGTATCTTGGGGGTTAGAGATAAAGGAAGTTTCCAAAGAAATTTTCATATTTTAGAATACACTTACAGGACTTAAAGGAGACGCTTAACCCACTGAGCCACCCAGTGGCGTCCACACACTGTATTTAAGGCTAAGTTTGTCTTTTGCCCTTTGCAAAATATTAACATTGAGACAGCTGAGATCCTAGAGGAATGTCATTCTGACTGTTTCAAGGACTTGTCAGTGGGCTGCAAGTAGTAAGGAAATTTATTAATTTTACTTTGGCCTTTGTTTCCCACATCACCAGGCTACCATAAATCAGGCTTTATCCTAAGCTTTTCATATCAGTATGAGTTACCTGAATATTATCCAGTTTTCCCCATGGTTGTCTCTGGATGGATTCTCATGCTATTCATTTATTTCTTCCTGTCCATACATCTTGCCCCTCTCTGCTACTGTCATGCCACCATAGACATCCTGTTTTGTTGTGTCTCTCTAGGGGTCTAAGCCAATCCTCACATCTACCCATTGAGAATATCAGTGATGAAAACACATTAATGACTAAAAGAAAAACTGAGTTGAATTTTTATGATAAAAATAAACCTCAAAGGATTTTTAATTGTGCTCTTCTTGAAGCTTCTTATAAATACCCTAAGGATGCTTATTAGTTTTTACCTGCCTTTGTGGGTAGCTTGGTGGAAAAAAATGTTTAAGATAAAGAGACTTTCTGTCTTTGTCAACTTCTGCCAAACCCTCAAGGAGAACACACACTGTATTTTTTAAAACTTATTTTTATTTTTTATTACTTTTAAAAGACTTTATTTATTTATTTGACAGAGAGAGAGCACAAGCAAGAGGAGCAGCAGGCAGATGGAGAGGGAGCAGCAGACTCTGTGCTGTGCAGGGAGCCCAATGTGGGAGCTTCACCCCAGGACCCTGGGGTCATGACCTGAACCTAAGGCAGATGCTTAATCCACTGAGCCAACTAGATTCCCCACACACTGAATTTAAGGCAGCTTTCTGGGCTGGGAAAATGTACTCGGGAGTTCTGAGGAACAATTCTGCTCTGCTTTCAAGTGGAGGAGACTTACTACTAAATTACAGAATTTTCTATTTGCTCACGTAAAACTGGTCACTGAAGGGACTCAGTAGGGAGCCATAGACAGACTTAAAGGGCAGAGCATAAAAACTAGAGTGAAAGGTCTTAAAGATGATATTAGACTGAAGAAACCTAAGAGTCAGTCATTATTAAAGATGCCTTTCAAAATGTGTTGGTTCCAAGCCCCACTGTAAACAGAAAAGAGATGGCAGATCTAAGTACAGGCAGGAGCATGCACAAAATCCCTTTGCATCGACCTATGTTTATTTCCTGACCTTTTCTCCATGTGCTCTCTGCTGTGGTTCAGAGTTTTCTACACCTAAAACACATTAAACACAATGTCACCCATACAGTGTTTTCCTTGACCTGGATGCCATCTAAAACAAGTCATTTTTTAGTGTCTTTTAATTTGCTATTTGCCACCTTATCTGACTCATAAGTTGGCCATTCTCTCCTAGACGCCTTTGAGATTCTCCCAATTACAGGTTCAAGTTTTATACTACATGTAAGGAAATGGTTCACTAAAGAAACATAGGCATTATTACAGTCTTACAAGGAGAGGAAGAG
Source organism: Lutra lutra (assembly GCF_902655055.1). Taxonomy (NCBI): domain Eukaryota; kingdom Metazoa; phylum Chordata; class Mammalia; order Carnivora; family Mustelidae; genus Lutra; species Lutra lutra. The sequence continues at coordinate 90,656,249 of NC_062286.1, read as the reverse complement.
AGAGCAAAATGTGGAAAGACCTTACAAAACCTTATAAAAGCCATAGATTTGAAATAGGCCATAGATTTGGAATAGAGGGTCATCAAGTCCTTGGCAAATTTAACCTTCCCAAGAAAATGAAGTTATCTTCATATACATAACCCAAGGTTCTGACAGATTAACTTGATTTTCTGTTTGCCATCTCTGCCCTAGTGGTGATAACAGAGGCAGTATGACTCACAGCACACAATCTTTTCATCTCTGTGAACCATCTTATAATGTAAACCAGAGTGGTTACTCCACTTCCCTTAGTCTCTGTGAGACCTTAACATGCTTTGTAAACAAGGAAAAGGCCCCCTCATTGCCTAACTCTAAATGGTAATGAATTTCAAAGACATGTGTGGTATTCCATTCACAAGTATTTCTAATTTGGGGCAGAAGCACATATGCAAAACAACGCGTTCAGCTATAAGTGGCATCTACAATGTGAATCTTTTTGCCTGAGTACTGCTCTCTCCCTTCTTGTTTTAACTTATTTAGAGGAAGCTTCTAGGAGGTAGGGAGAGAATGGTTGGTGGCAGTTCAGTCTGGCAGCCTGGATGTGTGTGGTGTTGGGAAAGTGTTCTTTGAATGAAACCACTGGCTGAATTTCCATCACTAGAAAGAATGTTCAAGGGAAACCATCTGCATGTAAATTCCTTTGCCTGGAAATCAGGAGGGGCAGAATTTTCAGAGATGCCCTGTAGGATGCCTTAAAATGCATTAAAAGTAAATGCATCTCTGTGCAGACAGAGCTCAAAGTTTCCCCCAGCTAACCCCAAATTGCAAAGTATAATATTTTCTTTGTTTGTCTAAATCCGTTCCTTTTTTATCAACAGTCTGTGAGATGGGAAGGAGATGGGAGAGGCAACACATCTGGGAATGAGAACCTTTTTTCTCCTCCTTGACATTAATTTTAATGAACATTTTTCTTATTCCTTTTTATTTAACTAAATTCTATCAAACTATTTCTTACATTAACTCTCCTGTATCTTTCTGCCCATGGCACACTGCTGCCATTTCACTTCAGATATAAATTCTTATGCCTGGAAAAGTGGGTAACTACCCCCCGATCTTCTTTCTTTCTTCACCAAAGTACTGCTTTAAGTCTTTCTAAAACTGCAACTGATCCAATCACTTTACTGCTCAAATTTGGCACTCACGTCGTTCATGTAGAATCTCTTTGAGTGTCTGCAGTGTGCAAGTGGTAGTTCTAGACCCTGAAGCATCACTCCCATTTTTTGTCTCAGCTTGTCTTCTACATTTTCCAAGCAATTTGTCTGCTCACTCTGTCCTGAACACAGCTATTGAGTTTTTGACCTCCAATTTTTGCTCACTGTTTATCCCCACCTGGTGTGCTTGCACCTCTTGTTACCTGCTAAACTTCTATTCCTTGTGGAAGGTCTGATCCAGTGCCACTCATCTGTGAAGGCTTCCATGAAGCTGCTCTGGACCTCATATCTTTTCTTTCCCCAAACTTACCTAATTAACAACAGTTGGCTTTACTCAGTCAATTAGCTTCATTTATTATTGAGCATTGCCTTTTATTTGTTCACTTTTCACACTATGTCTCCAAGTGATTATATGGTTTGGAAAAGAAGAACATATATATTTTTATTACTTTTTTTTTTACTTCTTTCTTTTCAGCATGGCAGAATTCATTGTTTATGCACCACACTCAGTGCTCCATGCAATCCGTGCCCTCCATAATACCCACCACCTGGCTCCCCCAACCTCCCAACGCCCCCCCCCCCCCATGAAAAACCCTCAGGTTGTTTTTCAGAGTCCATAGTCTCTCATGGTTCATCTCCGTTCCAATTTCCCTCAACTATCTTCTCCTCTCCAACTCTCCATGTCCTCCATGTTATTTGTTATGCTCCACAAATAAGTGAAACCATATGATAATTGATTCTCTGTGCTTGACTTATTTCACTCAGCGTAATCTCTTCCAGTCCCGTCCATGTTGCTACAAAAGATGGGTATTCATCCTTTCTGATGGAGGCATAATACTCCATAGTGTATATGGACCACATCTTCCTTATCCATTCGTCCGTTGAAGGGCATCTTGGTTCTTTCACAGTTTGGCGACCATGGCCATTGCTGCTATAAGCTTTGGGGCACAGATGGCTCTTCATTTCACTACATCTGTATCTTTGGTGTAAATACCCTGTAGTGCAATTGCAGGGTCATAGGGAAGCTCTATTTTTAATTTCTTTTTTTTTTTTAATTTTTAAATTAAATTTTATTTATGTTTTTTTTTTATTTCTTTTCAGTGTAACAGTATTGTTTTTGCACCACACCCAGTGCTCCGTGCAATACATGCCCTCCCTAATACCCACCACCTGGTTCCCCCAACCTCCCACCCCGCCCCCCGCCCCTTCAAGACCTTTAGGTTTTTTTTCAGAGTCCATAGTCTCTCATGGTTCACCTCCCCTTCCAATTTCCCCAACTCCTTTCTCCTCTCCACCTCCCCATGTCCTCCATGCTATTTGTTATGCTCCAAAAATAAGTGAAACCGTATGATAATTGACTCTCTCTGCTTGACTTATTTCACTCAGCATAATCTCTTCCAGTCCTGTCCATCTTGCTACAAAAGTTGGGTATTCATGCTTTCTGATGGAGGCATAATACTCCATAGTGTATATGGACGACATCTTTCTTATCCATTCGTCCGTTGAAGGACATCTTGGTTCTTTCCACAGTTTTGCGACCGTGGCCATTGCTGCTATAAACATGGGGGTACAGATGGCCCTTCTTTTCACTACATCTGTATCTTCAGGGTAAATACCCAGTAGTACAATTGCAGGGTCATAGGGAAACTCTATTTTTAATTTCTTGAGGAATCTCCACACTGCTCTCCAAAGTGGATGAACCAACTTGCATTCCCACCCACAGTGTAAGAGGGTTCCCCTTTCTCCACATCCTCTCCAACACATGTTATTTCCTGTCTTGCTAATTTTGGCCATTCTAACTGGTGTAAGGTGGTATCTCAATGTGGTTTTAATTTGAATCTCCCTGATGGCTAGTGATGATGAACATTTTTTCATGTGTCTGATAGCCATTTGTATGTCTTCATTGGAGAAGTGTCTGTTCATATCCTCTGCCCATTTTTTGATATGATTGTCTGTTTTGTGTGTGTTGAGTTTGAGAAGTTCTTTATAGATCCTGGATATCAACCTTTTGTCTGTACTGTCATTTGCAAATATTTTCTCCCATTCCGTGGGTTGCCTCTTTGTTTTGTTGATTGTTTCCTTTGCTGAGCAGAAGCTTTTGATCTTGATGAAGTCCCAAAAGTTCATTTTTGCTTTTGTTTCCTTTGCCTTTAGAGACATATCTTGAAAGAAGTTGCTGTGGCTGATATCAAAGAGGTTACTGCCTATGTTCTCCTCTAGGATTCTGATGGATTCCTGTCTCACATTGAGGTCTTTAATCCATTTCAAGTTTATCTTTGTGTACGGTGTAAGAGAATGGTCGAGTTTCCTTCTTCTACTTGTATCTGTCCAATTTTCCCAGCACCATTTATTGAAGAGACTGTCTTTTTTCCACTGTATATTTTTTCCTGCTTTGTCGAAGATTATTTGACCATAGAGTTGAGGGTCCATATCTGGGCTCTCGACTCTGTTCCACTGGTCTATGTGTCTGTTTTTGTGCCAGTACCATGCTGTCTTGGTGATCACAGCTTTGTAGTAAAGCTTGAAATCAAGTAACGTGATACCCCCAGTTTTGTTTTTCTTTTTCAACATTTCCTTAGCAGTTCAGGGTCTCTTCTGATTCCATACAAATTTTAGGATTATTTGTTCCAGCTCTTTGAAAAATACCGGTGGAATTTTGATCAGAATGGCATTAAAGGTATAGATTGCTCTAGGCAGTAGAGACATTTTAACAATGTTATTCTTCCAATCCAAGAGCATGGAATGCTCTTCCATCTTTTTGTGTCTTCTTCAATTTCTTTCACGAGTATTCTGTAGTTCTTCAAGTACAGATCCTTTACCTCTTTGGTTAGGTTTATTCCCAGGTATCTTATGGTTCTTGGTGCTATAGTAAATGGAATCGATTCTCTAATTTCTATTTCTATATTTTCATTGTTAGTGTATAAGAAAGCCACTGATTTCTGTACATTGACTTTGTATCCTGCCACGTTAATGAATTGCTGTATGAGTTCTAGTAGTTTGGGGGTGGAGTCTTTTGGGTTTTCCATATAAAGAATCATGTCATCTGCGAAGAGAGAGAGTTTGACTTCTTCATTGCCAATTTGGATACCTTTTATTTCTCTTAGGATGGTAGCAGAATTTGAAATAATTTATGCCCTTTGATGATTTGAGCAGGTGGTTTTAAATGCTATTTTGGATCTCACCCATGAGATGTATGGATTTTTGAATATAGCAAACTAATAGGATTGAAAACTCTCCAAAGGGAGATATAGTATAGGTCCTCAGTGGTTTACCCATAATTCTGAAAGTAAGAAAGTTCTGAAAACTATAAAATGTTTCCTTCTTTTTTGGTTGTGAATCTTGAACTGATCTGAGCTGATTTTGTGGCAAAACATGAACCAGATGTGAGGTTCCTTTAACTAACATGAATACTTATATATTATGTTGCAGAAATAGCATTAGGTTTGTTTACAGGTGCAGCCCCCAGCCTGTCAGGGTGTTAACATAAAGTAAATGAGCAACATCACCTCTATAAAATTAGGAAGAAAATGCATTTTAAAACACATTCGTTTCCATGCACAAATTGTCAGATTGTGGCCCTGTATTAACATTAGTTTTATTTTAAGGTGTTTTATCAGATAAAGAATTATGCACCACAGTTTCCAAATGTATATGACATGGGCTGAGTCTGAATATGCACTCAGGCCAGAGCTAACTGCCCCATTCTAGATCATGCCCTTACTTGAAACCATGTCTCTATAATGCCAAAGTGCATGCAGCCTCTCTAGGAAAAAAGGAAAACCTAAAGCCAGTAATAATAGATAATATCAAAATTCAAAGTGCTTTTCACTGAAACTTAATTGCCATTTCTTGCTTTGCCAATAATGCAGGTTTCTAAGAACTGGCAAAAAAATGTAGACATTTGAGAACACCTAAAGCATTATCCAAACCTGTGGACACAGTGGACCTCCATGCATCTATCTCACGAAAATCAGACATTCCTTCCCTGACTTTTAAAATGAAATCCTAGGGAGACAAAATTCAATGTGCCAAGTCAAATGCATTTTGAAAAAGTAAGAATGTGGAAAACACATGCCTAGAGTTTCATGAAGAGTTTATGTTTTAACGATTCACCATTTCCTGGCTCTTATAAATAAAAATAAAGCTATGGGTGCCTTAAGGCAATGGGATGGCCAGTAGAAAGGCAAATACCAGCAAAAGGCATGTTAAAAGCATCATTTGTCATCTGTTTTATTTTTCTTGGTTTGCAGTTCATGGAGAGATGTGCCTCATTCCAAGAAAGAAAAATTATAAAAATGTTCTACCTTGAGTAGTAACCTACGGGAGAAGCGTGTAGTACATCACCTTCCCTTCTTCCCCCTGCCGCCCACTGCACACAGCCAGTACACCAATTTCTCTCTACTGAGTGGTTCTCAAACTTAAATATATCAGAGTCACCTGGAGGGTTGTTCTAGCACAACCCGTGCTCACCTGTGGAGTCTCTGATCCAGGAAGTCTAGGTGGGGCCTAGGAATTGGCATTTTGAAGTACCCAGGTCATGCCGATACTGCTGGTCCTGGGATTGCTCTTGGAAGACAATTGCTTTGATGAAGACTGTTGTTGAACTTGTGCTCAACAAGCTTCAGGACAGCAATTCTAGAAAGGTAATGAACATAATCATCACCTGGGAACTTGTTAAAATTCAGCAGCCCCCTGTTGATTCTTAACCCTGGTTGAACATTAGAATCATTTTTGGGGAGATACTGTCCCCAGGTCCCACCTCAGACCTAGTGAGACAAAATCTTTGAGGCTGCGACTGAGGAAACTTAGTTTATAAAAAGCTCCTCAAATGATCTTATACCATGGAAGGTTCATAACCACTGCACATCTGATTTTAAAAGCATGTGTTTGTGGCCATGGGGTAGGCATTGAGAAACATGTCCCAGGCAAGTCTCATGCACTTTGAGAGTGTGTTGGGGATGAGATCAAACCTTTGCTCATTTTCCACCCACCCTATACCTCCAAGTGCAAGCTCTCCATATACAGTTCCAGCCTTTGCACTTGCTACCCCCTGTCAGGAAAGCTTATCTTCTCTACTCACCAGGTTAACTCTTTCATATCCTTAGACATTAAGCTCAGGGAGCTCCTCCCCCAGAAACCACTAGATACCCCTCTTCTCTGCTCTACCTCTGTTGTCTTTTACCATAGGTAGAGTTTCCTTCCACTTTTCTACCAGTCTCCTACTTAAGTGCTAATCCCTAAAGTCAGGGGTGATGATTTTACTTTGTGCTTTGTCTGCCCTTACTGAATGTAATCTTCAAATACTAGGTGCTCAATGAAATTAAATGGATTGATGTTAATTCAAATCTATAAAGAGAGAGAAAAACCTGATTTTTTTCTTTTCTAATATTTTATTTATCATATATTTTATAATATATGTATTTTTTAATTTTTATTATTTATTATTTTTATTATTTATAAAATCATACTATATATATTATTATTTATATTATTTATATAATCATACAATAGAGCATGAGTGGGTGGGGTGAGTAGCAAAGGGATAAGCAAAATCTGACCCCCTGCTGAGCAGGGACCCCCTAATCCAGGAGGGATATCATGATCCTGGGATCATGACCTGAGCTGAAGGCAGATGCTTAACCAACTGAGCCAGCCAGGCTCCTCATTGGTGATATTTTCACCAAAAAATAGGTTTTTAATGAAAACATGGGATAAACCTTAATGTCCTTCCATGAAAAGTGTGTAATATATTAGAATATAAGCTAACATTAATGATTATTTAAACAATTTTCAATATTCTACAAACAGAGCATTTATTTATTACTTCTTTTTTTGACTTTTTAAAAAAATTTTTAATCATTTTTATTTTCAGCATAACAGTATTCATTGTTTTTGTACCACACCCAGTGCTCCATGCTGTCCGTGCCCTAATACCCACCACCTGGTTCCCCCAACCTCCCACCCCCCCACCTCTTCAAACCCTTCAGATTGTTTTTCAGAATCCATAGTCTCTCATTGTTCACCTCCCCTTCCAATTTCCCCCAACTCCCTTCTCCTAACTCCCCATGTCCTCCATGCTATTTGTTATGCTCCACAAATAAGTGAAACCATATGATAATTGACTCTCTCTGCTTGACTTATTTCACTCAGCATTGTAAGGGCCTGCCCCTCCCAGAGGAACTAGCTTGTGGACCCCGGATGTAGGGGCGGGGCAGGCTGGGTGGAGACGTCCAATCAGTGGGGCGAACGTATATCCACTAGGGTGAATTGAAATTCAATTGGCCGCCTGTGTAGGGGTGGGGCTCAACCACCCCCCCATAAAGGTTGGTCTGCAAGGCTGTTGGAGGAAGAAGGACGAGAGCTGGTGGGAGCAGAGCTGTAAGAGCTGTTGGAGCTGAGCAGAGACAGCGAGCTGCAGGAGGCAGGTGGTTCTGTTGGCTCCCGCACTCAAGCTGCCCTCCAGCAGTGCATGGGGCCTAATCCCGCAGCGGAGGCGCCTCCACGCGCGCCCTGATGGCGCCCGCCCGCCAGCTGAGACTGGAGTGAGCGCTGTGGCGACGGAATGCTAGAGCTGCTGGCCACCAGCGCCCAAGACGGCCCGCCATCTGGCAGCTGCTTCGTGTGCATGGTGCTGCCCCCGGAGGTGGAGCATGCCGGCTGCCCATTGCCCGCGATGCCCATGCAGGGCGGCGCGCTGAGCCCCGAGGAGAAGCTGTGGGCCACAATGCTATAGAGACCGTCCTGCAGCAGAAGGAGACATTGGTGTGCTGCGAGGGGCTGGCGGGTGGCAAGGCGCAAGGCCCGGCAGCCACAGGCAAGGACATGATGGGCGATCCCCTGTGGGACCCCAGCCACGTCATGGAGCAGCTCAGCCGCTCGCTGCAGCCACCAACGGTCCCGCCGGCGGCCGCCCTGAACCACCAGCAGTCCTGACACCTGCTGCCTCGAGCAGCTAGTGGCCCCGAGCCCAGCAGTCCCGACGCCAGCGGCCCCGCCCACACCGTGGCTTCGGCAGCGGCGCCACAGGGAGCAGCGGAGCCACAGCAGCCGAGCTGCTTGCGGCCCCCTGCTGCCAGCGCCCCGGCTCCTGCGGCCCCAAGATGCCTGCAGCACCGAGTCGCCAGTGGCCCGGATGCCAGCGGCCCCGCCCATACACTGCGATCCTTGGCAGCGGCGCCGCGGGTAACGGCCTAGACGGCAGCAACCTCGCCGGGAACCCTGAGCTGCTGCCTTGCCAGAGCTGTGTCATTCCGGGGAGCGGCTTCGTCAGGGAAGAGGCTTCCTCCAGAACAGCCTCGCCGGAGCAGCCTTGACAGAGTGGCATCATGGGGAGCAGAATCTGTGTCATCGGTGTTGTCCTCCTTGTCATCATCACTGTCATCATTGCCTTTTCTTGGGAGCAGCCCTGCCTGGGAGCGACCTCACCAGCAGCAGCCTTCTTGGGAGCGGCCTCAACCGGGGAGCGGCCTCTTCTGCGGAGTGGCCTCCTCAGAATCATCATCGTCGTCTTTTCGTAAGAGACAGCCCTGACCGGTCAGTTTGATTTTTGATGCTTGGTGTGAAATAAAGCTTTGTTTGATTTTCACTTTATATCAATCTCGTTCCTTTGATCACAGACCCTAACAAGCATAATCTCTTCCAGTCCCATCCATGTTGAAAAACCTGATTTTTATGCCTCTGGAATGTTCTCTCTCCTTTTCTCTTTTCCTTTCTTTTTAAAAAATATGAATCAACATACATAGGATAAGACAGCTTCCTGGGATGAGAGAAATGCCTTATGTTAAATAAAAGCAGCAATAATACCTTCAGTAATCATGAGAAAAGTCTCCTTTTTTTTCTTTACTCAAATGAGATCTGCTCTGATACTATGAGGTCATTGTAAAAATACATTAAAAAAAAAACTACACTTGAATGTCTGCTGCTTTAAATCTTCTCACTTAAGTTCATCCTGAATTTTTAGGCTGAAATTTTGGAGAGTGTAACCATATGTTCCAACAATTATTTTGACTATGAAATTCCTTAGTGCACTCCAGGAAGTGATCCCGGAATCCTGAAATGGCAGGCAGGAACCTGTACCGATGCTGTGGGCTCCTCTGAAAATACATGGAGTATCAACTTGCTCAGGACAGACTTCCCGCCTTGCTAGCCTTCAGGACAATCACAGATCACAGATTTCTACCTTGTCCCCTCTCTCATGTGGCTCTCTCTTGCCCTGTCATATAATCCCACAACACTGTGCAACAGTGGTTTGCTACAGCAAAGCACAAGTCTTTAGGTTTGAGATGGGGCCCACCCCAGGGCATGTTTTGTTTTGTTTTCAGCCCAAGATGGGCCCAGTGTATATCTCAGCATCCACATAGTTTATGACATATTTCTCCTTCTATTATAAAAGCTGAAACTTTATAACCAATAATATTCCATGTCTGGCTAAGGGGGAAAAAAGGGGAATATCAAGGAAAGAAGGGAAACAAATGTCTTACTTGGTTCTAGGGAATTTTTGTTTTTCCTAGCATATACTCTATAACGGTATGCATGTTTCCTGCATTAATGAACTTAAGACCTAAGGGCTGGGCAGCCAAGGAGTCCTTGAGGACTTCTGATTATATAGGATAATAAGAGGTATAGGCCCAAAAGCCTGATTGCAATGAGTTACAGCATGAATGGTCTTGGGGCAACAAATGCAGACCTCTTTTTAGAGAAACTTGATGAATAAGGAAGGAGAGGAATGGGGTGTAATTATTATTATACATTATTATTAACATTATTATATTATTAATAACAATAAGCATAATTATTAGCTGATGCTTAGTAGGCATTCCAAAGCCAATTTTCCTAATTTAATTTCTCTGTTTCCTACCAGTATCCTACAGTTCTGGGAAAAGAACTGAATTTTTTTTTTAACCCTCCTGTGTCCTGGTATATTTTTACCTGCCTATCTTCTCCATGAAACCATAAGCTTGAAGACAGGAATGCTTTATTACATGACTAGCACTGTTCTTGGTATAAGCTGTGCTCATTCCATGTCCATTGAATAAAAGAATGTATGGACACTTCTCAGAAGAGTAGTTTCTCCACCCAATAAGCCATATATTGCATGTCTTGAATTTTTTCTCTGTACGTGTATTTTCTTCTTTGCTTATATCTATTAATTACTTCAAAATGCAACTGGCAATTCATTTCCTCCAGAAATCTTTTCCCAATTAACCTAAACAGTCATTTTGCATATTTTAAGTGTATTCAATTTGTATGAATTTAAACTTAATAAATTCTCTTCTGTAAGTATTCCTAGGTCACAGTATGTTCATAAGTTTTCTATCCTCAAATATAACAAGACATTGAGCATGTTGAGCAAATGTTAACTGACATACATAAACTATAAAATACATCTCAATATGCAGGTATCATAAATCAGTATCATAGGTCTGCTACCTCTGATCTGCTGGGCGGAAATATTCATCAGTGTCACAGTTCTGTGTTATATAAAACAGAAGCTCATGAATTAGTGACCTTCAAAATGTCAAAATAACACTCCAAAATAATGCATCCTGCAATACATTATTAACATTCTAATTTTGTCTGTTGTGGCAAAAGTGAAGTGGCTAACAGAAGTGTCCTAGTCATTTAGTTACAAAATATATTGTTTCTTCATTATGATAATTGAATTTCACACATTTGGTGCACTTATTCATATTTTTACAAACATCTAACAAGTGAATTACTTGAGAATTATTAAAAATTAAAAGCTAAGTATGGGGGCACTTGGGTGGCTCAATGAGTTAAGCCGCTGCCTTCAGCTCAGGTCATGATCTCAGGATACTGGGATGGAGCCACACATCTGGCTCTCTGCTCAGCAGGGAGACTGCTCCTCCCTCACCCCACATGCCTCTCTGCCTGCTTGTGGTCTCTGCCTGTCAAATAAATAAATAAAATCTTAAAAAAAAAAAGTCTGAAGCATTCAATGAGGACACAGGACTCTCAGTATGCAAAATCTGCATAGAAATTGTACTAATGGGAAATACATAAGTAGAAAGAAACATCAATCCATGTACTATACAAATAAAGTTGTAGATTATCCAGCAGGCCATATTCTGTACACCTATTATAATCAGGGGTTACATAGTTCTGATTCTATTTCCCTGCTTCCCCTACTAAATTGGGACCTACACTAGGGCAGCATCTGTATTCTATTCATCTCTTTTCTTAATTCCTAGCATGATGTTTGGCATAAAATAGGCCCTTATTAATTATGGAACTGAATTAAAAACATACATGTGTATCTACCTAGCCAGGTATCTTTTACCCTTTTTTCATCTTTATATATATTTATTTATGCCAATGTACATCTAAATTTATTAGTATGGAAAAATGTTCACAGTGCCTTGCTGAGAGGGAAAACAGGTTTCGAAATATTTAGAGAACCATCTTACCTGTATAAAGGTGTATCCATATATCCATAAGCTAAGAATGCAGAGATAGGCCTTTAAGGATAGTAAATAAGGTGTGGTTTCTAGATGATTTTCACTGAGATCTCCATATTTTTTCACATTGTCTGACTCTTTTCATGGTGAGCCCAGGTTAACTTTATAACAGTGAAACAGTTTTCAAAATGTAAGTAGGATATAAATTGAACCAGGAAGACTCAGGTCCCAGGCCTGCTCCCTACTTCTGAGGCAAACTACTTGTCTAAGTTGAAATTTAATCATATAAGAGAAAACAAATGAAATAGATCTGCCCTTTTAACATTCTGGTATTGCTTTGAAGACGACCATGGGTATGACCTGGGCACAAAACTCGGGCATTACTTTTGTTTGTTTTAATTTTTACTTTCAGCCCTCATTGTGTTCCATCAATAGGGAACTTAATCCTGGCTTTTCCTGGAATTTCACATCCTTGCCCCCACAAAGTTTTATGTGAGTTCTGGCATCTTACACAGTATTAAGGTTTGGGATTTGCTGGGAACAGGTGAGGCTGTCACTGGTTGGGGGTCCAGAGACATAGCCAATAGGATGTCCATTCCACTGGCCCAGAGTGGCTCTCTCCTACTTCCAGATAACATTTGGGGTGCCAGGTATTTTGCAAATATTCTAATAGCCCCACCTTTGCAAGCCACCTTTTCTCTCAGTTCTTGCTCACACACAGATGCAGGGTCCAGAACCTGGGCTGGAAAACTCCTCTGCTTTCAGAATCAGTATTTGTCCTCCTTTCTGCTCAGAACCCAATAGAGGCACTTCCTTTTCTGGGGAAAGGGTAGCAAAAGCTTTATTGCCCTGGTCCTCATCCCTCACCTGCCTTGCCAAGACATGTTATCTATACTGTGGAATCCTCTCCAGCTCTGGGACTCATAAATGTCTTCTCTTTTACATCTTGTCACAAGACTGTGCCAAGGCTATGAGTACAGAGTACCTAACTGAGTGAAGTAAAAAGGTACAGGAATAAAAGGAGGAAACAAAACCCAGAGGTATTTTGAAGTATTTTCTTGACCTTTGTGAAAATGCTGTGATCATAGGAGAGTATGTAGAGTGGACTCAGACCAAATAGAAGACAGTCTACCAGCCTTGTCAATAGGGTTCTGAGGGGCATTAGATCCTAATGTCCTAAGACATCCACCGAATGTAATACATTATCTCCTCTCTCTTTCACCTAAAGCGATATTAGCCATACCTGCTCCTTTTGGGAGGTGAGAAAAATAGTTACTCAAAACAGCCCCTCAGGGGACTCCTTCTGTCCCTGAACTTGTTGGGAAAGACCCGCAAGACTGCTAACTGTGCTGAAATTCAGGTAAGGAGATCCTTAACTAAGAAGATAGTTAAAAAAAAAAAATTGTAGCAAAAATGTGTAGATGTCTACCCCAGAAATGAAGGATTAAGGAAAACGTTCTCGGGAGTGAGTGCCAGGTATGAGAGTGATTGGCAGGAATCTTGTACTCAAGAGAATGTGATAATGCTAGTCCTGTATTAATGAGGGCATGAGGCTTTGGGATGTGAAGAACAGAAGCTTGGAATACTCTGAAAACAGGAACAGGAAATAGGAATTCTTTTGGTTTTTGTTGTTTGAATGTCTTAAGAGGATATGAAAATATCCTGGACCCAAAATTGTGGCATGCTACAAAGCTAGCCCTAGTGTTCCATATTTTAAAGGGAAGTGCAGAGATTACAGTCAAGATTACAAAGTGAAGAGGAAGTATGGTCTTTGAGGTCAGACAGGTGGCCCCAGTTAACAGTCCACCTTCAACATTTCCTTAATTTCAGATACTCAGTTTGATTTTCCATAAAAACAGAAGCTGCTATTTATCTTGTAAGGTTGTGGAGAGAGTCAAATGAAGCAGATGTAAAGAGTCTACGATAGTGTCTGGCATATAATAGATCCTCATTAACTGCCAGGCATCATCATTTCTCTTGGTTTTACTTTAGTTGCTCCACAATGAGACAAGTATACCTACTGTCTTAAGAAATAAAAATATAAGGGTGCCTGGGTGGTTCAGTGGGTTAAAGCCTCTGCCTTCAGCTCAGGTCATGGTCTCAGAGTGCTGGGATTGAGCCCCACATCAGGTTCTCTGCTCAGCGGGGAACCTGCTTCCTCCTCTCTTTCTGCCTGCCTCTCTGCCTCCCTGTGATCTCTGTCAAATAAATAAATAAAATCTTTAAAAAAAGAAAGAAAAATATAAACTATAAAAATACCTCATCTTTTCCACTTTTCTAGCCTTTGGAGAACTACTCAAATGATAAGAACTTGTGGTTAAAAAGAGGGAAAGAGAGTGTTGCCTGGGTGGCTCAGTCTGTTAAGTGTCTGCCTTTGGCTAAGGTCATGATCCCAGAATCCTGGGATCCAGGCCAGCATTGGGCTCCCTGCTCAGCGGGAGGCCTGCTTCTCCCTCTCCCTCTGCCCACCCCGCCCCCCCCCCCGCCCCTACTCATGCTCTCTCTCATGCTCACTCTCAAATAAAATCTTTTAAAAAAAAACCCATCTCCTTAAAGAGCGAGAGAGAGAAAGAGAGAATGACAAGGTTACAGAATCTATGGCTTTCCTGAGAAGCATAAGGAGCTATTTTGTCTCTTCCCATCTGCTTAATGATAAATAGATTCATTGTTTATCTATTTTGTTAGGGGAGAAAATGGGATGTGTGGGTAATTGTTTTTCTTGTGTGGTGCGTGTAATTCTATTTTTTTTAAAGATTTTATTTATTTATTTGACAGAGAGAGATCATAAGTAGGCAGAGAGGCAGGCAGAGAGAGAGAGGAGGAAGCAGGCTCCTTGCCAAGCAGAGAGCCTGATGTGGGGCTCGATCCCAGGACCCTGAGATCATGACCTGAGCCAAAAGCAGAGGCTTAACCCACTGAGCCACCCAGGTGCCCCTGTAATTCTGTTTTTGTAAAGTGCTGATCCTGGTCAATTTTAAATACCTTTAATTTTGGAAGATTCTATTTTCTTCTGGAATCCTCTTGTACCCACAAAATTAGTAATGGAGTATCATTTAAATAATATACTCTGGTGAGACCATTACAAAATGGTTAAGAGAAGCATTTTGAAGGTTGACTTAAAATACATTGACTTTGAAATAAATATAGATCTGGTGTAAAGAATGGATTCAACTAGAGGCACACATTATTTTCCTAACAGATAAGATTTTGGGGAAGATACGTATTTTAGTTTAAAATATTCTAGTTTGAGTTTGGTTGTACCATAGCTTACATAATACTAATTAGATGCTGGCTTAGAAATATGTGTTAGCCATAAAATTTTGGCTAGATTCACATCAGAAATCTGATAGGGCAAAGACCAACATGATTATACACATGTTTAGAATCTTGAGGAAAAACATATTATGCACCATGTAGTAAAATTGTTCCATGATATTAAAGAGAAGCAATAAAATTGTTCTGTGAAGAATCTGAGCACTGCTAGGTTCAGGGTGACTAGATTGAGGCTTTATTTCTTAAACATTTAACTGAGCTGGATGGTGGTCTTTGACACTCAGCTCTCTTGAGCCAGAATTTCTAATAAAACCAAATGTAGAAAGCGTCCATCTTACAAATATTTTTTAATTTCTTTTGTTAAAATTAATGGAGATTATTTAATGCAATAGACTTATAATGCTTGCTTTGAAAGCTTAGAAAAACTCCTACTTTATAAACTATTTTATATTGGTTATTTACTGTTAATAGATATCTAGATATATGATTTTACCTGCTGTATTTAAACTAAGGAAGTAATAAAGTTATTGAATACCTGTTATGTATTCAAATAATTCAAGTTAATATCCAAAACCATGAAATTATCAAAACTGTTTTTCTTAATCTGTCCAGCATTTCAATGCTAAATTCACATTAAAAGTAATAAATATAGGAGGAGTCAAGATGGCGGAGAAGTAGCAGGCTGAGACTACTTCGGGTAGCGGGAGATCAGCTAAATAGCTTATCTAAAGATTGTAAACACCTACAAATCCAATGGGAGATCAAAGAGAAGAAGAACAGCAACTCTAGAAACAGAAAATCAACCACTTTCTGCAAGGTAGGACTGGCGGAGAAGTGAATCCAAAGCGACTGGAAGATAGACCGCGGGGGGAGGGGCCAGCTCCCGGCGAGCGGCGGAGCAACGGAGCAAAATCAGGACTTTTAAAAGTCTGTTCCGCTGAGGGACATCACTCCAGAGGCTTAACTGGGGTGAAGCCCAGGCGGGGTCAGCGCGGCCTCAGGTCCCGCAGGGTCGCAGAAGGATCGGGGGTGTCTGAGTGTCGCAGCTTACCGGTATTAGAACGGGGAAGCCGGCTACAGAGACAGAGCCGAGGAGTGACTCTCAGCTCGGGGTTGCCTTGAACCGGTCGCAGGCTCGGTCAGATCGGAGCGTGGCCGAGGCCAGGGTGATGGGAGTCATTGGGCACTGTTCTCTGAGGGTGCACTGAGGAGTGGGGCCCCGGGCTCTCGGCTCCTCAGGGCCGGAGACTGGGAGGCCACGATTTCGTTCCCGTCCTCCGGAACTCTACGGAAAGTGCTCAGGGAACAAAAGCTCCCGAAAGCAAACCCGAGCAGATTACTCAGCACGGCCCGGGTAGGGGCGATGCAACTCTGCCTGGGGCAAAGACGCTTGAGAATCACTACAACAGGCCCCTCCCCCAGAAGATCAATGGGAAACCCAGCCAGGACCAAGTTCCCCTACCGAGGAGTGCAGTTTCAATACCAAGGAGAGCGGCGGAATTCCAGAGGAGAAGAAAGCAAAGCATGGAACTCATGGCTTTCTCCCCATGATTTTTTAGCCTTGCAGTTAATTTAATTTTTTTTTCTTTTTCAATTTTTTTTCTTTTTCTCTTCTTCTGCTAAATTTTTTTAACTTTTACCGTTTTCTTTTTTAACGTTTTTTAAATAGTTTATCTAACATATATATATTTTTTTTTCCTCTTTTTATATTTTTTCTTTATTGGCTTTCTTTTTTTTAATAGTTTCTTTTTTTTTTTCTTTTCTTTCTGAACCCCTTTTTATCCCCTTTCTCCCCCCTCACAATTTGGGATCTCTTCTGATTTGGCTAAAGCATATTTTCCTGGGGTTGTTGCCACCCTTTTAGTATTTTACTTGCTCCTTCATAAACTCTTATCTGGACAAAATGACAAGGCGGAAAAATTCACAACAAAAAAAAAGAACAAGAGGCAGTACCAAAGGCTAGGGACCTAATCAATACAGACATTGGTAATATGTCAGATATAGAGTTCAGAATGACGATTCTCAAGGTTCTAGCCAGGCTCGAAAAAGGCATGGAAGATATTAAAGCAACCCTCTCGGGAGATATAAAAGCCCTTTCTGGAGAAATAAGAGAACTAAAATCTAACCAAGTTGAAATCAAAAAAGCTATTAATGAGGTGCAATCAAAAATGGAGGCTCTCACTGCTAGGATAAATGAGGCAGAAGAAAGACTTAGCGATACAGAAGACCAAATGACAGAGAATAAAGAAGCTGAGCAAAAGAGGGAGAAACAGCTACTGGACCACGAGGGGAGAATTCGAGAGATAAGTGACACCATAAGACGAAACAACATTAGAATAATTGGGATTCCAGAAGAAGAGGAAACAGAGAGGGGAGCAGAAGGTATATTGGAGAGAATTATTGGAGAGAATTTCCCCAATATGGCAAAGGGAACAAGCATCAAAATTCAGGAGGTTCAGAGAACCCCCCTCAAAATCAATAAGAATAGGTCCACACACCGTCACCTAATAGTAAAATTGACAAGTCTTAGTGACAAAGAAAAGATCCTGAAAGCAGCCCGGGAAAAGAAGTCTGTAACGTACAATGGTAAAAATATTAGATTGGCAGCAGACTTATCCACAGAGACCTGGCAGGCCAGAAAGAGCTGGCATGATATATTCAGAGTACTAAATGAGAAAAACATGCAGCCAAGAATACTATATCCAGCTAGGCTATCATTGAAAATAGAAGGAGAGATTAAAAGCTTCCAGGACAAACAAAAACTGAAAGAATTTGCAAATACCAAACCAGCTCTACAGGAAATATTGAAAGGGGTCCTCTAAGCAAAGAGAGACCCTCAAAGTAGTAGATCAGAAAGAAACAGAGACAATATACAGTAACAGTCACCTTACAGGCAATACAATGGCACTAAATTCATATCTCTCAATACTTACCCTGAGTGTTAATGGGCTAAATGCCCCAATCAAAAGACACAGGGTATCAGAATGGATAAAAAAAACAAAACCCATCTATATGTTGCCTACAAGAAACTCATCTTAAACCCGAAGACACCTCCAGGTTTAAAGTGAGGGGGTGGAAAAGAATTTACCATGCTAATGGACATCAGAAGAAAGCAGGAGTGGCAATCCTTATATCAGACCAATTAGATTTTAAGCCAAAGACTATAATAAGAGATGAGGAAGGACACTATATCATACTCAAAGGAACTGTCCAACAAGAAGATCTAACAATTTTAAATATCTATGCCCCTAACGTGGGAGCAGCCAACTATATAAACCAATTAATAACAAAATCAAAGAAACACATCGACAAGAATACAATAATAGTAGGGGATTTTAACACTCCCCTCACTGAAATGGACAGATCATCCAAGCAAAAGATGAACAAGGAAATCAAGGCCTTAAATGACACACTGGACCAAATGGACATCACAGATATATTCAGAACATTTCATCCCAAAGCAACAGAATACACATTCTTCTCTAGTGCACATGGAACATTCTCCAGAATAGATCACATTCTTGGACCTAAATCAAGTCTCAACCGGTATCAAAAGATTGGGATCATTCCCTGCATATTTTCAGACCATAATGCTCTGAAGCTAGAACTCAATAACAAGAGGAAATTTGGAAAGAACCCAAATACATGGAGACTAAACAGCATCCTTCTAAAGAATGAATGGGTCAACCAGGAAATTAAAGAAGAATTGAAAAAATTCATGGAAACAAATGATAATGCAAACACAACGGTTCAAAATCTGTGGGACACAACAAAGGCAGTCCTGAGAGGAAAATATATAGCGGTACAAGCCTTTCTCAAGAAACAAGAAAGGTCTCAGGTACACAACCTAACCCTACACCTAAAGGAGCTGGAGAAAGAACAAGAAAGAAACCCTAAACCAGGCAGGAGAAGAGAAATCATAAAGATCAGAGCAGAAATCAATGAAATAGAAACCAAAAAAACAATAGAACAAATCAACGAAACTAGGAGCTGGTTCTTTGAAAGAATTAATAAGATTGATAAACCCCTGGCCAGACTTATCAAAGAGAAAAGAGAAAGGACCCAAATAAATAAAATCATGAATGAAAGAGGAGAGATCACAACGAACACCAAAGAAATACAGACAATTATAAGAACATACTATGAGCAACTCTACGCCAACAAATTTGACAATCTGGAAGAAATGGATGCATTCCTAGAGACATATAAACTACCACAACTGAACCAGGAAGAAATAGAAAACCTGAACAGACCCATAACCACTAAGGAGATTGAAACAGTCATCAAAAATCTCCAAACAAACAAAAGCCCAGGGCCAGATGGCTTCCTGGGGGAATTCTACCAAACATTCAAAGAAGAACTAATTCCTATTCTCCTGAAACTGTTCCAAAAAATAGAAATGGAAGGAAAACTTCCAAACTCATTTTATGAGGCCAGCATCACCTTGATCCCAAAACCAGACAAGGATCCCATCAAAAAAGAGAACTACAGAACAATATCCTTGATGAACACAGATGCAAAAATTCTCACGAAAATACTAGCCAATAGGATTCAACAGTACATTAAAAGGATTATTCACCACGACCAAGTGGGATTTATTCCAGGGCTGCAAGGTTGGTTCAACATCTGCAAATGAATCCATGTGATACAACACATTAATAAAAGAAGAACAAGAACCATATGATACTCTCCATAGATGCTGAAAAAGCATTTGACAAAGTTCAGCATCCCTTCCTGATCAAAACTCTTCAAAGTGTAGGGATAGAGGGCACATACCTCAATATTATCAAAGCCATCTATGAAAAACCCACTGCAAATATCATTCTCAATGGAGAAAAACTGAAAGCTTTTCCGCTAAGGTCAGGAACACGGCAGGGATGTCCATTATCACCACTGCTATTCAACATAGTACTAGAAGTCCTAGCCTCAGCAATCAGACAACAAAAGGAAATTAAAGGCATCCATATCGGCAAAGAAGAAGTCAAACTATCACTCTTCGCAGATGATATGATACTATATGTGGAAAACCCAAAAGACTCCACTCCAAAACTGCTAGAACTTGTACAGGAATTCAGTAAAGTGTCAGGATATAAAATCAATGCACAGAAATCAGTTGCATTTCTCTACACCAACAACAAGACAGAAGAAAGAGAAGTTAAGAAGTCAATCCCATTTACAATTGCACCCAAAACTATAAGATACCTAGGAATAAACCTAACCAAAGAGACTAAGGATCTATACTCAGAAAACTATAAAATACTCATGAAAGAAATTGAGGAAGACAGAAAGAAATGGGAAAATGTTCCATGCTCCTGGATTGGAAGAATAAATATTGTGAAAATGTCTATGCTACCTAAAGCAATCTACACATTTAATGCAATTCCTATCAAAGTACCATCCATTTTGTTCAAAGAAATGGAGCAAATAATCCTAAAATTTATATGGAACCAGAAAAGACCTCGAATAGCCAAAGGAATATTGAAAAAGAAAGCCAAAGTTGGTGGCATCACAATTCCGGACTTCAAGCTCTATTACAAAGCTGTCATCATCAAGACAGCATGGTACTGGCACAAAAACAGACACATAGATCAATGGAACAGAATAGAGAGCCCAGAAATGGACCCTCAACTCTATGGTCAACTCATCTTCGACAAAGCAGGAAAGAATGTCCAATGGAACAAAGACAGCCTCTTCAATAAATGGTGTTGGGAAAATTGGACAGCCACATGCAGAAAAATGAAATTGGATCATTTCCTTACACCACACACGAAAATAGACTCAAAATGGATGAAGGATCTCAATGTGAGAAAGGAATCCATCAAAATCCTCGAGGAGAACACAGGCAGCAACCTCTTCGACGTCAGCCGCAGCAACATCTTCCTAGGAACATCACCAAAGGCAAGGGAAGCAAGGGCAAAAATGAACTTTTGGGATTTTATCAAGATCAAAAGCTTTTGCACAGCAAAGGAAACAGTGAACAAAACCAAAAGACAACTGACAGAATGGGAGAAGATATTTGCAAATGACATATCAGATAAAGGGCTAGTGTCCAAAGTCTATAAAGAACTTAGCAAACTCAACACCCAAAGAACAAATAATCCAATCAAGAAATGGGCAGAGGACATGAACAGACATTTCTGCAAAGAAGACATCCAGATGGCCAACAGACACATGAAAAAGTGCTCCATATCACTCGGCATCAGGGAAATACAAATCAAAACCACCATGAGATATCACCTCACACCAGTCAGAATGGCTAAAATAAACAAGTCAGGAAATGACAGATGCTGGCGAGGATGCGGAGAAAGGGGAACCCTCCTACACTGTTGGTGGGAATGCAAGCTGGTGCAACCACTCTGGAAAACAGCATGGAGGTTCCTCAAAATGTTGAAAATAGAACTACCCTATGACCCTGCAATTGCACTGCTGGGTATTTACCCTAAAGATACAAACGTAGTGATCCGAAGGGGCTCGTGCACCTGAATGTTTATAGCAGCAATGTCTACAATAGCCAAACTATGGAAAGAACCTAGATGTCCATCTACAGACGAATGGATCAAGAAGATGTGGTATATATACACAATGGAATACTATGCAGCCATCAAAAGAAATGTAATCTTGCCATTTGCGACGACGTGGATGGAACTAGAGGGTATCATGCTTAGCGAAATAAGTCAATCGGAGAAAGACAACTATCATATGATCTCCCTGATATGAGGGAGAGGAGATGCAACATGGGGGGTTGATGGGGTAGGAGAAGAGTAAATGAAACAAGATGGGATTGGGAGGGAGACAAACCATAAGTGACTCTTAATCTCACAAAACAAACTGAGGGTTGATGGGGGGAGGGGGTTGGAAGAGGGGGGTGGGGTTATGGATATTGGGGAGGGTATGTGCTATGGTGAGTGCTGTGAATTGTGTAAACCTGGCGATTCGCAGACCTGTACCCCTGGGGATAAAAATATATGTTTATAAAGCTGTAAAAAAAAAAAAAAAGAAAAAGAAAAGAAAAGAAAAAAAGAAAGGATGAATACCCAAGTTTTGTAGCAACATGGACGGGACTGGAAGAGATTATGCTGAGTGAAATAAGTCAAGCAGAAAGAGTCAATTATCATATGGTTTCACTTATTTGTGGAGCATAACAAATAGCATGGAGGACAAGGGGAGATGGAGAGGAGAAGGGAGTTGAGGGAAATTGGAAGGGGAGGTGAACCGTGAGAGACTATGGACTCTGAAAAACGATCTGAGAATTTTGAAGGGGTGGGGGGGTGGGAGGTTGGGGGCACCAGGTGGTGGGTATTGTAGAGGGCATGGATTGCATGGAGCACTGGGTGTGGTGCAAAAATAATGAATACTGTTATGCTGAAAAAATAAAAAATTTAAAAAAAGAAAAAAACTACCTGAGAAGAGGTCTGGGAAAAACTGGGCAAGGTTCTTCTCATTTTTAAATCTTCTTTTATGACTGTCAGTATTTCTGGGCATATTTTGGGTGATGTGTATCTTTTCTCTTTATTTCTGCATTTTCTTAAAGAGGTTATGGATATGTATCTGCATATTCTTGTTGTTTGTCCATCTTATGCTTTAAAAATGCATTTTCATTTATTAGTCTTCCCTGTTTTATTCTTTATTTATTTATGTTTCTAAAATAAAGGTTACTTTCTTCCTTCAAAAAAAAAAAGAGTAATAAATATAGGGACACCTGGGTGACTCAGTCAGTTAAACATCTGCCTTTGGCTCAGGTCATGATCCTGGGGTCCTGGGATCAAGGCCTGCATCAGGCTCCCTGCTCAGTGGAGATTCATCTTCTCTCTCTCCCTCTGACCCCCACTCGTGCTTGGTGTCTCTCTCTAGCACTCTTTCTCTCTCAAATAAATAAATAAAATCTTAAAAAATTAATATAAGATAACTTGCTGATTATTCAAAATAGCATAGACTCATAAGAAGTATGTTCTATTCCCCTATCTGCACTCTATATGTGTGGTATATTCAGAAGTGTTAAGAGGAATGAAGTCATGTGGCTGATGTCAGAAGGTGAGGTATGTGTCTGTGGTAAAAGAAAAATGCTCTATGGTGTGTCTCATTACCAACTTCCTATTCCCCTGAAAGTGGTCTTCAGCCTGCTTTCCTTCCTGGCCTGCCTGACTTCCGGCCTTTCCAACTGCCTGCCTTCTCATAGGTTCTGGGGTGGGGCCTGAGGCTGTACCTTAGCTTGAGTCCAAGTGTTTAGAGAAGGTGTGATTTTTCTCCTTTCGTGGTGCTAGAACTCAGCTTGTCTTCCCTCTCTGAGAGAGGAGGGAAGAGTCATCTGGCTTCTATTTACTTTTGGTAATTTTGTGCACACAAGAAACATAGAGAGGGTCAGATCTATATGGGCATCCAGGCAAGATACAGACCAATAGATTACAGCAAGGGAGTGAAGGGGCACGTGAGTGGCATAGTCAGTTGAGATTCTGACTCTTGGTTTTGGCTAGGATCGTGATATTGGGATTGGGGGATGATCCCTGAGTGGGGCTCTGTGCTCAGTGCAGGGTCTGCTTGGGACTCTCTCCCTCTCCCTCTGCCCCTTCCACCACCTCTAAAATAAACGAATGAATCTTGAAAAAAAATAAAATAAAGATGATGACACCATCAAGATGGCATCATCTGTTGTTCCTAACTTTAGTCCCCCTCACAAGAAGACACTAGACAATTCATAGACAGAACCTCATTGAGAAAATCCTCAAATCCAAGGGTAAGGCTGGCAACAGAGACCAAGACAGAGAGCACTAGGTGGGGGAGGGGAGCTGCTACACTCCGAGGGTGTTTTCCTTCCCCCAGGCCAGCACAGAGCCACATCAAGATCCCCCTGGGCCTACAGTTTCTCCAGTGGGAGAGAATCTAAGGTGAACAACAACTCCCCTGGCATTGTGGGATGTTTCCCAAGAGGCCCCCTCAGATCTTGCCTCCTGGAGACACTCAGACAGGAGATAGGGAGAAGGAGGTGGGGCTTACCGCAGCCAGCACTCAGGTCTGGGTGGATTGCGTTCTTCCTGTAGCGTTCCTGAGCAGAGATCCCAGTGAGTGGCTCTGCAGATATGGCCCTATATGGCCAGGAATTTCAGCTGGCAATCCAGCTTGGATCCCCAGCCGGCTAATCTAACCAGCCCCAGCAGGGAAGGAAAGGAAATCTGTATCCCTGCTTAACTGCTGAATACAGCCTCTAGTCCCTCCTAACCAGTAAGCCCGACCGGGGAATCAGGCCTGATACAATCAGTAAAGTCATTAACTAATTAGTGAATTATATTAAAATATATATGGGATGGAATATTCAGCCACCAAAAAGAAAAAAATTCTACCACTTACAACAACATGGATAAACCTTGAGGGCAATATACGAAGTGACCTAAGTCAGAGAGAAAAACAAATCCTGTATAATTTCACTTACATGTGGAATGTGAAACAACAGATTTTATAGAAAAGAGAAGTTTGCTGATTGCTGATTGCCAGGGGTGGGGGTGGAGTGGGATGGGGTAAATGGGTAAAGGTGGTCAAAGGCTATACATTTCAATTTATAAGATTTTGAAAAGGTCTGGGGATGTAATGTATTACATGGTGACTCTAGTTAACAATATTGTATTATATATTTGAAAGTTGCCAGGAGAGCACATCTTCAAAGTTCTTAACACACACGCACACACATACTCACACACACAAACATAAGTGCAGGGAGTGATGGATGTGTTAACTAATCTTATTGTAATCATTTCACAATATATATGAAATCATCCCACTGTACACACATAACATTTCTGTTCTCCCTCTCCTTTTTTCAAACTCACTTTGGGTTCTGAGTTTATTTACTGAAATACAATACCAGGAAGTAGCTGTCATTGGGGCTCTCTTAGAGGTTGCCTATCATGGAGTTCTTGTTATTTACATAGTTGAGGAAGACTCCTGGTTTTTGCACACTTGGGTCCTTCTCTCTTCTGGAATGTAGGTTGAACAGAGTGAGGCTCTTCAAATGAGGAGTATATGGCAGACATGATAGGACTTTTTTCCCAATGGTAGGTTACACAAAGACTGTAGCTTCCTGCTTGGGGGTGCATTCTTGTGTTATATGTCAATTATATCTCAATAAAGCTGGAAAAAGTGTCTGTAATGTGTATTTCAGTAATAAACTCAGTGCGCAAAGTGAGTGTGAAAAAAGGAGAGGGAGGAGAGCTAGGTTATGTGTGTGCTCAGTGGCTGGAGAATTACTGAAGATAAATATTTCATTAGATCATAAAAAAAGTGAGATGAGTTTCATTCTTCTACTTATAGCTGTTCAGTTTTCCCAGCACCATTTATTGAAGAGACTGTCTTTTTTCCACTGGATATTTTTTCCCGTTTTGTTGAAGATTATTTGACCATAGAGTTGAGGGTCCATATCTGGGCTCTCTACTCTGTTCCACTGGTCTATGTGTCTGTTTTTATGCCAGTACCATGCTGTCTTGGTGATCACAGCTTTGTAGTAAAGCTTGAAATCAGGTAACATGATGCCACCAGTTTTATTTTTGTTTTTCAACATTTTCTTAGTGATTTGGGGTCTCCTCTGATTCCATACAAATTTTGGATTATTTGCTCCAGCTCTTTGAAAAATACCGGGGGAATTTTGATTGGAATGGCATGCAGAAGAATGAAACTTGACCATTCTCTTACACCGTACACAAAGATAAACTCAAAATGGATTAAAGACCTCAACGTGAGACAGGAATCCATCAGAATCCTAGAGGAGAACATAGGCAGTAACCTCTTCGATATCAGCCACAGAAATTTCTTTCAAGATATGTCTCCAAAGGCAAAGGAAACAAAAGCAAAAATGAACTTTTGGGACTTCATCAAGATCAAAACCTTCTGCTCAACGAAGGAAACAGTCAACAAAACAAAGAGGCAACCCACGGAATGGGAGAAGATATTTGCAAATCACAGCACAGACAAAAGGTTGATATCGAGGATCTATAAAGAACTTCTCAAACTCAACACACACAAAACAGACAATCATATCAAAAAATGGGCAGAGGATATGAACAGACACTTCTCCAATGAAGACATACAAATGGCTATCAGACACATGAAAAAATGTTCATCATCACTAGCCATCAGGGAGATTCAAATTAAAACCACATTGAGATACCACCTTACACCAGTTAGAATGGCCAAAATTAGCAAGACAGGAAATAACATGTGTTGGAGAGGATATGGAAAAAGGGGAACCCTCTTCCACAGTTAGTGGGAATGCAAGTTGGTGCATCCACTTTGGAGAGCAGTGTGGAGATTCCTCAAGAAATTAAAAATAGAGCTTCCCTATGACCCTGCAATTGTACTACTGGGTATTTACCCCAAAGATACAGATGTAGTGAAAAGAAGGGCCACTTGTACCCCCAATGTTTATAGCAGCAATGGCCAGGGTCACCAAACTGTGGAACGAACCAAGATGCCCTTCAACAGACGAATGGATAAGGAAGAAGTGGTCCATATACACTATGGAGTATTATGCCTCTATCGGAAAGGATGAATACCCAACTTTTGTAGCAAGATGGACAGGACTGGAAGAGATTATGCTGTGAAATAAGTCAAGCAGAGAGAGTCAAGTATCATATGGTTTCACTTATTTGTGGAGCATAAAAAATAACAGGGAGGACATGGGGAGATGGAGAGGAGAAGGGAGTTGAGGGAAATTGGAAGGGGAGGTAAACCATGAGAGACTATGGACTCTGAAAAACAACCTGAGGGTCTTGAAGGGGCGGGGGGGTGTGTGGGAGGTTGGGGGAACAAAGTAGTGGGTATTAGGGATGGCACGTATCGCATGGAGCACTGGGTGTGGTGCAAAAAACAATGAATACTGTTAGGCTGAAAAGAAATTTTAAAAAATAGTGAGATGAGAATATATACAGCATGAGACTGATTCCAGTATTATCATTTTATTTAGACTAATGGTAAAATCTTTCACAAGGAAATTATCTCCCTTTTACCCAGTCCTTTATAAAAATTTGTTTCTAACGGAACTGTGTCCTAGAGTCCTGTTGATTTTTATGTATCCACGCTTAAATTACAATGAACAGTCTCCTTGTCATCTTCAAGAAAAGCATCATTAGGGGCACCTGGGTGGCTTGGTGTGTTAAACCTCTGCCTTGGGCTCAGGTCATGATCTCAGAGTCTTGGGATTGAGCCCAGCATCCAGCTCTCTGCTGGGTGGGGAGCCTGCTTCCCCTTCCCCTTTTGCCTTCCTCTCTGCCTACTTGTGATCTCTCCCTCTCTGTGTCAAATAAATAAATACAATCTTTAGTGGGGAAAAAAAGGAAAAAAGAAAAGCACCATTAATTCACAGTTATCACTGGGTAGATACTATGGAGTTTTATCTAGTTTTATCTAGTTTTCATTAGTGTTGATACATGATCAAATAAAATCACTCGTTGAATGTATTTATAATGAGCGAATAAAGCACTATCTGAAACCTCTGTAACTCACAGGTTACAGAGGCAATCTTTGAAATAATATTTCATTCACTAGTGGGAAGTGATCATGGAACCATTTCTTACAAATACATTTATATGTATTTGTGCATGTAAGTGATACATATGACATGTATATATGTATATCCCATGGATATGTATGTAAATGTACATAGGTACATAAATAAGAACTCAAATAAAATTTAAATAAATTTAAAAATTTACATAAGGCCAAAAAAATTCAAAGCAGAGGTGACTCAAAATTCTAATGAAAACACATACATGATGAAAAATCTCAAGATGCAAGAAAAAGACAGCTCTATTCCATTCTCAGAATTTCATTTAAGATCAGAGTTGAAGGAGTGGCCTTTTCCTTAGAATTGCAATGTGCTTTCCAAACACCTTTCATTTTAATGTGACTCTGAGTGATAGTCCCTAAGATCCTAACATTTGGGCACTGTAAACATTATTTTACTCTTGTGGCCCACTGAACAACCTCCAAAAAAAAAGAAACTTTGGCAACTATCTGTAAGGGAAATGAAGTAATCATCATTTTCTATTTCTCTCTGGATTTCTGACACAAGCCTGACAATACTGAGTGAAAATGTTCTGGAAAGTAGAACTGGGATGTGAATACAAAGCAATATTATGGCTTTGTCCCTCAATGTTTCCCCAGATCCAGTGTTCCTGAGAAAAAAATCTTCCATTCTCCTCTTTTGACTATATGTATGGCTGTGCCCTCTGGTGTAATAATTTCTCTTATTCTGAGGCAGAACCTTCATCTTCATCAATTAATGCATGTAAATGGATGTGAAGATGTATTCTCAGATTCATCTGAAAGATATTTTCTGACCTCAATTTTTTTTTTACATTTATTCTGACCGATTCAATTTCTTAATGAAGTTTGCCTAGGAACAATCTGAAAAGCTGTCTAATGGTAAGAGGTGAAGAAAAAGAAGAAGAAGATGAAGACAAAAATGAAGATGAAGATGAAGACGAAGAAGAAGAAAGCATTATTTTGCAATCTTTACTCAGATTTTCTAACAAAACATTTGCCAAGCCATATGGATCTAACTAAATCCCCTTGGTGTTATGAGTTTCAGTAAGCACATGCCCAGGCTATTTGCATTCTAGGAAACAAATGTAGAGCACATGTCTTGGAAACAACTTAATGTGAGAGTGAATAGTCTGGACTCCAGAACCAAGAACGTGAATCTTGGCTGTAAAGGACAGAGGATAAAAAAAGAAACAAACAAACAAAAAGTCTACATATAGAAATAAAACATTTGTCTTTAATGTCTAAGCTCTTTCCTTAAGACAGTGGGAAATCATTTTAATGAATGAGAGGAACCTGCCACGTTGTGGTGCTAAGTCATAGAAGTTTGGCTGTGCGTGTTCGACCATGTGACAGCTTTTATGAAATAGAAAATATTGTTGCATTTTTCAACTGTAACTAAAGCTAAAGGCAAGGTTTATGGCTTCATTCACAGCTTACTGATTAGGCAGGTGGACCAAATGCTGACAAAGAGGAAACTAAGGAAAACAAAAACACTTATACTTATGGAAATGTTACCTGATCTAATGCCCTCCCCCCACCAAAACAAGAAAACATTAAAATTTTCTGAATGGTTTTAAGTAAGGCATATCTTTCAAAAATTTGGTGGAGAGGATGAAGTTAGGATTTATTCATAATAGAGATACCATTTTGTTTAGATTTTTTTTAATTTTTTAATTTTTTCAGCATAATAGTATTCATTATTTTTGCACCACACCCAGTGCTCCATGCAATCCGTGCCCTCTACAATACCCACCACCTGGATCCCCCAGCCTCCCATCCCCCACCCCTTCAAAACCCTCAGATTGTTTTTTCAGAGTCCATAGTTTAGATGTTTTGTTGAGAAAATGCAATGATGCAATTAAAAAAAAATACCTTATTGTGGGGGCACAGAGGTGGCTCACTGGGTTAAGTGTCTGACTTCTGCTCAGGTCACGATCCCAGAATCCCGAGATTGAGTCCCCCATCGGGCTCTCTGCTCAGTAGGCAGTCTGCTTCTCCCTCTAGAGCTTGTGCTTTCTCTCTCTCTCTCTCCAAGTAAATAAATAAATAATCTTTTAAAAAATACCTTATTATATATATTCAAACCACAGAAAATCTCATTGTAGAGATTCATGGGTAAACTTAAGATATGATAGAGAGAAACCTTTTTTTTTCCCCTGCTTTACTTCACTCTTAAAGAACACATAGGCAGCCCTGTAGATGGGGTGTCATCTTGTTAATTGTGTAATTCAGCTGAATACTACTCACCATTTTGCAATGTATGAATAGGTATATTAGAATTTAAGATTTGGGTAAAATAGTTTGTTAATGAAATTGACATAAAATCAGAGTTTTGTTTCCCTTTTAATAACATTCACTGTGACCCATGGATGACATCCCTAGTCCCCAGTGACCATCTCAAAAATCATGTGAGCAAATTTAGAGTACAGGTACAGAGTGAGCTCCAGCCGAGTCACTACTTCCAGGAAATTGGACCAGTTACTTGACTCTGAAGCCTCACTTTTCTCCTCTATAGGAATGAGGATAATACTACCATCTATCCCCTGAGATTGTAGTGGTAAAAATTAAACCATGGGCCAAGCACTCAGTTAGCACTGAATAAATGTTATTCTTCTTCATGGTGAATGGAAGGCTGGATGATTACAAGCCAAGTAATTCAAGGGGGAGAATCACTGACACTTTATTGAGGGCAAACCAGTAAGTAGGAGCAGGGTCATGGTTAGGAGTGAGCAAAACAGGCTTCTGGCTTCTGTCACCACACAAAACTCCTTTTTTTCTTTTCTGCTAGTTCAAAGTTCAGTGGTCCCAATTTGCTCTTCTCCAAAAAGTTCAAAACAGACAATATAAGAATAGAACAAAATGGATTGAAAAGAGAAAACTTTGTCACCAAGCCCTGGTAGTGTCAGGTCTACTTAACTGTGTTGTACAAATACAATACGATGATATTTTTATAATATAAAATAAAATGATTATATGAAGTTATGTCATTTGGCTATTTATGTTAAAATGTTTATAGCTAACAAAACTAAGTTTTCATGTTTATTTTTATATGGTAAAGATTTGCTATGCAGTTCATAGATACGGTCATTTTTAAGCAATACACTGTACCTAATATATTCTGAACTCTGTGGAACCACTTCATGTACAATGGGTCTCTCCAGACACGTCTTCCATCACGAAGACAGACCTCATCTCAAAACTAAGCAGCAAAGCTAGAGAGCGTACCTTGTGCTTTAGGCCAAGAGGCAATGGTGTCATGAATGCCTGTACCCCAGAGAGGGGATTCATCAGAAAGACAGAATCATGTCCAATAGAGTATGTGAGAGATTGAGGAATTCGTCATGCACTTCAATGTGAGCAAGAAACGGGTCTGATGAAAAAGCAGCTTCCAACTCAAACAACACTGTAGAGCAACCATCCATCCACAATCATGGTCAGGCCAGAGGACAGAAGTGGACCCAAAAGTGTGTGTGAACAATAGGGAAAATGGAGAAAATCACTCCAAGGAAGCTGAAGTGTGTGCAAATGGTTAAGTTCAAAGAATCCGTGGTTTCAGGAAGAGGGCCAGCAAATTGCAGGTATAGAACTCTAAGAAACAACACTGGAGAGAAACCACCTTTCAGCGAACACCATCTCTCTGGAAGGTGGAAACCTGTTCAAACATTGGAGTGAAGGGACACAGGGAGTGCCATGTAGTTAGCTGGGAGATACAAGTTTGGGCAGCGTGTGTCTTTCCCCTAAAACCTTATTTCATGAAGACAGAAGTTATTTCAAATGTACTTGAGGAAGGCAAAGGAAAGTGCCCTATATTAAGTCTAAGAGTCCTTACTTTCAGGAAGCAGTTTCAGGAAGTATCATTTGTGAAGATGGAAACACTTTTCAATGTCTGAGTGACAGCATCTACAAAGTTCCCTCTCCATACCTATGAGAAGGAATCCTGTGATGAACAATCCTTCCACTACCACCTCCCAGGCAGACGGGAGTGTTATCCAACCTCTGTGGTGCAATACACGGTAGATAATATGTCCTGGACTCTGTGGAACCAGTTCCTGTACATGGGTCTCTCCAGGCATGTCTTCCATCATGAATACAGACCTCATTTCAAAACAAAACAGGGAAGCTAGAGAGTGTGACTTCTGCTTAAAGCCAAGAGGTAACATTGTAGTGAAGGCCAGTTCCCCAAAGAGGGCATTCATCCAGAAGACAGAAGCATGTCCAATGCAGTGTGTGAGAGATAGAGGAAGGTGTCATGCACTTCACTGTGAGTGAGAAATAAGTCTGTTGAGAAAGCACCTTTCAACTCAAACAACACTGTAGAGCAACAATCCATCCACAAACAAGGTCTGGCCCAAGGACAGAAGTAGACTCAAAAGAATGTGCAATCAATGGGGAAAACTGAGATATTCTCCCCTAGGAACCTGATATGTTTGCAGAAGGTTAAGTTTAAAGAATCCCTGGTATCAGGAAGAGGGTCTGCCATATGCCAGGAATGTGACTCTAAGAAACAAAACAGGAGAGAAACCACCTTTCAGTGAATGCCAACTCTCTGGAAGGTGGAAGCCTATTCAAACATTGGAGTGAAGGGTCACAGGGAGTGCCATGTACTTAGCTGGGAGATACAAAGGTGTGCAGCATGCGTCTTTCTACTAAAGCCTTCCTTCATGAGACAGAAGGGATGTCAAATGTACTTGAAGAAACCAAAGCAAAGTCCCACATATTAACACTAAGAGGCTTTAGTGTCAGTAAGGCAGTTTCAAAGAATACGATTCATGAAGATGGAAGCACTTTGCACTGTCTGACTGACAGCATCAGCAAAGATACCTGTCCATACCTTTGAGACAGAATCCTGTGAAGAACCATCTTTCCACTTCCACCTCCCAGGCAGTCCCAACTGTTAGGCAACCTCTATGGTGCAATACATGGTAAGTAATATATCCTGGACTCTGTGGAACCAGTTCGTGTACAATGGCTCTCTGGGGCACATCTTCCATCAAGAAGACAGACCTCATTTCATAACTAAGCACAGAAGCCAGAGAGTGTACCTTGAGTTTAAGGCCAAGAGACAACATTGTCATGAAAGCCACTTAACCCAAAAAGGGCATTCATTCAAAAGACAGATTCATGTCCAGTACAGTGTGTGAGAGCTTGAGGAAGGTGTCATGCTCCTCAGTGTAAGCGAGAAACAAGTCTGTTGAAAAAGCACCTTCCAACTCAAACACCACTGTAGAGCAACCGTCCATCCACAAACATGGTCTGGCCAGAGGACAGAAGTGGACTCAGAGGTGTGTATGAAGCACAGGGAAACCTGAGATATTCTCCCCAAGGTTAAGTTCAAGGAATCCCTGGTTTCAGGAAGAGGGTCAACAAACTGCAGGACTAGAACTCTAAGAAACAACACTGGAGAGAAACCACCTTTCAGCGAACACCATCTCTCTGGAAAGTGGAGGCCTATTCAAAGGTTAGAGTGAAGGGACACAGAGAGTGCCATGTAGTTAGCTGGGAGATACAAGTTTGGGCAGCATGTGTCTTTCCCCTAAAACCTTATTTCATGAAGACAGAAGTTATTTCAAATGTACTTGAGGAAGGCAAAGGGAAGTGCCATATATTAAGTCTAAGACTCCTTACTTTCAGGAAGTATCCTTCGTGAAGATGGAAGCACATTACAGTGTCTGAGTGACAGCATCTACAAAGTTCCCTCTCCATACCTATGAGAAGGAATCCTGTGAAGAACCATCCTTCCACTACCATGTCCCAGGCAGACGGGAGTGTTAGCCAACCTCTGTGGTGCAATACACAGTAAGTAATATATGCTGAATTCTGTGGAACCACTTCGTGTACAATGGGTGTTTCCACGCTTGTCTTCCATGATGAACACAGGTATCATTTCAAAACTAGGGAGGGAAGCTAGAGAGTTTGCCTTTTGCTTAAGGGCAAGAGGCAACATCATAGTGAAGGCCGGTACCCCAGTAAGGGTATTCATCCGGAAGTCAGAATCATGTCTAATACAGTGTGTGAGAGATAGAGGAAGGTGTC
Source organism: Lutra lutra (assembly GCF_902655055.1). Taxonomy (NCBI): domain Eukaryota; kingdom Metazoa; phylum Chordata; class Mammalia; order Carnivora; family Mustelidae; genus Lutra; species Lutra lutra. The sequence goes on along the minus strand of NC_062286.1, from coordinate 90,622,807 downwards.
ATGCACTTCACTGTGAGTGAGAAATAAGTCTGTTGTGAAAGCACCTTTCAACTCAAACAACATTGTAGAGCAACCGTCCATCCACAATCATGGTCAGGCCAGAGGACAGAAGTGGACTCAAAAGAGTGTGCAATCGATGGGGAAAACTGAAATAATCTCCCCTAGGAACCTGAACTGTTTGCAGAAGGTTAAGTTCAACGAATGCCTGATTTCAGGAAGAGGTTCAGTAAATTGCAGGAATGGAACTCTAAGAAATAACACTGGAGGGAAACTGTCTTTCAGCGAACACTATCTCTCTGGAAGGTGGAAGCCTGTTCAAACACTGGAGTGAAGGGACACAAGGAGTGCTATACACTTAGCTTGGAGATATGAGTGTGTGCAGCATGTGTTTCCCCTAAACCTTGTTTCATGAAGACAAAAATTATTCCCAATGTACTGTACCTAACTAAGGCAAAGGAAAGTGCCTTATATTAAGTCTAAGAGTCCTTACTTTCAGGAAGCAGTTTCAGGAAGTACCGTTCGTGAAGATGGAAGGACATTGCAATGTCTGAGTGACAGCATCTACAAGGTTCCCTCTCCATACCTATGAGAAGGAATCCTGTGAAGAACCATCCTTCCACTACCACATCCCAGGCAGACGGGAGTATCAGCCAACCTCTGTCATGCAATACACAGTAAGGAATATATGCTGAACTCTGTGGAACCACTTCGTGTACAATGGGTCTCTCCAGGCATGTCTTCCATCTTGAAGACAGACCTCATTTCATAACTAAGTAGGGAAGCTAGAGAGTGTACCTTGTGCTTAAGGCCAAGAGGCAATGTTGTAGTGAACGCCACTTAACCCAAAAAGGGCATTCATTCAAAAGGCAGATGCATGTCCAGTATAGTGTTTGAGATTTTGAGGAATGTGTCATGCACTTCACTCTGAGTGAGAAACAAGTCTGTTGAGAAAACACCTTCCAATTCAAACACCACTGTAGAGCAACCATCCATTCACAAATATGGTCTGGCCATAGGACAGAAGTGGACTCAAAAGTGTGTGTGAAAGATAGTGAAAACTGAGAAAATCTCCCCTAGGAAGCCGAAGTGTGTGCAGGTTAAGTTCAATGAATCCCTGGTTTCAGGAAGAGGGCCAGCAAATTGCAGTTATGGAACTCTAAGAAACAACACTGGAGAGAAACCGCCTTTTAGCGAACACCAGCTCTCTGGAAGATGGAAGTCTGTTTAAACATGGGAATGAAGGGACACAGAGAATGCCATGTGCTTAGCTGGGAGATACAAGTGTGTGCAGCTTGCTTCTTTCCACTAAAACCTTGTTTCATGAAGACAGAAGTTATTTCAAATGTACTTGAAGAAGCCCAAGCAAAGTGCCATATATTAACTCCAAGAGGCCTTATTTTCAGTAAGGCAGTTTCATGAAGTATCATTCAAAAAGATGGAAGAACTTTGCAATGTCTGAGTGACAGCATCAGCAAAGATCCCTCTCTGTACCTATGAGAAGGAATCCTGTGAAGAACCATCCTTCCACTACCACGTCCTAGGCAGACGGGAGTGTTAGCCATCCTCTGTGGTGCGATACACCGTAAGTAATATATGCTGAACTCTGTGGAACCTCTTCGTGTACAATGGGTCTCTCCAGGCATGTCTTCCATCATGAAGACAGACCTCATTTCAAAACTAAGCAGCAGTGCAGAGAATATGGCAGAGAAGTAGGAGGAGGTGCTGTTTCAACCTGTCTCCTAAAGTGAGCTGGTTACCTACCAAAGGACTCTGATCACCCATGAAATCAGCCTGGGGTTAGAATTATACAGTTCTGGGTCTCTACAGGGCAGAAGACACCAGTGGGCAGATAAAGTGAAGTGGAAACATCAGACTGATATCGGAAGATAAACAAAAGGGGGAGGGAGCCACTAGAAGTGTCCCATTGGATAGTAATACCCCAATAGGAGAGTGCCCTGTAATTGGGGAACAGCATTAACTTGGATTCTGGTTGAAAGCACTAAAAAAAGAGCAAAGGATGGGGAAATTGGGGGAATCAGGTGGTGAGGGACAGGGGCGTAGGCCCACAGACCCAGGACAGCCACAGATGGTGCTGAAGCAGAGAGAGTGCAGCGAAAAAGTCAGGTCTTGGTCCTGAGCCATGGGCTTGCACCTGAGAGTGTCTGGGTAGTGGAGCCCCTGAGGGTGAGGGCGCCTTGCCAGCCAGCAGAACCACAGCCTTTTGCACTCTCCACTCACGTGCTGCGTGACCAGAGTGAGTCGCGCCCTACACCCTCCCCTGAGAGAGGTGCGTGCAGGAGCCAGCCAGAGCTCTCTTAGACCCAGAGAGTCTGAGCACTCCCAGCCCTGGCCAGCATGAAAATCGAGTGTGCTATCTCTGCTTGGGACCTCTCTGGCAGTCTGGACCTGCCAGACAGCCAGGGCTAGTATTTCTCATGGTTTTGGGTACAAGTGGGAGTTCCTGTGACCCCAGAGACTGTGACTGGGAATGTGTTCTGCCAGCAGCAGAGGGGGAATTTATGTGCTCTGGAGCACCCAGAGGGGAAGAAACTGAGGCTTCTCTCTGAGAGGGAGGACTGGGTGCACTTTGCTTTCCTCTAAACCTCGGAAAATCATCAAAAGCCACCAAGGGGAGAAAAAACAAAGGAAAAAACAAACAAAAAAACCTCCAGAGAACAAAAATTTGAAAAACCAGTTTCCTCAGAGCCCACCCCCTTGATGGGGGCAGGAGGACTTAACTCTAGGAATACTGCCTGAAAACCCAGGCAGCAGACCCCTCCCCCAGAAAGCCAACAAAAAAAAAAAGGAGGGGGGCAAGAGGACAACCACCACTACTTCATAAATACAACTTTTATTTTTAATTCATTCCCACTAATATATATATATATATATATATATACACACACACACACACACACACACACACACACGTATAACTTTTTAACCTATTTACCATCAAATGAGATGTTCAGTACATCAAATTCCATAATAACCCTTTAACCTGAACTTTTTGATACCTATACCTGTTTTTTCTTTTACTTTTCTATTTCTTAATTTTTTTAATTTAACTTTTTTTAATATTCATATAAATATAAGGTTCAAGGGAATCCCTTTCCCCCAAACAATGCTACCCCTATAGGTAAACCAGTTTTAATCCCCCTTTATCTTAGGAAAGTTGAGTCCTTTAACAAAGATATCAAGATACATCTAGGAAGAATCAAAATAACCTTCCATGCTCACACTGAGAATTTATAACCACTCTCCCATCTTTTTCTTCTGCCAGTGTTTCTGTGTATTTGTTTTTGTGCTGGTAGTATATAAATCTTATACTTGGGGTTCTTTTTTTTTTTAAGATTTTATTTATTTGACAGACAGAGTTCACAAGTAGGCAGAGAGACTGGAAGAGAGAGAGAGGGAAGCAGGCTCCCTGCGGAGCAGAGAGCCCAAAGCGGGACTTGATCTCAGGACCCTGAGATCATGACCCAAGCCGAAGCCAGAGGCTTTAACCCACTGAGCCACCCAGGCGCCCCCTTGGGGTTCTTTTTGACGAGGTTCTATTTTTGTTTTGATTTATTTTTTTTCCCTCTTGTCATCTACTTTTTTTAAAATTTTTTTTAATTTTTATTTATTTATTTATTTATTTGACAGACAGAGATCACAAGTAGGCAGAGAGGCAGGCAGAGAAAGAGAGAGGAGAAAGCAGGCTCCCTGTGGAGCAGAGAGCCCGATGTGGGGCTCGATCCCAGGACCCCAGGATCATGACCTGAGCTGAAGGCAGAGGCTTTAACCCACTGAGCCACCCAGGTGCCCCTTGTCATCTACTTTTGTCAGTCTTTTTGTTTGTCTGTTTTTGTTTGTATACTTCATAAATCTTACCTTGGGGCCTATTTGGGCTAGGCCTTCTTTTTTATTTTATCTTTCTTTTTTTTTTTTCCTGTCTCTCTGTCTCTCTTTTTTTTTTTTTTCTTTCATTTTGGTGGGGACTCTCAATTGCTCAGAATCGTTCCAGGGTGCACCTTCCCTGAACCACGGTCGATACATTCAGCTAAACATCCGTTCAGCCATCTCTCACCAAAATGACTAGGAGGAGGAAAGCCCAACAGAAGAAAAAATTCAGAGACTGGGCCTTCTGCATTAGAGCTATTGGATATGGACATTGACAGTATGTCAGAAAGGGAATTCAGGCTAACAATTATCCAGGCAATAGCTAGGTTGGAGAAAGCCCTTGATGACAAATGGAATTGATTGTGGTTTTAATTGGTAGCTTCCGGATGCCAAGTGATGCCTAGCATTTTCTCACATGTTTGTGAGCCATTCGGTTGTCTTCCTTGGAAAAATGTCTGTTTATGCCTTTTGCTCCTTTCTTCACTGGAGTGTTTGGTTTCTGGGTGTTGAGTTCAATAAAGTCTTTACCAGTTTTGGATACTAGCCCTTTATCTGGTAAGTCACTTCCAAATACCTTCTCCCATTCCATGTGTTGCCCTCTACTTTGGCTGACTGTTTCCTTTGTTGTGCCAGAGCTTTGTATCCTGATGAAGTTCCAATAGGTTGTTTCTGCTTTAGTTTCCCTTGCCTTAGAGCTGTGTCTAGCAAGAAATTGCTGCAGCCTAGGTCAAAGAAGTTGCAGCCTTTCTTCTCCTCTAGGTATTTCTTGGTTCCCTGTCTCATATTTAGGTCATTCATCCGCTTGCAGTTTATTTTTTGTGTATGCTGTAAGAAAGAGCCCCGCTTAATTCTTTTGCTTGTTATTTAACATAGTCCTGGGAGTCCTAGCCTTTGCGCCTAATTGAAACTGCACTGTGCTTAAAAACGTGTCAAGTAACACATTCCCTTCATGAAGACATAAGCGTTGTAATGGCATATAATGGATAGAAGGTGTAGAATAACTAGGAACAAATCCATGCGTTTACCTCCTTGGAACTACACTCTGCTGAACGTGTCCTTGAGTTGACAATTTTTTTTTCATTTGCATGTTATGTGAGGACACATTAGCTGAAAAAAAAAAACAGGTACTTAACTTCTTGAAACTACTCTGTGCTTTTAAAGCATCGCTTAAGTAACAACTTTCTTTTTCACATATGAATTCAAGTACTTATGTGAAGAGTCCAGAGAACATGTCCTTGTCCTTCATTCCTTGGAACACTAATGTCTTGAAAAATCTTCAAGAAACATCCCCTGTCATTTCAATGCAATGAAATGGCACTGTGGCCACAATCTTAACCAACAGTGTTCTTTTATCCATGCTCCAGGCAACATCTTCTTTCCCTTAGAACACAAGTGTTTTCATATGGTTTCACTTATTTGTGAGCATAAGAAATAACACTGAGGACATGGGGAGATGGAGAGGAGAAGGGAGTTGAGGAAAATTGGAGGGGCAGATGAACCATGAGAGACTATGGACTCTGAAAAACAATCTTTATTTTGAAGGTTTTTGAAGGGGCAGAGTGTGGGAGGTTAGGGGGGCCTGGTGGTGGGTATTATGGAGGGCACGTATTGCATGGAGCACTGGGTGTGGTGCATAAACAATGAATTCTCTTACACTGAAAAGAAATTAAATAAAAAAAAAAACCACACACACACAAGTGTTTTCTCTTTGTGCATAAGACTACTAAAAGCCAGTTGTTGAACTCCTCAGAACAACACTGTGTTTAAGGAACTTGTCAAGGCATGAAAAAATGTTCATCATCACTAGCCATTAGGGAGATTCAAATTAAAACCACATTGAGATACCACCTTACACCAATTATAATGGCCAAAATTAGCAAGACAGGAAACAATGTGTGTTGGAGAGGCTGTGGAGAAAGGGGAACCCTCTTCCACTGTTGGTGGGAATGCAAGTTGGTGCAGTCACTTTGGAGAACAGTGTGGAGATTCCTCAAGAAATTAAAAATAGAGCTTCCCTATGACCCTGCTATTGCACTACTGGGTATTTACCCCAAAGATACAGATGTAGTGAAAAGAAGGGCCATCTGTACCCCAGTATTTATAGCAGCAATGGCCACAGTAGCCAAACTGTGGAACGAACCAAGATGCCCTTCAACGGACGAATGCATAAGGAAGATGTTGTCCTATGGAGTATTACATAATACACTATGGAGTATTATGCCTCTATCAGAAAGGATGAATACCCAACTTTTGTAGCAAGATGGACGGGACTGGAAGAGATTATGCTGAGTGAAATAAGTCAAGAAGAGAGAGTCAATTATCATATGGTTTCACTTATTTGTGGAGCATAACAAATAACATGGAGGACATAGGGAGATGGAGAGGAGAAGGGAGTTGGGGGAAATTGGAACGGGAGGTGAACCATGAGAGACTATGGACTCTGAAAAACAACCTGAGGGTTTTGAAGGGGTGGGGGGGTAGGAGGTTGGGGGAACCAGGTGGTGGGTATTGTAGAGGGCACGGATTGCATGGAGCACTGGGTGTGGTGCAAAAACAATGAATACTGTTACACTGAAAAGAAATTAAAAAAAAAAAAGGAACTTGTCAAGGAACATCTTCCTGTCATGAATATATAGTGTTTTATTTTTTTTTTAAAGGCATGTGCTGATCTACTTGAAACTACACTACTTACATCACCCATCAAGTAACGTGGATTTCACTCAGGTTTGTGTACGTGTATACATAGCAGGGAAACTCCTTGAAGCTATGTTATGTTTAAGTGTCCCTAAAGGAACATCTTACTTTCCTTAGGACACAGTTTTTTATATGAGTTATATTTCCAAGATGGCTGATTACTCGGGGGATCCAGAACTTGCAGTGTCCTTTGGATAGGACTAGATCAACATTCAACTCTTTTGAATAACTAGGAAGAAGACTGGAGGAGGAAGGAAACAATCTATACATGGAGGGAGGGAAGGAAACAGTCTGCACAGCTGAAGGCAGAGGCGAGGTTCAGAGCCGTGAGTTGGGGGATTGAGAAACCAAATAGCTCAGACAGGGAGGAAGCCCTGTTCACAGAATAAAGTTAGGGAAAGGGAGCAAGTTGGAAAGAGTTCAGAGGGTTGTGACCACACAACAAGCTGAAGCGAGGAGATCATTTGGATTATTCAGGGGGAGACTGCTGCCTTTCCTGGAGGGCATTTGGTGAGATTTGAATGAGATCATACAATATTGGACTGAGATATCATGAGATTTGGACTGTTAGATCCCCAATAATGGGTCCGTGATTAAAGGAGCGAGACTGATACAAAGCGAAGGTCAAGCAAAGCTTTATTTCATGCCAAGCATCAAGAATTAAACTGACCGGCCATGGCCGTGCCTCTTACAGAGAGTGTGACCCCTCTCTGTTTCACAGACTAGCTTTTAAGGGCAAAGGACATGCAGTTGGTTCGACGTGGCCACGCACAGGTGGCCAATGAAATTGTAACACACACAGAACGCTGCACAGTGATGTTAGGTCATACATAAGTGACCAATTGAATTATAATTTATCCTAGTAGATATTTGAACCAGCCTATCACCTTGGTCAGAATTGGCGCCCAAAAGGTGCCCCAAGGGGCGGGGCCCATACTCCTTGGTAACTAGGGAGACAGTATGCACCCCCCTACTGATCAGATGTCTCCACCTGGCCTGACCCACCCTTTTATTTGGGCTTTGTTACCTGGGACTGGTTTCTGGGACTTGTTTTTGAGTAAGTCCCCTGGGGGGAGGAGGGCAGGCACAATTTAAAGGTTAAACAACAAGGTTATTGTTTAACCTGGATGGGAGTGTTCTGGCTAAAATAGGTCCTTACAGGACCAAGACTGTAGGAGATTTGGTTTGAAACCTCCCAAGATGTGTGTGACATTTCATGATATTTAGAATGAGATCTGTTGAGATTTGTATAAGATACCATGAGGCTTGGATGAGTTCTCTTGAGATTTGGGCAGAGACTGCAAGATTGGGATGAGTGCTCATGAGATTTAGCGAGACATCTCACAAGGTGTGGGTGAGAGCTCATGAGATTTGGACAGAGATATGGGGACATTTGGATGAGATCTCATGAAAGTTGGAATACGATCTCATCCCATGAGATGTGTGTGAGATCTCAAGATATTTTGACTGACACTCAAGTGTTTGGAACTGGGGTTTGGAGTGGTATTCTTTGAAAGGGCTCTCTCTGCACTGAGTGGTTCCCAGGGCATACTTCACATGTGTGAACCACCTGCTTTTCAGGATGCAGGCATCCAGGTTGGTTAAGGGTGGTCGGGAATCTGGCTGCCAATCACCACCTTTGCCACAGCTGGCTGAGCAGCAAGCATTCAGGGACCACACAGCCAGTTTTGTTTGGTTTTTGTTTGGTTGAGTTTTGCTTTGTTTTATTTTTCACAGTGGGGGCGATACCAGACACTGATTCACTTGCACAGCACAGAACTGGAATACAAACTCACCAGCAATCCCTGCAGGCTGGCTGTGTGAGTCAGAGTCCCATTGCCATGGAATATAAACTGAAAACTTGTTAGAAACATAGCAAGGTGGTGGAAATGGCAACAGGAAGACCAAATGTCTTTATTTGGAAAAGGAATGGGATCCTTCTGGGAGTGAAATGTCTCCTTTTGTTAGTGTTGCCCCAGAAATGAGGCCACCACCCGCCCAAACTTCCTGCCCAGCCTACACATAAACATGCTTTGGCCCTAGGCCTCTCCCCATCCAGGTAGTTCTAGAAGCAACCTTTGAGGTGGCCCAGTGGCCATACCTAGCCCACATTCCAAAGGACTCTGCCAGCCTCCCTAGTTTAAAAGCAGGTGGAATAGCTCTGAAACACTGGCTCAGAATGGCTCAAAAGATGAGGGCAGTTGTGTAAAAGAGCAACAGGTTGGAAAGTGTTACACAGCATACTACAGGTCTTCGTGACAGGTAAAAATGGGACAATGTTCAGAATAGAGTTGCTAGCACAGTCTCCTAATGAGCTGGATTTTTCCAGGTTAAGAAACACCTTTGGACTCTGGCCAAGGGAAACCTTCACTGGCTGCACCAGAAAGTTAGCAAGAGGCTTCCATTCTCCTTTCAGAAGGAGAGGGAAAGCCTCTGGCCTTGGATATTTCTCCTGCCCTTCAGGTCAGGGAACAGGGACAGCCATAGTTCAAGGGAAGCAGTTGAGGCCTCTCTGCTGATGCTCATGTGTTTGGAACCGGGCCCTCAGTCAACATCCACTGAATATGCTCTTTCTGCACTCACCACGACCTGCATGGAGAGTACTCTACCTGCCCTTGCCATCTAGTCCTCAAAACAGAGGCATCTCAGCGAGCCAAAGAATAGAGCAAGCTGACCACCCATTACAATACTTGGTCCATCCAGCAAAGCAGCAAGCAATTAGAAGAAAGAGCACCAATTTATTTGGTGCTGTCACATACAGATTGCTCTCATTTAGGACTGGACCAGAATGGAAGCTTGCCACAAACCATGGAGTGGTAGCTGTGTGACTGATGGCTCCATGTCCCATGAATGTGAACCCAGGTCTAGTGGGACATACAGCAAGCTTCTGAGAATGGCTACCAGGAGGGCTGACGTTCTCCATTCTCGTGGGAATAAGTAAATCTGGCAGGAGGTTTAACTTTGTTTCCCTGTGCTACAGCAATGTGACCAGTTGCCCCTCAAAACCTCTGGCCCAGCCTACACACAAACACCCGATACTAGCATATTAAAATCAATTCCCTATGCCTCCCAATGTCCATATACTGCTGAGACCAAACTGCAAGTGATCCTGTGGCCCAGCGTGAAGCACAGGCCCAGGGACTCGGCCAGACTCCCAGTTTAATGGAGATACTATTGCTCAGAAACACAGGCTCTGAATGGCCTCAAGGCTGAACTTCGTAAGGATGGATGAATCAATACATGGAAATGGACACAGAGGGCCAGAGTTCTTCAGTAGAGATGAGAATGTGGTAAGGTTGAAAATGAAGTGACTAGCACAATTTGCTAGTGAGCTAACCAGATCAGGAATAAGAAACACCTGTGGGTTTGAGCCAAGGGAACTTCCATTGGCTACACCTCAATCCTTGCTGCCGAGAGAGAGAGAGAGAGAGAGAGAGAGAGAGAGAGAAGGCTTCTGGCCTTGGCTCTTTTGGCTCTTTTTCCTGTCCTTCCCACCAGTGAATACAGGTAGGAGTGCCTAGGAGATAGCAGGGTTGTTTTGGGGGGCGACTCTCAAGTGTGTTTAACTGGGACTCGGTATAGTATTAAACATAAGGCCTCTTTCCGGGCAGGCCATGCTGTGACATGTTCGGTGCATGGGGAAATGATCTTCTCTTCATAATGAAGGCATGTTAATCAGCTGGGAGAGGGAGACAAGCTGGGTACAATGGAGCAGGCTGACAACAGCCATCCAAGAACTAAGTAGACATCTGTGTGAGTTCGTGTATGCTTGTGAGTGCATGTGGGCATGTGTGTGTCTATCTGCCTGTCTATGCTCATTATGTGAGCAGTGTGGTGTGGTATATGGGTGCGTGTGTAGACAGCATTGCTTGAGTGTGATGTGAGTCTGGTAGGCATTCTGGCTTGGGTGGTGGATGGGTGGTATCTGTAGGTTGTTGCATATGTGGGTGTAGCTGTGTGGGTAGAGGTGTCGAGTGTGTGTGTGCAGTTCTTGAGTGATGTGTAGGTGCTGTGTGTTTTGCGTGTTATATGTGCATTTTGTGCATGTTTGAGATGTGTTTTGTATGGTGTATGTTTGGTGTTTGTGTAGTGTGCATGGGTGGGGTATGTGTGGTGTGTATGTATGATATACATGCAGTGTGCTTGTGATGTATGTGTTGTGTGTGGATTATTTATGTGCTCTGTGCATGGTGTATGTGCAGTATGGTTTTGGGTGGTATGTGTGGGCTAAGTGTGGTATATGGATGGTGAGTGTGTGTGCGTGTATGTGTGTGTGTGTGTGTGCTGTCTTTCTATGTGGCCCATGTGTGGTATGTTGGTGAGAGATGTATGGTGTGCATGGTGTATTGTGGTTTGTGTGTGTTGTGTATGTTTGACCTACATTTGTGGTTGAATTGCCATGAGTTTCTGGTATATATGTGATGTGTGTTGTCATGTGACGTGTGTATTAATTTATGTCCCATGTGCGATGTGCATTATACTGTGTAAAATATTTATGTGTTGTGGTTTTTGTGTGGTTTCTGCATGTGCCTTTGGCATGTGTCTGGTGTGTGTGTGTGAGGCCAATATGTTGAATTTCTGTGGTAAGTATGTGGATGGCGTGGGTTGGGGTAGAGTTGTGGCATGTAGACAGCGTATGCGGGGTGGATAGGTGCTGTTTGTGTGGTGACTCTTGTTGCAGGTGTAGTGTGCATGAGGGAAGTATGTGGCATGTTTGTGTATAGGTGTGTGCAGTGGATTTGTGGTGTTGTGGTGGATTTGATTTTTCCTTGTGTGTCGTGTGTGTTTGAATTATGTGTGATGTGTGGAATACGGGTAGTGTGTGTGTTGAATTGAGTAGTGTGTGTGGTGTATATAATGTGGGAAGATGTGTGTGTGTGTGGCCAATGTGTTGTACATGTCATGTCTCTATTGGTTGTGATGTACATGTGGGAAATGGGTCAACTATGTGTGGGTATAAATTTGTTGTGTGGGTGTTCTCCTAGTGGTTTCAGTGTGGGTTGTGTGTAGTGTCCTTTGTTGTGTACTGTTTGTATGGTGTGTGGTGTGTGATTGCATTCTATGGGAGGCATTTGTTAAAGGTGTGAGGTGTCTGTGATGGAGGTGTTGTGTCCTTTTGGTATCCTTTTGGTGTGTGTGTGTGTACTATGAGTGTTTTGACGTACATGTTGTTAAATACATTGGGTGATTTGGTGTGACTGTGTTGTATATGAGGTAAATGAAATGTGTGTCGTGTATGTGTACTGTGTATTGTTGGGTGGTGTGTATATGGTAGGTGTGTGGCATGCATTGTATGTGTGTTGCATGGGGTGTGTCTCTGTAATGAATTTGGTGTGTGTTCTGTGATAAGTGTGTGTGGTACATGTGTTGAGTGAGAGGTTTGTGTGTGCCACATGCATGGTGTATGTTGCATATGTGCATGGTGTATGTTGTGATGGTATGGTTATGTGTGTTTATGTGTCTGTGGTATAGGTATGGTATATGTGTTGTATGCGTATTTTGTGTGTTTTAGGTATGAAGTGTGGGTGCAGTGTATGTGTATGTGTATGTGTTCTGTGTAGGAGTGGTGTGTGTGTGGTGTATGTGCTGTGTGGGTGTGTGATATAAGTAGTGTATAGGTGTTTGGTGTATGTGTGCTGTGTGTGAGTTACTGGTGCTGGGTCAAATTGCCATGAACGTAACCCTAAGAAACAACATGGAAGAGAAAAAGAATCCCAGCTTACATCGTCTCTCCCGAAAGTGGAAGCCTATTCAAACCTGGGAGTGAAGGGACACAGAGAGTGCCATGTACTTACCTAGGAGATACAAGTCTATTTGCAATGTGTCCTTCCACTAGAATCTTGCTTCATGAAGACAGAAGTGATTTCAAATGTATGTGCAGAGGCCTAAGCAAAGTGCCACAGACTGAAGTCCAAGAAGCCTCACTGCTGGAAAAGTTGTTTCAATAAATATCTTTCCTGAAGATCGAAGCACTTTTCAGAATCTGTGTGAGAGCATCAAGAAGGTGCCATGTCCATAACAATGAGTAACAACAACAACAAAGGTTGGATGAATATCCAGCCTTTGTATCAACATGGACAGGATAGTCGAGAAAGCATCCTTCTACTACCACCTCTCAGGCAGACGGGAGTGCTTTGTAAACTGTGTGCCACCATACTCTAGTCACTAACCTACCCTTAATGCTGAGGAACCAACTGGTGTAGAATGGACCTTTCAAGCCACGCCTTGCATCATGACAAAAGACAAGGTTTCCAGACTAGGCTTGGAAGCCAGAGAATGTGTCTTCTGCTTAAGAGGCAACCCTGCAGAGGAAGCCACGTACAAAGAACTGCATCCATCCTGAAGACAGAAGCATTCTCAAAAGGGTGTGTGAGTTTCATTCTGCTATACAGAGCTGTCCAATTTTCCCAGCACCATTTACTGAAGAGACTTTTCCCCACCATATGTTTTTTCCTGCTTTGTCAAAGATTATTTGACCATAAAGTTGAGTTGAGGGTCCATATATGAGCTCTCTACTCTGTTCCACTAGTCTATGGGTCTGTTTTTGTGCCAGTCCCATGCTGGCTTGGTGATCCCAGCTTTGCAAAAAAAGCTATGTGTAGAAGAATGAAACTCGACCGTTCTCTTATACCATACACAAAGATAAGCTCGAGATGGATTAAAAGACCTCCACATGAGGCAGGAATCCATCAGAATCCTAGAGGAGAACATAGGCAGTAGCCTCTTCAACATCGGCCACAGCAACTTCTTCCAAGATATGTCTCCAAAGACAAAGGAAACCAAAGCAACAATGAACTTCTGGGAGTTCATCTTCTGTGCTTCTGCACAGCAAAGGAAACAGTCAACAAAACAAAGAGGCACCCCACAGAATGGGAGAATGTATTCGCAAATGACAGTACAGACAAAGGGCTGATATCCAAGATCTATAAAGAACTCCTCAAACTCAAACACACAAAACAGAAAAGAGCATCAAGAAATGAGTAGAAGATATGAACAGACACTTCTCCAAAGAAGACATACAAATAGCTAACAGACACATGAAAAAATGTTCACCGTCATTAGCCATCAGGGAGATTAAAATCAAAACCACATTGAGATACCACCTCACACCAGTTAGAAAGGACAAAATTAAACAGACAGTATACAACATGTGTTGGAGAGGATGTGGAGAAAGGGAAACCCTCTTCCACTATTGGTGGGACTGCAATTTGGTGCAGTCACTCTGGAAAACAGTGTGGAGATTCCTGGAGAAAGTAAAAATGAGCTTCCCTATGACCCTGCAATTGAACTACTGGATATTTACTCCAAAGACACAGAAGTAGTGAGAAGAAGGGCCATCTGTACCCTGATGATCAGAGCAGCAATGGCCATAGTTGCCAAACTGGAAAGAACCAAGATGCCCTTCAACGGAAGAATAGATAAAGAAGATATAGTCCATACACACTATGGAGTATTATGCCTCCATCAGAAAGGATGAATACCCAACCTTTGTATCAACATGGACGGGATGGGAAGAGACTATGCTAAGTGAAGTAAGTCAAGCAGAGAGAGTCAATTATCACATGGTTTGCTTACTTGTGGAGCATAAGTAATAACACAGTGGACATGGAGAGATGGGGAGGAGAAGTGAGTTGGGGGAAATTGGAGGGGGAGATGAACCATGAGAGACTGTACACTCTGAGAAATAAACTGAGGGTTTTCAAGGGGAGTGGAGTGCGGTGTTGGGTGAGACTGGTAGAGGGTATTGCAGAGGGTACAGGGGGCATGGAGCACTGGGTGTGGTGCATAAACAATGAATCCTGAAACACTGAAAAGATATTTTTAAAAAGAACTTTGTGTGTGAAAGCATGAGGAAAGGGTCATGGACTTTAATGTGAAGGAGATACAAGTAGGTTGAGAAAGCACCTTTGAACTCAAACAACACTGTAGAGAAACCATCCTTCCACAAACACAGCATTGAAAGGAGACAGAAGTATATTTAAAAACGTATATGAAGCAAAAGGAAAACTGAAATATTCTAACCTAGGAAGACGAAGTGTGTGCAGAAGATTAAGATCCACAAATATCTGGTTTCGCGATGAAGGTAAGGAAATGCCCTGAAACAATTTGCCCTGAAACAACATGGGAGAGAAAGGGAATTTCAGCTAACCTTGTCTTCCTAAAGGTAGCAGGCTATTCAAACCTGGGAGTGAAAAGACACAGAAAGTACCATGTACTTAGCTGGGAGATGCAAGTGTGTGCAGCGTGCATCTTTCCACTAAAACCTTATTTCATCAAGACATAAGCGATTACAAATGTACTTGAGAAAGCCTAGTAAAAGTGCTATATATTAACTCTAAGATGCCTTTTTGTCAGTAAAGCAGTTCCAGTGAATATCGTTCGTGAATATGGAAGCTCTTTGCAATGTCTGTGTGATAACATCAGCAAAGTGCCATGTACGTTCCTATCAGAAGGAATCCTGTCAAGAAACCTTCCTTTCACTACTGTCTCACAGGCGGATGGGAGTGTTATCCAACATGTGTGGTGCAGTACACGGTAAGTAACATATACTGGACTCTGAGGAACCAGTTCATGTAGAATGGATCTTTCAAGGCATGCCTTCCATCATGAAGACAAATATGATTTCCAAACTAAGCTTGGAAGCCAGAGAGTGTGCCTTGTGCTTAAGGCTAAGAGGCAACACCATAGAGAAAGCTGGTTACCAAAAAACAGCATCCATCCAGAAGACAGAAGCCTTTTCAAAAACTGTGAGTGAAAACTTGAGGAATGCGACATGCACTTCACTGTGAGTGAGAAACAAGTCTCTTGAAAAAGCACCTTTCAACTCAAACAACACTCTAGCGAGACCCAACTTCCACAAACATGATCTTGCCAGAGGACAGATGTACATTCAAAAGTGTGTATGGAGCATAAGGTAAACTGAAATATCTTACCTAGGAAGACGAAGTGTGTGTAGAAGGTTAAGTTCAATGAATATCTGGTTTCAAGAAGAGGGTAAGCACCTTGCCATGAATGTAACTGTAAGAAACAAGGGAGAGTAACCAATTTTCAGCTAACATCATTTCTCCTGAAGGTGGAAGCCATTTCAAACCTGGAAGGGAAGGGACACAGAGTGACATGTACTTACCTGGGAGATTCCAGTCTGTTGGCAAACTGTCCTTCCACTAGAACCTTGCTTCATGCTGGCAGAAGTGATTTCTTATGGATGGGCAGATGTTTAGGCAAAGGACCATATACTTGACTCTAAGAAGTGTCACTGTCAGATCGGGAGTTTCAATAAACATCGTATTGAAGATGGAAACTCTGAGCAAAGTCTGTGTGATACTTTCAGGAAATTGCCATGTACATTGCTCTGAGATGGAAGGAAACCTGTCAAAAAACCAACCCTACCGCTACCACCCTACAGCCATTTGGGAGTGTTCTCCAAATTGTTTATCACAGTAATGGAAAGTAACATACTGGACCATAAAGAACCTGTTGTTGTAGAATATAACACCCAAGTCACATCTTGCATCATAAGGACTGATATGAATTCCCAACTATGGGAATTGTCATATTGGGTGTCAGAGAGAGTATGTCTTCTGCTTTTGGCAATGAAACAACACTGGAGATAAACCCAATTACAAGAAGAGCATCTATCCTGAGGACAGAAGCCTTTTCAAAACTGTGTGTGAACAAAACAGATAATCATGTCAAAAAATGGGCCAAAGACATGAACAGCACTCTCCAATAAAGACATACAGATGGCTAACAGACACATGAAAAAATGTTCATCATCACTAGCCATCAGGGAGAGTCAAATCAAGACCACATTGAGAAACCACCTTACACCAATTATAATGGCCAAAATAACATGACAGTAAACAATGTGTGTTGGAGAAGATGGGGAGAAAAGGGTACCCTCTTACACTGTTGGTGGGAATATAAGTTGGTGCAGCCATTTTGGAAAACAGTGTGGAGATTCCATAAGAAATTAAAATAGAGGAGACAAGATGGCAGGGAAGTAGGAGGAGACACTATTTCAACCTGTACCCTAAAGTGAGCTGATTACCTACCAAAGAACTCTGATCACTCATGAAATCAGCCTGAGATTAGAATTATACACTTCTGGATCTCTACAGGGGCAGAAGATGCCAATGGGCAGGTAAAGTGGAGTGGGAACATCAGACTGATATCAGAAGATAAATAAAAGGGGGAGGGAGCAGAAGATAAACAAAAGGGGGAGGGAGCCACCAGAAAGGTCCTATTGGAAAGAAATACCCCAATACAAGAGTGCCCTGCGATTGGGGGCCAGCATTAACTTAGAGTCTGGTTGAAAGCACTCAAAAAGAGCAAAGGATGGGGGGGGGGGATTGTGGGAATTGGGCAGTTAGAGACAGGGGCTTAAGGCCCATGACCCAGGAGAGCCACTGCTGGCACTGAGCCAGAGAGAGTACAGCAAAGAAGCCAGGTCTTGGTCCCTGAATCGCCTCTGGGTGGCAGCACCTGTGAGAGTGACGGAGCCTCGCCAGCTGGCAGAACCACAGCCTTTTGCACTCTCCACTCACGTGAAATGCGACCAGAGTCTGAGTTGTGCCCCACACCCTCCCGAGAGAGGTGTGTGCAGGACCCAGCTGGCCGTCTCTCGGACCCCAAGAGTCTGAGCACTCCCAGCCTGGGCGTGCAGGAAAATCTCAGTGCACTCTCTCTGCTTGGGACCTCTCTGGTGGTCTGGCCCAGAGACTGTGACCGGGAACGTGCTCTGCCAGCAGCAGAGGAGGAATTTATATGTTCTGGAGAACCCAGAGGGGAACAGACTGAGGCTTCTCTCTGAGAGGGAGGTCTGGGTGCAGTTTGCTTTCCTCTAAACCTCCAAAAACCATCAAAAGCTGCCAAGGGGAGAGAAAACAAACAAACAAACAAACAAACCACCAGAGACAAAAGCCTGAAAAACCGGTTTCCTCAGAGCCCACCCCCTTGATGGGGGCAGGAGGACTTAACTCTAGCAAGACTCCCTGAAAACCCACGTTGCAGGCCCCTCCCCCAAAAAGCCAACATAAACAAACAAACAAACAAAAACCAAGACAAGAGGACAACCACCACTACTTCATAGACACAACATTTATTTTTAATTCGTTCCCACTATTCTGGTTCTTTTCATTTTTTTAAATTTTATATATGACGTTTTAACCTATTTGCTATCACAGTGAGATGTTCAGTACATCAAATCCCATACCAACCTTTTAACCTGAACTTTTTGATACATATACCTGTGTTTTTCTTTTGCTTTTCAATTTCTTAATTTTTTTAATTTTATTTTTTCTAATATTCATATAGAGATAAGCTTCAAAGGAATCCCCTTTCCCCAAACAGTGCTACCCCTATAGGTAAACCCATTTTAATCTCCCTTTATCTTAGGAAAATTGAGTCCTTTAGATATCAAGATACATCCAGGAAGAATCAAAATAACCTTCCACACCCACACTGAGAATTTATAACCACTCTCCCATCTTTTTCTTCTGCTAATGTTTCTGTATATTTGTTTTTGTGCTGGTAGTATATAAATCTTATATGGGGTTCTTTTTGACAAGGTTCTATTTTTGTTTTTACTTATTTTTTTTCCCTCTTGTCATCTACATTTGTCCGTCTTTTTTTTGTGTGTTTTTGTTTGTATACTTCCTAAATCTTACCCTGGGGCCTATTTGGGCTGGGCCTTCTCTTTTATTTTATCTTTCTTTTTTTTTTTTTTCCCCTCTTTCTCTTTCTCTCTCTTTTTTTTTTTTTTTTTCATTCTTTTGGGTAGGGACTCTTGATTGTTCAAAAGTGTTCCAGGGTGCACCTTGACTACACCACAGATGATACATTCAGCTGCACATCCGTTCAGCCATCTCTCACCAAAATGACTAAGAAGAAGAATGCCCAACAGAAGAAAAATTCAGAGACTGGACCATCTCCAACAGAGCTATTGGATATGGACATAGACAATATGTCAGAAAGGGAATTCAGGCTAACAATTAAACAGGAAATAGCTAAGTTGGAGAAAGCCATGGATGACAAAATGGAATTGATTAGGGCAGAACTGAAAGCCACCAGGGATGATGTTCACAATGTTCTCAATGAGTTCCAATCAAATGTAAATTCTCTAAAAGCTAGGGTAACTGAGGCAGAAGATATAATTAGTGATCTGGAGGACAAACAGAGAAAAAGGATCAGGAGGAAGCCTGGAACAAACAGCTTAGAAGCCATGAAAACAGAATCAGGGAAATAAATGATGCCATGAAACGTTCCAACATCAGAATTATTGGAATCCCTGAAGGGAAGGAGAAAGAAAGAAGACTAGAATATATAACTGGACAAATTCTCTATGAAATTTTTCCCAATCTCATGAATAGAACCAGCTTTCATGTACTAGAGGCAGAAAGGGCTCCCCATAAGATCGCAGAATCTAGAAAGACCTCAAGACACCTGATAGTGAAACTGATGAATCATAATTATAGACAGGAGCTCTTGAGAGCAGCTAGGACAAAGAAGCTCCTTACATACAGAGGAAATCCCATCAGAATAACATCAGACCTCTCCACAGAAACCTGGCAAGCCAGAAAGGGCTGACAAGATGTATTCAGGGCACCAAATGAGAAGAACATGCAGCCAAGAATACTTTATCCAGCAAGACTGACATTCAAAATGGATGGAAAGATAAAGAGCTTCCAAGACCGGCAAGGTTTAAAAGAGTATGGAACCACCAAGCTGACACTGCAGGAAATATTAAAGGGGTGTTCTATAAAAGAGAAAAAAATCCTAAGAAAATCATTGAACAGAAATATATGGAGAAAAACTATAGAAACAAAGACTTCACAGGTAACATGATGTCAATAAAAATGTATCTCTCAATAATCACTCTCAACGTGAATGGCCTAAATGCGCTCATAAAATGACACAGGGTTGCAGCTGGGATAAAATGACAGGACCCATCAATATGTTGTCTATAAGAAACCCATTTCAAACCTAAGGATACACCCAGACTGAAAGCGAAGGGAAGGAGAAGCCTCTTTCATGCCAATGGGCCTGAAAAGAAGGTTGGGTTAGCAATTCTCATATCAGATAAATTAGATTTTATTCTTTTTTTATAAAGATTTTTTTTTAATTTGACAGATAGAGATCACAGGTAGGCAGCAAGGCAGGCAGAGAGAGAGGGGAGGAAGCGGGCTCCCTGCCGAGCAGAGAGCCCAATGTGGGGCTCCATCCCAGGACCCTGGGATCATGACCCGAGCTGAAGGCAGAGGCTTTAACCCACTGAGCCACCCAGGCACCCCCAGATAAATTAGATTTTAAACTAAAGACTGTAGTCAGAGATACAGAAGGACACTACATCATTCTTAAAGGGACTATCCACCAAGAAGATCTAACAATTGTAAATATTTATGCCCCCAATATGGGAGCAGCCAATTACATAAGAAAACTGTTAAACAAGATAAAGAGTCATATTGATATGAATACAGTAAAATAGTAGGAGATCTTACATGCCACTCTCAGTAATAGATCATCAAGCAGAAAATCAATAAAGAAACATGAGCATTGAATGACACATTGGACCAGATGGACCTCATAGATATATACAGAACATTCCACCCTAAAACAACAGGATATTCATTATTCTCAAGTGCACATGGAACCTTCTCCAGAACAGACCATCTACTGGGTCACAAATCAGGGCTCAACCGATACCAAAAGATTGAGATTATTCCCTGCATATTCTCAGATTACAATGCTTTGAAACTGGAGCTCAATCGCAAGGAAAAGTTTGGAAGGAACTCAAACACCTGGAACCTAAAGACAAATTGCTTAAGAATGCTGGGATCAACCAGGAGATCAAAGGAGAACTTAAACAATTCATGGAAACCAATGAGAATGAAGACACTGATCCAAAACCTATGGGATGCAGCAAAGGCATTCCTAAGGGGGAAATACATAGCCATCCAAGCCTCCCTCAAAAAAATGGAAATATCCAGAATACACCAGCTGTCACTACACCTTACAGAACTGGAGAATCAATAATAAATTAAGCCAACTCCACACACAAGCAGGGAAATAATCAAGATTAGAGCAGAGATCAATGAGATAGAAACTAGAGATACAGTAGAATGCATCAATGAAACTAGACACTGGTTTTATGAAAGTATCAAGAAGATCGATGAACCACTGTCCAAACTAATCCAAAAGAAAAGAGAGAACGCCCAAGTTAATAAAATTATGAATGAAAAGGGAGAGATCACAACTAACACCAAGGAAATAGAAACAATCATCAGAAGTTATAATCAACAGTTATATGCCACGAAGTTAAGCAACCTAGATGAAATGGATGCATTCCTGGAAAACTATAAACTCCCAAAACTGAACCAGGAAGAAATTGACAACCTGAATAGACCAATATCTAGTAATGAGATTGAAGCAGTGATCAAAAACCTCCCAAAAAACAAGAGCCCAGGATCTAACGAATTCCCTGGGGAATTCTACCAAAATTTCAAAGAAGAAATAACACCTATTGTCCTGAAGCCGTTTCAAAATATTGAAGCAGAAGGAAAACTTCCAGACTCTTGCTATGAAGCCAGCATTACCCTGATCCCCAAATCAGGCAAAGACCACACCAAAAAGGAGAATTTCAGACCAATATCCCTGATGAAAAGGGACGCTAAGATTCTCAACAAGAACCTAGCAAACAGGATCCAACAGCACATTAAAAAGATTATCCACAAGAGGAGGAGTCAAGATGGCGGAGAAGTAGCAGGCTGAGACTACTTCAGGTAGCAGGAGATCAGCTAGATAGCTTATCTAAAGATTGCAAACACCTATAAATCCAACAGGAGATTGAAGAGAAGAAGAACAGCAATTCTAGAAACAGAAAATCAACCACTTTCTGAAAGGTAGGACTGGAGGAGAAGTGAATCCAAAGCAAAGGGAAGATAGACTGCGGGGGGAGGGGCCGGCTCCTGGCAAGCAGTGGAGTAACGGAGCACAAAATCAGGACTTTTAAAAGTCTGTTCCGCTGAGGGACATCGCTCCAGAGGCTAAACTGGGGTGAAGCACACGTGGGGTCAGCGTGGCCTCAGGTCCCACAGGATCACAGAAGGATTGGGGGTGTCTGAGAGTCACAGAGCTTAAAGGTATTAGAACGGGGAAGCTGGCTACAGAGACAGAGCCAAGGAGTGAGCTCATAGCTTGGGGTTACCTTGAAACGGTCGCAGGCTCGGTGAGTTCGGAGTGTGGCAGAGGCCAGGGAGACGGGAGTAAATGGGCGCTGTTCTCTGAGGGCACACTGAGGAGCGGGCCCTGAGCTCTCGGCTCCTCTGGGAGGAGACCGGGAGGCCGCCATTTTCATTCCCGTCCTCCGGAACCCTACGGAAAGCGCTCAGGGAAGAAAAGTTCCGGAAAGCAATCCCGAGCGGATTACTCAGCCTGGCCCCTGGTAAGGGCGGTGCAATTCTGCCTGGGGCAAAGACACTTGAGAATCACTACAAAATGCCCCTCCCCCAGAAGATCAAGAAGAAATCCAGCCAGGACCAAGTTCACCTACCAAGGAGTGCAGTTTCAATACCAAGGAAAGCAGCGGAATTCCAGAGGAGGAGAAAGCAAAGCATAGAACTCATGGTTTTCTCCCCATAATTCTTTAGTCTTGCAGTTAATTTTTTTTTCTTTTTCAATTTTTTTCTCTCTTCTTCTGCTAATTTTTTTTAACTTTTACCCTTTTCTTTTTTTTAACTAGTTTATCTAATATATATTTTTTCTTTTTTATATTTTTTCTTTATTGGTTTTCTTTTTTTAATTGTTTCTTTCTTTCTTTCTTTTTTTCTTTCTGAACCTCTTTTTATACCCTTTCTCCCCCCTCACAATTGGGGATCTCTTCTGATTTGGTTAAAGCATATTTTCCTTGGGTCTTTGCCACCCTTTAAGTATTTTACTTGCTCCTTTATATACTCTTATCTGGACAAAATGAAAAGGCGGAAAAATTCACCACAAAAAAAAGAACAAGAGGCGGTACCAAAGGCTAGGGACCTAATCAATACAGACATTGGTAATATGTCAGATATAGAGTTCAGAATGACGATTCTCAAGGTTCTAGCCAGGTTCGAAAAAGGCATGGAAGATATTAGAGAAACCCTCTCGGGAGATATAAAAGCCCTTTCTGGAGAAATAAAAGAACTAAAATCTAACCAAGTTGAAATCAAAAAAGCTATTAATGAGGTGCAATCAAAAATGGAGGCTCTCACTGCTAGGATAAATGAGGCAGAAGAAAGAATTAGAGATATAGAAGACCAAATGACAGAGAATAAATAAGGTGCGCAAAAGGGGGACAAACAGCTACTGGACCACGAGGGCAGAGTTTGAGAGATAAGTGATACCATAAGACGAATCAACATTAGAATAATTGGGATTCCAGAAGAAGAAGAAAGAGAGAGGGGAGCAGAAGGTATATTGGAGAGAATTATTGGAGAGAATTTCCCCAATATGGTAAAGGGAACAAGCATAAAAATCCAGGAGGTGCAGAGAACCCCCCTCAAAATCAATAAGAATAGATCCACACCCAATCACCTAATATTGAAATTTACAGGTCTTAGCGACAAAGAGAAAATCCTGAAAGCAGCCCGGGAAAAGAAGTCTGTAACATACAATGGTAAAAATATTAGATTGGCAGCAGACTTATCCACAGATACCTGGCAGGCCAGAAAGAGCTGGCATGAAATATTCAGAGCACTAAACGAAAAAAACATGCATCCAAAAGTACTATATCCAGCTAGGCTATCACTGAAACTAGAAGGAGAGATTAAAAGCTTCCAGGACAAACAAAAACTGAAAGAATTTGCAAACACCAAACCAGCTCTACAGGAAATATTGAAAGGGGTCCTCTAAGCAAAGAGAGACCCTAAAAGTAGTAGATCAGAAAGAAACAGAGACAATATACAATAACAGTCACCTTACAGGCAATACAATGGCACTAAATTCATATTTCTCAATACTTACCCTGAATGTTAATGGGCTAAGTGCCCCAATCAAAAGACACAGGGTATCAGAATGGATAAAAAAACAAAACCCATCTATATGTTGCCTACAAGAAACTCATTTTAAACACGAAGACACCACCAGATTTAAAGTGAGGGGGTGGAAAACAATTTACCATGCTAATGGCCATCAGAAGAAAGCAGGAGTGGCAATCCTTATTATCAGATCAATTAGATTTTAAGCAAAGACTATAATAAGAGATGAGGAAGGACACTATATCATACTCAAAGGATCTGTCCAACAAGAAGATCTAACAATTTTAAATATATATGCCCCTAACGTGGGAGCAGCCAACTATATACACCAATTAATAACAAAATCAAAGAAAAACATCAACAATAATACAATAATAGTAGGGGACTTTAACACGCCCCTCACTGAAATGGACAGATCATCCAAGCAAAAGATCAACAAGGAAATAAAGGCCTTAAATGACACACTAGACCAGATGGACATCACAGATATATTCAGAACATTTCATCCCAAAGCAACAGAATACACATTCTTCTTTAGTGCACATGGAACATTCTCCAGAAAAGATCACATCCTCAGTCCTAAATCAGGCCTCAACCGGTAGCCAAAGATTGGGATGATTCCCTGCATATTTTCAGACCACAATGCTCTGAAGCTAGAACTCAATAACAAGAGGAAATTTGGAAAGAACCCAAATACATGGAGACTAAACAGCATCCTTCTAAAGAATGAATGGGTCAACCAGGAAATTGAAGAAGAATTGAAAAAATTCATGGAAACAAATGATAATGAAAACACTACGGTTCAAAATCTGTGGGACACAACAAAGGCAATCCTGAGGGGAAAATATATAGCGGTACAAGCCTTTCTCAAGAAACAAGAAAGGTCTCAGGTACACAACCTAAGGCTAGACCTAAAGGAACTGGAGAAAGAACAAGAAATAAACCCTAAACCCAGCAGGAGAAGAGAAATCATCAAGATCAAAGCAGAAATCAATGAAATAGACCAAAAAAACAACAGAACAAATCAACGAAACTAGGAGCTGGTTCTTTGAAAGAATTAATAAGATTGATAAGCCCCTGGCCAGACTTATCAAAAGAAAAGAGAAAGGACCCAAATAAATAAAATCATGAATGAAAGAGGAGAGATCATAACTAACACCAAAGAAATACAGACAATTATAAGAACATACTATGAGCAACTCTATGCCAACAAATTTGACAATCTGGAAGAAATTGATGCATTCCTAGAAACATATAAACTACCACAACTGAACCAGGAAGAAATAGAAAACCTGAACAGACCCATAACCACTAAGGAGATTGAAACAGTCATCAAAAATCTCCAAACAAACAAAAGCCCAGGGCCAGATGGCTTCCCGGGGGAATTCTACCAAACATTCAAAGAAGAACTAATTCCTATTCTCCTGAAACTGTTCCAAAAAATAGAAATGGAAGGAAAACTTCCAAACTCATTTTATGAGGCCAGCATCACCTTGATCCCAAAACCAGACAAGGATCCCATCAAAAAAGAGAACTACAGAACAATATCCTTGATGAACACAGATGCAAAAATTCTCGCCAAAATACTAGCCAATAGGATTCAACAGTACATTAAAAGGATTATTCACCACGACCAAGTGGGATTTATTCCAGGGCTGCAAGGTTGGTTCAACATCTGCAAATGAATCCATGTGATACAACACATTAATAAAAGAAGAACAAGAACCATATGATACTCTCCATAGATGCTGAAAAAGCATTTGACAAAGTTCAGCATCCCTTCCTGATCAAAACTCTTCAAAGTGTAGGGATAGAGGGCACATACCTCAATATTATCAAAGCCATCTATGAAAAACCCACCGCAAATATCATTCTCAATGGAGAAAAACTGAAAGCTTTTCCGCTAAGGTCAGGAACACGGCACGGATGTCCTTTATCACCACTGCTATTCAACATAGTACTAGAAGTCCTAGCCTCAGCAATCAGACAACAAAAGGAAATTAAAGGCATCCATATCGGCAAAGAAGAAGTCAAACTATCACTCTTTGCAGATGATATGATACTATATGTGGAAAACCCAAAAGACTCCACTCCAAAACTGCTAGAACTTGTACAGGAATTCAGTAAAGTGTCAGGATATAAAATCAATGCACAGAAATCAGTTGCATTTCTCTACACCAACAAGAAGACAGAAGAAAGAGAAGTTAAGAAGTCAATCCCACTTACAATTGCACCCAAAACTATAAGATACCTAGGAATAAACCTAACCAAAGAGACTAAGAATCTATACGCAGAAAACTATAAAATACTCATGAAAGAAATTGAGGAAGACAGAAAGAAATGGGAAAATGTTCCATGCTCCTGGATTGGAAGAATAAATATTGTGAAAATGTCTATGCTACCTAAAGCAATCAACACATTTAATGCAATTCCTATCAAAGTACCATCCATTTTGTTCAAAGAAATGGAACAAATAATCCTAAAATTTATATGGAACCAGAAAAGACCTCGAATAGCCAAAGGAATATTGAAAAAGAAAGCCAAAGTTGGTGGCATCACAATTCCGGACTTCAAGCTCTATTACAAAGCTGTCATCATCAAGACAGCATGGTCCTGGCACAAAAACAGACACATAGATCAATGGAACAGAATAGAGAGCCCAGAAATGGACCCTCAACTCTATGGTCAACTCATCTTCGACAAAGCAGGAAAGAATGTCCAGTGGAAAAAAGACAGCCTTTTCAATAAATGGTGTTGGGAAAATTGGACAGCCACATGCAGAAAAATGAAATTGGATCATTTCCTTACACCACACACGAAAATAGACTCAAAATGGATGAAGGATCTCAATGTGAGAAAGGAATCCATCCAAATCCTTGAAGAGAACACAGGCAGCAACCTCTTCGACCTCAGCCGCAGCAACATCTTCCTAGGAACATCACCAAAGGCAAGTTAAGCAAGGGCAAAAATGAACTATTGGGATTTTATCAAGATCAAAAGCTTTTGCACAGCAAAGGAAACAGTTAGCAAAACCAAAAGACAACTGACAGAATGGGAGAAGATATTTACAAATGACATATCAGATAAAGGGCTAGTGTCCAAAATCTATAAAGAACTTAGCAAACTCAACACCCAAAGAACAAATAATCCAATCAAGAAATGGGCAGAGGACATGAACAGACATTTCTGCAAAGAAGACATCCAGATGGCCAACAGACACATGAAAAAGTGCTCCACATCACTCGGCATCAGGGAAATACAAATCAAAACCACCATGAGACATCACCTCACACCAGTCAGAATGGCTAAAATAAAAAAGTCAGGAAATGACAGATGCTGGCGAGGATGCGGAGAAAGGGGAACCCTCCTACACTGTTGGTGGGAATGCAAGCTGGTGCAACCACTCTGGAAAACAGCATGGAGGTTCCTCAAAATGTTGAAAATAGAAGTAGCCTATGACCCAGCAATTGCACTACTGGGTATTTATCCTAAAGATACAAATGTAGTGATTCGAAGGGGCACATGCACCCGAATGTTTATGGCAGCAATGTCTACAATAGCCAAACTATGGAAAGAACCTAGATGTCCATCAATAGACGAATGGATCAAGAAGATGTGGTATATATACACAATGGAATACTATGCAGCCATCAAAAGAAATGAAATCCTGCCATTTCCAACGACGTGGATGGAACTAGAGGGTATCATGCTTAGCGAAATAAGTCAATCGGAGAAAGGCAACTATCATATGATCTCCCTGATATGAGGGAGAGAAGAAGCAACATGGGGGTTAAGGGGTAGGAGAAGAGTAAATGAAACAAGATGGGATTGGGAGGGAGACAAACCATAAGTGACTCTTAATCTCACAAAACAAACTGAGGGTTGATGGGGGGACTTGGTTAGGAGGGGGGGTGGGGTTATGGACATTGGGGAGGGTATGTGCTATGGGAGTAATGTGAGTAATGAGTAATGTGCTATTAGTGAGTATGGTGTAAATCTGGCGATTCACAGACCTGTACCCCTGGGGATAAAAATATATTATATATTTTAAAAAAATAATAAAATTTAAATTAAAAAATAAAAATAAATAAATAAATAAAACTGAGAGCATCATGTTACCTGATTTCAAGCTTTACTACAAAGCTGTGATCACCAAGACAGCATGGTACTGGCATAAAAACAGACACATAGACCAGTGGAACAAAGTAGAGAGCCCAGATATGGACCCTCAACTCTATGGTCAAGTAATCTTCAACAAAACATGAAAAAATATCCAGTGGAAAAAAGACAGTCTCTTCAATAAATGGTGCTGGGAAACTGGATAGCTATATGTAGAAGAATGAAACTCGACCATTCTCTTACACCATACACAAAGATAAACTCGAAATGGATAAAAGACCTCAATGTGAGACAGGAATCCATCAGAATCCTAGAGGAGATCAGAGGCAGTAACCTCTTTGATATCAGCCACAGCAACTTCTTTAAGATATGTCTCTAAAGGCAAAGGAAACAAAAGCAAAAATGAACTTTTGGGACTTCATCAAGATCAAAAGCTTCTGCTCAGCAAAGGAAACAATCAACAAAACAAAGAGGCAACCCACGGAATGGGAGAAAATATTTGCAAATCACAGCACAGACAAAAGGTTGATATCCAGGACCTATAAAGAACTCCCCAAACTCAACACACACAAAACAGACAATCATATAAAAAAATGGGCAGAAGATATGAACAGACACTTCTCCAATGAAGACATACAAATGGCTATCAGACACATGAAAAAATGTTCATCATCACTAGCCATCAGGGAGATTCAAATTAAAACCACATTGAGATACCACCTTACACCAGTTAGAATGGCCAAAATTAGCAAGACAGGAAACAACATATGTTGGAGGGGATGTGGAAAAACACTCTTACACTGTGGGTGGGAATGCAAGTTGGTGCAGCCTCTTTGGAGAACAGTGTGGAGATTCCTTAAGAAATTAAAAATAGAGCTTCCCTATGACCCTGCTATTGCACTACTGAGTATTTACCCCAAATATACAGATGTAGTGAAAAGAAGGGCCATCTGTACCCCAATGTTTATAGCGGCAATGGCCATGGTCGCCAAACTGTGGAAAGAACCAAGGTGCCCTTCAACGGACAAATGGATAAGGAAGATGTGTTCCATATACACTATGGAGTATTATGCCTCCATCAGAAAGGATGAATATCCAACTTTTGTAGCAAGATGGACGGGACTGGAAGAGTTTATGCTGATGGAAATAAGTCAAGCAGGGAGAGTCAATTATCCTATGGTTTCACATAATTGTGGAGCATAACAAATAGCATGGAGGACATGCGTAGATGGAGAGAAGGGAGTTGGGGGAAATTGGAAGGGGAGGTGAACCATGAGAGACTATGGACTCTGAAAAACAATCTGAGGGTTCTGAAGGGGCGGGGGCTGGGAAGTTGGGGGAAGAAGGTGGTGGGTATTAGAGAGGTCACAGATTGCATGGAGCACTGGGTGTGGTGCAAAAACAATGAATACTATTTTGCTGAAAAGAAATTTAAAAAAAATGTTTAAAAAATAAGCCAAAAAAAAAATGGGGGAAATAAAACCAGTCCACAGAATTACCAGTACCATTCCACTCCAAAGTTCATTTTTTCCCAAGGCTATTTGTGTTTCTGTTGATATTAAAAAAATTAGAGTGTAGACCACAAATTTTATATTTCAGTGTTTGTTTTAATATATTAGAAAAAATACTGGTTTTCTTTTTATAGTAAAAAGTATGAGTCGATTTAAAGGAAAACATTAGGAAGCTACTAGTTCAGGTATCGGGCAGACATAGCAGAGACCGTGAAAGTGGTACAGAATAGCTGCAGGTTGGGAAGCTCTAGGATAGTGTATGTCCACACTGTAAGTTCCCTGAGAGTGGGAACTCCATCTGGCCTTGTAGTCCCAGTACTCAACATAGGCTGGATACATGGCAGGAGCCAAGTACAGTCTTGTGAGTTCATTAAATTAACAGGGAGTTGGGGCACCTGGGTGGCTTAGTGGGTTAAGCCTCTGCCTTGGGCTCAGGTCATGACCTGGGATTGAGTGGTCCTGGGATCGAGCCGCGTCAGACTCTGCTCAGTGGGGAGACTGCTTCCCCCTCTATCTCTGCCTGCCTCTCTGTCTACTTGTGATCTCTCTGTCAAATAAATAAATAAAATCTTAAAACAATAAATTAATTAATTAACAGTGAGTAAGTACTCTGTGAATGTGGTATCTCTTCCTTGCCTCTCTGTTCAATCAGATCTCCTTGGAAACCTCAAAATTTTCTAAGTTTATCCTGGAGCTAGATGTTATAGTCACATCTCCCTCCCAGCAGTTGGATTTCTTATGGTAGAGAAGGTTCCCTACCCTCAAGAGCAGCTTGCCCTTTCAGCCCCATTTGGGGCTTTCTCCTGGCCACAAGCCTTTGGGAATTTTTTTTTGAAATAAATCTTTGAAGACTCCTTGTTTAGCAGGGTTGGTAAGGTTAAGCAGCTTACCAGCTAGCTAGTAACAAGAATAGTTAATAATCACACCTGTCTAATCCTCACAATTCACAAAAGGATCCTGAAGGATCCATTTTGCCAAAGAGAAAAAATAGGCTCAGAAAGGCACGGGGTCGAGTCTCTCCTGCTCCGCAGGAGGCCTGCTTCTCCCTCTCTCACTCCACCTGCTTGTATTCCCTCTCTCCCTGTCAAGTAAACAAAATATTAAAAAAGGAAAAGAAAGGCATAGTTATCTGCCCAGGGTCATTACATTATTCTGCCCTCACCCTGTCTTTAAAAGATTAAATGAGATGCAGACTGTAAGGGTACTTTATAGACTCTGCTAAGTCACAGAAGAACTTCACTCTGCTGGTATGACTGGTATGACTGTTGTAACAACTGGTATGACTATTGTAACCACTGTGTCTCTTTCCCAGTTGGACCACAAGGTAAGGTCAGAGTTCTTTTACTGGTGAAACACTAGCACCTTTCCAGCTGGGCAGGAAACAAGCCTTGTCTTCATGGCCTCTCTCCAGGTCCCTCCAGCACTCTCAGGAGAGTGTCCGCAGACTTCACATGACTTCTGTCCAGCTCCAGTTACCAACTGCTGCTACTCCTGGGTCCTGTCTCCCTGTGCCCAGAACACATTCTTCAAGCTGTTTGTCCTCCAAATTATACCGATCTGCCCTAAGCTTGGACACAGGGCCCTTCTTTTACTCTCCAAATCAGATCCAAGGTCCAGGCAGGGTGAGGCATGGATCTGAGAATCCCTTCCTCAGCTAATTCAATGCAAACCTACCGTGAGGCATGGACAGCGGACGTCTCTGCCTGCCATGCTTTCTGGCTCCCTCTGAGTCTTGAAGTCCCAGTTCCTCAGTGTCAGGGTGTGTGTCCGGCTCTCCAGGCCAGGCCTGTTTGGTCTCCCTGAAAGAACTTGAGAGCAGATAATCCTGTTCTTCCCTGAAGACTCAGGCCCCAGCACAGGGGTCCCGCAGGAAGCAGGATCCCATTCTCGTAACAAGTTTCCCAGGGGTAGTTTATTTCGTCTCAGCACCATGCAGATCACTGAGAGGCCCACAGAAATCCACATTTAGTAAGAACACGTGCCGTTTTTCCAAGAGCACTCAGGTTAAAAATAGAGGTCGAGGTCACAGGATAAATGCCTATCGGTTGCAGCACTGCATTTTCGTTCATGGTGACTTACATTTCCTCCAAAGCAGCAGGTTGCTGATCCCCTACTCCCTTTTTTTGATAATCAAATCTTCCATTTTAGAGATTTCTCCAAAACAAAATGAGTATATCTCAAAAGTGATCAATGTCTCCCAAAACAAAATTTGATCACTTGGCAGCAGCCAGATTATGGCAGTTCTCTAAAGGAGAGGAGCTCGAGGCAGCTCTTCTGTGCCCTTGGGGTCGGTGGTACCGGGGTGCACCCGGCAGGCGGCGCCGCGCGGGGCTCACCCGCCACTGCAAGCCCGAAGGGGAGGCTGCGGAGCTCCCGTGGCTCCTGGCAAGCGCCTCGCAGCTTGTCCTCTGCCACCAGAGTGGCCCGAAGTGGGCCCTAGGAGGAAGCGACAGCCGCTCGGTCCGGGGACGGCCAGCCCCTCCCCCAGGTCCTCCAGTGCTGCGGGGGGGTACGGGGGGGGTGCGAGGGGGAAAGGGGGCCCCATGACTGCAGGTCCCCGCCCCACACCCGGACGAAAGACCCAACCAGAATCCAAACGGTTCTTTTCATTGGTTGCTTTTTACATTTGTCCGTAAGGCGGCGCACTCAGAGAAGCAGGAAGGGCTCTGATTTCCCCTGAGAAAAAGCCCGGAACCAAAAGTTTATGGAAAGGCCCCTGAAGTCTGGATGTCGGTTTCTGTCAGGCTGGCGCTCCCGCCCAGAAGCCTGAGGGCAGCAAGTCAGTCACTCTCAGGACCTTTGTTCCTGTCTCCGCACCCTCCACACCCTCACCCTCCGCGCCCTCCCCGCGCTTTTGTCGTCACGTTTAAGGGGTCTGCTATCCGAGGCTTCCTTGGCTGCCCCAGGCCTCTGTCTTAGACACCAACTTCTTGACATTGGCTTCTTTGAGGCTCTTGCCCTCCCTATCCTGCCTCTGGCTTCGTATACGTACCTACTTCTTGATCAGCCCCCAAGAGAGCTTCTGCCACTGTATCCAAGCTTCTTCCCAGGATATCTTTGTGTGTGGCCATATCAGATGGCCAGATAGATGCTGCCTAACTACCTCTCAGGCACATTCCTGGAAAAATTACCTAACCTGCTTCCAACATCCATAAAGTGGAGATTACACTTAATAGTGTGTGAGTCAAGTATTTAACATGTGATTTGGCATATAACACATTTCAGCTCTTATCACTGAATTTCAGCTACTGCTTGTGCAGTCCCTGAGCCCCTCCTTCCCCTCCCTGCATCCATTACCCTCTTCTTTGCAAATTGTTATAATTACTAAACATGAAGTATGCATTTACAGTGATAACCTTTTTTTGCTGTACTTTCACTAGTAAGGTATGAGCTTATTCCCCATGCATTCATCTGACACATTTCTGGAGCCAGAGGGGGCTGCTTAAGTAGTCACAGTCTGATGGAGGTGGCCTGGTCCAGGGCTCAGTAGAGGGGTCCAAGCAGACATAGGCCAGTCCTATTGGAACTTTTAGACAAGGCTTCTTAGTACTTGAGCAGAATCTAGCAGGGGTCTTTACTTGGCAGATAGCAAAGAGGAAATAAAAGCACTTGATCCTCTCCCGCAAAGGGTCAAGAGGTAGGGGAACTCAGTGTGAATCTGTGGAAGGCAGGGCTCATCTTTATCCTGGATGCCTAAAAGAATGTATTAGAATGTGTGGAACACAACAGACATTCAGTATTTATTTTGTTCTCACTAATTCAATCCAATATAATTAGATAAAATTAAAAATGGGCGAATGAATAAAATGGGACAAAGAAAATGAATGAATACAGATGAGATAGGAGTGAAGTTGGTTCACAAAGCAATTGCAGGGTGTCCTATACATTTGCTGGGGGCCACAGATTGGGCTCTGAGCTTT
Organism: Lutra lutra; assembly: GCF_902655055.1. Classification (NCBI taxonomy): domain Eukaryota; kingdom Metazoa; phylum Chordata; class Mammalia; order Carnivora; family Mustelidae; genus Lutra; species Lutra lutra. The sequence continues at coordinate 90,589,669 of NC_062286.1, read as the reverse complement.
CTAGCAGCCATTTAAAAAACTAGATCCAGTTTTGTGACTCACAGTATCCATATACAGACCACAGCAGTGCCTAGAGATGCCATTCCTGTCATGAAGAACAAAGACTTTTCCTGAGAGTCCTCAGGAAGAGGAATCACAGAATGAGGTGACCAAGGCCCTGCACTTGCTCACTACTAAATATACCACAGTGCTTTTCACAGAGCCTCAGAAATAGCAGGAATGATGCAGGATAGGCCAGCCCACAAGGAGAGTGTTCATCTCCTTAAATGGAAGTTGGTGGCAAAGTACTGTTTGGATAAAGCAATTATAGAAGGTGGTCAGGGGGACTTGGGATCATACCTAGGACAATGAATTTGTCCCCTATCCCTGCCCTGCAACACCAGGCTCCGGCACTTCTACCTCACCACAACTCTCTGGCACTAAGACCTTTATCCTGTGGAGTGGAGGTGAGGTTCACAGACACCCTGGGTTTAAACCTGGGCCTGAGACGTCTCTGGGCTCAGATATGAGGACTAAGTGAAAAGCAATGAGCTTTCTGGAAGGCCCTCAACAAAGGATAGGTGTGACAGCAAAATCATGTTGGTTTGTTGTAGGGCTCCCCACCACTCCCAGAAATGTAAGCCTATGAAAGCAGGGGCTTGGTCTGTTTTGTTCACTGCTGACCCTTTTGGCATGAGGACCCTCAGAGCTATCTGTATTTGTTCCAGCGTAACTCTATGCCCTGATTCCTTTTGGAGTCTTGGGAGTAAAGACGACAGCTGTCTCTGTGGTCTGCTGCAGTAACCCCAATTGTCTCAGAGGCAGGCTGGCTGCCATGGAGCATCTAGGAAGAGGTTCAGCAAATGCTGGGGAGAAAAACAGGCAATGAGAATTTCAAGGTCTTATCTTGCTGCTATGCAGGGCCTATGTTTAGACCAGTGGTGGAGCACAGGATGTACACCTGGGGCTTGGCTTTTTATTTTATTTTATTTTATTTTATTTATTTATTTGACAGAGAGAGATCACAAGTAGGCAGAGAGGCAGGCACAGAGAGAGGAGGAAGCAGGCTCCCCACTGAACAGAGAGCCCGATGTGAGGCTCGATCCCAGGACCCCGGGATCATGACCCGAGCCAAAGGCAGAGGCTTTAACCCACTGAGCCACCCAGGCCCTGGGGCTTGGCTTTTTAAAAAACATGCAAGACCTGCTCCAGATTCCAAGAGTCCTCAGGGTGCCCCCACCCTTGCCCCCTACATGTTAAGAATGACTTCACTCATTAAAAAATGACCAATGGGAATGCCCCAGGAACCAGTATGGAGATGGGATAGAGGACTGGGGGACCATGGGCCCTCCATTTCAGGGATGAATGAGCACTGAGCCAAAAGCAGTTCCAGGCTCTGCCCCTAGCTGTGTCTGGCCTGTAGCCAACTGGTCTTAGCATAGATAAATTCTTCTATGAAAAAGGAGGCATCGAACTAGGATGACCAAGTTTCTCTTCAAAAAGTTGTTAGGGCACACTCTTGGACATGTACTGAAAGGTCTCCAAGTTTTGATCTTCACAGCATGGCTGGAAATTTCCCAGCTCAACTCAGATGTGAAATTAGTTTTAGCCAAATGGCCTCTTGGTCTGCTATCTTCCTCTCTACCTCACTTCACACACACACACACACACACACACACACACAGCCCTCACTAAAGCCTATACAGAACATTTGACCTTAAGCAATAAGACTTTCTCGCACTCCCTCTAAAGTATATGTGTTGCCTAGGTCACTAAATAAGCTTACTAGCTGCACAGGATTCCTGAGGTTAAGTGGATACTATGGCAAGAGATGAGACTGAAGAGCTGAGTTTAGGATAAGCCAGTTAGCAGTCCTCTCTGGCAGAATCTAAGACAGGGCCAGCTGCCTGCTAAGGAGACTCTGGATTAAAAAGGTAGCTTGTATCTTCTGCATGAGACATATTTTCTATGACTAGGGAACACCAATGGGCATTCAGCACTTATCACTGAGGGGAGTATATTTTATATAGAAAATAAAATAAACACTGAAAGAATAAGAGTAAAAAATGAGGTGGATTAACATTTGTGAAGAAAACATTGCATGAGGGACAAAGCCAGCAGCTACTGCCATCACTTTGTTTTCATCCTGGTTCTTCCTCCAGGTGTGTGGTTGGCAATTCTGTGGGACTAAAATGGACTAGAAAAAGGTATCTTGGAGCAAATTACAGTCCTGTCATCCTGTGAATTGATCTTTGCTTTAATACCTGCCTGCTGAGGTAGCCCTACTCTTTTTATTTATTACAAACACCTAGCATGTTTCTGCATAATCTTTTGCTTTTATTAGTTTGCTGCTTTGGAAACAAATCACACACTTTGTATTGGTGGAATTTCTGGTATGACACCTTCTAGATGCTGAACAAACATGTCCGACTTTGCCTCTTTTGGAGGGGGCATCAAAGGAAAAAACTGGAGTACAAAAGCAGAAAGTTCACATTTGCACAGCAGGATTTTAATACCTGTTTAAATACCTTCTAGTGTCCACACACAAGTCTTCATCGAAGACAATTTTAGCAAAGAAATCAATTAATATTTCAGACATTTATTCTAGAATTACAATCACCCACACTTTGTTTTGGGGCAGCTGACCTTTTGATCAAGTTGGCAAACTTTGTGCGATCATATTGCAGTGCCATTACCCTTCTGGGCCAGGGTTTGTAATCTGGTGGCTGTTTATCAAATATGAACAACACTTCAGAGCTAGGTAAGTAGAAAGGCAGCCACATTCCTGAAATGTTCTATTCGGAATGGCCACCTTCTTTTGGGGCTGGGTTAATGACAATCATGGGTAGGGAAGAGAATATGCTGTTTTAGGGTCCAAGCATGAGAAAACTTCCAAAACTTTCAGGGACAAGGACAGAATCAGGTAATCTTGCCAATTATCTCACATCTTTGGGGGTATTTACACATGTGAAAACTAAGGAGATTCTGTGGATGACAGTTATTATGTTATTATGTACCAGAAGATCTATTGTGAATAATGCCAGTATTACTTCATGTCTGGATCCCTGGCTTTACTTTTACATTTGAGATGTGAAATTCTTACAGATCTTTAGTTTAGGGGAACTTTATTATCTCATGGCCAAGATAGAGTGATTCTCAGCCCTCACAGTGCATTAGAATCAAGGGCAAGGGTGGTGGGGGGCGTGTTCTTAAAAGATCCAGATACCAGGTCTTACCCCCAAAAGGAATTTGGATTCAATTTATCTGAAGCCCAGGCATTGCTATTCAACCTTCCTCAGGTGATTCTAAGCTTTAGCCTGGGCTGAGGACCACTGACTGGTAGGTTCCCAATGCTGCCTTTGTCACACACTGCTGGAGGATTTATTATTATTATTATTTAGACATAAAGGATCAGAATATCAAAGTCAGGATTGGAAAAGAGTGGGGAGGAAGTTTAGTATTTCATATTGGTGAAACATGAAATGGCTGTTCTGTTGCCAAAGGGTTCTGAAGTCAGTAGAAATGTCCAATGAAATTTATGTCAATCACATATAGCTGATGACTTTAGATGGGTCAAAGTTGAGTGGTGAGTGCACACAGTGAAGGGCTGGAACTTGGGAAGGAAAACAAATAATTAGCACCTCAGAATAGCTGTTTCTAGCAACTCATTTCCCTCCTGTTCCTCCCAGCTTCAGGGTTGGCATTATCAAATTTTGATGTACATAAATGGCTATCAAGTGAGAGAAACAGATGAATTTTTTTTTAAGGCAAATCAATTTCTAGGATGCCTGGGTGGCTCAGTGGATTAATGGCTGGCTCTTGATTCTGGGTCAGCTCCTGATCTCAGTGTCATGAGATTAAGCCCCACTTAAGGCTCTGCACTCAGCAAGGAGTCTATGTGGGATTCTCTCTCCCTCTGCCCCTACCTGCCTTTAAATAAATAAGTAAATAAAATCTTTAAAGCAAATCAATGTCTAATGAGGAAGTACCCCTTATTTTCATGTCCTTTTGTTACCAACCCTTCTTTGCTCTCACGGTTGGCAGAGCACACACAAGCACACACACACACATATACAAACACATATAGAAACATACACATGGGGAATAGACATAAGCCCAACTGCATGTGCAAGGCAGTAGTTGTTTGGGGGTGTCTCAGTCTCTGACCTCCTTTGATGCTCCTACAAGCAGCACCCTTGCTGCCCTGTGCCCCTGCCCTGCCACCAATTTATTTATCTCTCTACACAGTCCTTCACAGAAACCTAATTAAGTGGTGGATCTGTGTGGAGCCATGGGCTGCTGGATTGTCAGCCACCCCTCACCTGATCCCTGGGACTCCCCTCATGGCCCCAGAGTTTCCTGAGGCAAAAAGATGGGTATCAACCTATTGCCAGCAATTAACATGGAGAAGCCTCTGTGCCAAAGTACTACAATCATGAAGATGATTTTTGAGTCCCATACAATAATGCTCTGCATGTTTGTCCTTCTGCTTTCAGCCATTTCTTCTTAGGTTTTGCATAGTCTGACTTTGCTCCAACAAGAGAAAAGATGAGTAATAGGATGCTAGGCGTGTTTCCAACTTATGATGCATTTCTTCTGTTACCTATCACAATGAGACTCCATCCATCAACCTTAAGAGTGTTTAGTGGCCCTGGCTGCTCTGGGACCTTTCAGTCCTTCTGTGTTTCTCTCTATTGTAGCACCTCTCATACAACATGACTCATGTCTGTTTACTTTTCTCCTGTGCCCCTCACTAGGCAGGGAGCGCCTTATCTTTTATCCCCAGGTGCTAATGCAGTGCATGGTTTGCAGTTCCTCTGAGGCCCTGGGCTGCAACTTCAACTCTCTGAGCTCAGATTTCTCCTCCATAAAATGGAAAACATTACTATCCATCTTGAAAGTTAGTTCTGAGGATTAAGTCAAATCATGAGGACAAAGCACCTGACATGATGTAGGCCCTCAGTAAAGGGTAACTGTCTTATACTTGCAATAGGTACTCAGTAAATGAATGCAATAATTTGTCAGCAGAGTTAACACTAAGTTTGTAATTCAAGTCATAATTAAACAAAACACGGGAATCTGCAGCCTCCAGTCCCTCCCTACTTCCTGCCTCTCACTGAGTCACACAGCTGAAGTACCTCCCAGTTCAACATCATCACATCACTCCCAGTCTGAGGTCTCAAGTGACTCATGCTACCTCTAAGATCAAGACCAAGTTCCAGTTCTTGGCACCACCTCCCCTCTCCACCTCATGCACCTTCATTGCCCTTTGTGTAATCTTCAGCTGTAAAATAAGAGTCTTAGTTACTTGTCCCGCTCTGCTGCTCTGTGATTCTCATGCAATTGTGTTCATCCAGTGAGCCTTTTTTAAAAATTATTTTTTTTTCTTTTTTTTAATTAACATATATTGTATTATTAGTCCCAGGGGTACAGGTCTGTGAATCGCCAAGTTTACACACTTCACAGCACAGTGAGCCTTTTCTGAACGCCAGCTCTGTGCTAGGCCCTGGACTAGGCTCTGGGTACACAGCTCCTGTCCTCAAGGGCCTCCAGTCTAGTGAAGGAGACCATGCAGCTAAGAGGGTTGTGCTGTAGGAGCTGGGATAGGAGTCCTCATCCTGATTCAAGGCAAGAGAATATTGTTGTGAAACACCTGGCGCACTCTAGGCTCCAACGATCCCTTCTCTTCCCTTCCCTCTCAGACCTCACTTTCTGAGGAACTCCCATTGTGCTTTCCACATACCTGCGGCAGTTTGCATTCCTACCAATGATAAGTGAGCAGTCCCCTTTCTCTGAATCCTTGCCAACACCTCTTGTTTCCTGTGTTGTTGATTTTAGCCATTCTGACCACATGAGCTGGTATCTCATTGTAGTTTTGAATTGCATTTTACTGATGATGAGTGATGTTGAGCACTTTTTCATTTGTCTGTTGGCCATCTGTATGTATGTCTTCTTTGGAGAAATGTCTGTTCATATCTTCTACTCCTTTTTAAATTGCATTATTTCTTTTTAGGGTATTGAGTTATATCTATTCTTTATATATTTTGGATAATAAAATTTTATCAGATATGTCATTTGCAAATATCTTGTCCCATTGTCCCATTCAGTAGCTTGCCTTTTAGTTTTGTTGAGTGTTTCCTTCACTATGCAGATATAGTAAATTTCAATTTTTTGTTTACTTAAATTCAAGTTACTTACCATATATTGTAGTATGGGTTTTAGGAGCACAGTTAGTGATTCATCACTTACATATAACACCCAGTGCTCATCCCAAGAGCCCTCCTTAATGTCCATCACCAATTAATCCCATGCCCCCAACTACCTCCCCTCCAGGAACCTTCAGTTTGTTCTAGTTAAAAGTCTCTTACGGTTTGCTTCCCTCTCTGTTTTTACTTTACTTAACCTTCCCTTCCCTGTGTTTAACTGTTTTGTTTCCTGAAGTCCACATATGAGTGAAATCGTATAGTTTTTTTTCATTCTCTGACTTATTTTGCTTAGCATGATACCGTCTAGTTCCATCCATGTTGTTGCAAATGACAAAGATTTCATTCTTTTTGATGGCTGAGAAATATTCCATTACAAACACACACACACACACACACACACTACTTCTTCATCCACTCAACTGTCAATGAACACCTGGGATCTTTCCTTATTTTGGCTATTGCGGACATTGCTGCTATAAATACTGGGGTGCAAGTACCCCTTCAAATCACTATGTTTGTATCCTTTGGATGAGTATTATAATTGCTGGTGGTTAAGGCAGTTCTTCCTTTTTTTTTAATTTTTGAGGAACTCCGATACTGTTTTCCAGATTGGCTGCATCAGTTTGTATTCCCACTAACAGTGCAAAAAGATTTGCCTTTCTCTGCATTCTCACCAACATCCATTGTTTCTTGAGTTGTTAATTTCCACATTTCTGACTAGTGTGAGATGATATCTCACTGTGGTTTTGACATGTATTTCCCTGATAACGAGTGATATTGAATACTTTTTTATGTGTCTGTTAGCCATTTGTATGTCTTCTTTGGAGAAATATCTGTTCATGCCTTGTGCCCATTTCTTGACTGCATTATTTATATTTTGGTTGTTGATTTTGATCAGTTCTTTATACATTCTGGATACTGGTCCCTTATCTGATAAGTCATTAGCAAATATCTTCTCCCATTCCATAGGTCACCTTTTAGTTTTGTTGATACTTTCTTTTGCCATTTAGATTTTTATCTTGATGAGGTCCTAGTACTTCATTTTTGCTTTTCTTCCTCTTGCCTCCAGGGACATATTTAGAAAGAAGTTGCTGTGGTCAAGGTCAAAGAGGTTGCTGCCTAGGTTCTTTTTTAGGATTTTGATGGACACCTGACTTACATTTAGGTCTGTCATCAATTTTGAATTTATTTTTATGTATGGTGCAAGAAAATGGTCCAGGTTCATTCTTCTACACGTGGCTGTCCAATTTTCTCCAGCACAATTTGTTGAAGAGACTATCTTTTTCCCACTGGATAGTTTTTCCTCCTTTGTCAAAGATTAACTATGGGTCCATTTCTGGGCTCTGTATTCTGTTCCACTGATCTATATGTCTGTCTTTGTGCCAATATCATAATGTCTTGATAATTATAGCTTTGTACTATGGCTTGTCCAGCTTTGGTTTTTCTTTTCCAACATCACTTTGGCTATACAGCATGTTTTCTGGTTTCATACAAATTTTAGAATTGTTGGTTCTAGTTCTGTGAACAATGCTGGTGTCATTTTGACTGCAACTGCATTGAATGTGTAGATTGCTCTGGGTGGCATAGACATTTGAACAATATTTGAATAATATTTGTTTCTTCCAATCAATAAGCATGGAGTGCTTTTCCATTTCTTTTTGTCTCCTCAATTTCTTTCATAAGTGTACTATAGTTTTCAGAGTACAGATCTTTCACCTTTTTGATATGGTTTATTCCTAGGCATCTTATGGATTTTGGTACAATTGTAAATGGGATCAACTCCTTAATTTCTTTCTTTTGTCTCATTGTTAGCGTATAAATGCCACTGATTTCTGTATATTGATCTTATATCCAACCACTTTGCTGAATTCCTATATGAGTTCTAATGATCTGGGGATGGCATTTTTTGGGTTTTTATATATGGAGCATCATGTCACCTGTGCAGAATGAAAATTTGACTTCTTTCTTGCCTATTTTGGGTGACTTTTATTTCTTTTTGTTGTCTGATTGCTAGACTAGGACTTCCAGTATGATTTTGAACAACAGTGGTGAGAGTGAGGATATCGCTGTCATGTTCCTGAACTTAGGTGGGAAGCTCTCAGTTTTCCCCATTGACTGTGGGTCTTTTGTATGTGGCTTTTACAGTTTTGATGTATGTTCCTTCTATCCCAACCTTCTTGAGGATTTTTATCAAGAAAGCATGCTGTATTTTGACAAATGCTTTTTTCTGCATCTATTGAGAGAATCATATGGGTCTTATCCTTTCTTTTATTAACAGGGTGTATCATGCTGATTGATTTGCCAATATTGAACCACACCTGCAGCCAAGAATCCCACCTGGTTGTGGTGGATAATCTTTTTAATGTACTGTTGGATTCAGTTAGTTAGTATCTTGGTGGAAATTTTTGCCTTTGTATTCATCAGGGACATTGGTCTGTAATACTCCTTTCCCATGGGGTCTTTTTCTGGTTTGGGGATCAAGATAATTGAGTTTGGAAGTTTTCCTTCCATTTCTGTATTTTGAACCAACTTCAGAAGTATAGTTATTAACTCTTTAAATCTCATAGGAAGCCTTCTAACCCTGGACTCTTATTTGTTGGGGGATTTTTGATTACTGTTTCAATCAATTTGCTAGTTATGAATCTGTTTGAATTTTCTATTTCTTCCTCTTTCAGTTTTGGTACTTTATACTTTCTTAGGAATGTATCCATTTCTTCCAGATTACCCACTGGTATGCATATAATTGCTCATAATATTCTCTTATAATTATTGGTGTATCTGCAGTGTTGGCTGTGATCATTCCTCTTTCATTCATGACATTATTAATTTGGGTCCGTTCCCCTTTTCTTTTTGATAAGTCTGGCTAGGGGCTTATCAATTTTGTTATTTCTTTCAAAGAACCAACACTGTTCTATCATTTTTTTTTGTTTTTTATTCTTCTCTATCATTTCTTTCTGTTCCAATTTTTATTATTTCCCTTCTTGCTGGATTTAGGCTTTATTTGCTGTTCTTTTCAGCTCCTTTAGATGTAAGGTTAGGTTTTGGTTTCTTTGTTTTTGGGGTTTTTTTGTTTTTTTTTTTAACTTTTCTTGCTTCTTAGGGAAGGCTTGTATTGCTATATTCTTCTCTCTTAGGATTCCATTTGTTGCATCCCAGAGGTTTTGGACCATCATGTTTTCATTTTCATTTGCCTCCATGTATTTTTAAATTCTTCCTTAATTTCCTGGTTAACCCATTTATCTTTTTTAGCATTAAACACATTTAGAATTGTGATGACTATCCACATTTTTATTTAAATTCAATTAGCCAAATATAGAACATAATTAGTTTCAGATATAGAGTTCAATAATTTAACCATTGTGTATAGCACCCAGTACTCATCACATCATATGTCCCTCCTTAATGACTGTCACCCAGTTTACCCCATCCCACGTACCTCCTTTCCAGTAACACTCAGTTTCTTTTGCATAGTTAAGAGTCTCTCATGGTTTATCTCTCTATGATTTCTTCCCATTCCATTTTTCCTTCCCTTCCCCTATGATCCATTGTTATTATAGTCTACATATGAAATTATATAATTTTTTCTTTGACTGACTTATTTTTTTTATTATTAAATTTTATTTTTTATAAACATATAATATATTTTTATCCCCAGGGGTACAGGTCTGTGAATCACCAGGTTTACACACTTCACAGCACTCACCATAGCACATACCCTCCCCAGTGTCCATAATCCCACCCCCCTCCCAACCCCCCTCCCCACATCAACCCTCAGTTTGTTTTGTGAGATTAAGAGTCACTTATGGTTGTCCTCCCTCCCAATTCCATCTTGTTTCATTTACTCTTCTCCTACCCCCTTAACCCCCATGTGCATCTCTTATCCCTCATATCAGGGAGATCATATGATAGTTGTCTTTCTCCGATTGACTTATTTCGCTAAGCATGATACCCTCTAGTTCCATCCATGTCGTCGCAAATGGCAAGATTTCATTTCTTTTGATGGCTGCATAGTATTCCATTGTGTATATATACCACCTCTTCTTGATCCATTCGTCTGTTGATGGACATCTAGGTTCTTTCCATAGTTTGGCTATTGTAGACATTGCTGCTATAAACATTCAGGTGCACGTGCCCCTTTTGATCACTACGTTTGTATCTTTAGGGTAAATACCCAGCAGTGCAATTGCAGGGTCATAGGGTAGTTCTATTTTCAACATTTTGAGGAACCTCCATGATGTTTTCCAGAGTGGTTGCACCAGCTTGCATTCCCACCAACAGGTAGGAGGGTTCCCCTTTCTCGCATCCTCGCCAGCATCTGTCATTTCCTGACTTGTTAATTTTAGCCATTCTGACTGGTGTGAGGTGATATCTCATGGTGGTTTTGATTTGTATTTCCCTGATGCCGAGTGATGTGGAGCACTTTTTCATGTGTCTGTTGGCCATCTGGATGTCTTCTTTGCAGAAATGTCTGTTCATGTCCTCTGCCCATTTCTTGATTGGATTATTTGTTCTTTGGGTGTTGAGTTTGCAAAGTTCTTTATAGATTTTGGACACTAGCCCTTTATCTGATATGTCATTTGCAAATATCTTCTCCCATTCTGTCAGTTGTCTTTTGGTTTTGTTCACTGTTTCCTTTGCTGTGCAAAAGCTTTTGATCTTGATAAAATCCCAATAGTTCATTTTTGCCCTTGCTTCCCTTGCTTTTGGCGATGTTCCTAGGAAGATGTTGCTGCGGCTCAGGTCGAAGAGGTTGTTGCCTGTGTTCTCCTCAAGGATTTGGATGGATTCCTTTCTCACATTGAGATCCTTCATCCATTTTGAGTCTATTTTCGTGTGTGGTGTAAGGAAATGATCCAATTTCATTTTTCTGCATGTGGCTGTCCAATTTTCCCAACACCAATTTATTGAAGAGGCTGTCTTTTTTCCATTGGACATTCTTTCCTGCTTTGTCGAAGATTAGTTGACCATAGAGTTGAGGGTCTATTTCTGGGCTCTGACTGACTTATTTTGCTCAATGTAATACCCTCTAGTACCATCCACATCAATGTAAATGGTAAGATTTCATCCTTTCTGAAGGCTGAGTAACATTCTACATATATATATGCATATTTATGTATATGTATTCATATATATATGTATATATACTATACATATATATATATGTATATATACGTGTTCTTCTTTATCCATTTATCTGTTGATGTAAAACTTGGCTTATTCCATAGTTTTGCGATTGTGGACATTGCTGCTATAAACATTGGGGTACAGGTGCCTCTTCAGATCATTACATTTGTATCTTTGGGGTAAATACCTAGCAGTACAATAGTGGATTGAAGGGTAGCTTCATTTTTAACACCTGGAGGAAATGCTATACTGTTTTCCAGAGTGGCTGTACCAACTTGCATTCTCACTAACAGTGTAAAAGGGGTTCACTTTCTCTGCACCCTAGCCAAAATTTCTTGTTTCCTGTTAATTTTAGCCATTCTGGCAGGTGTGAGGTGATAAGTCATTGTGCTTTTGATTTTTATTTCCTTGATGACAAGGGATGTGGAGCATTTTTTTCATGTATTTGTTGGCCATTTATATATCTTCTTTGAAGAAATGTCTATTCATATCTTCTGCCCATTTTTTGACAGGATTGTTTTTTGGGTGTAGTGCTTGTGAAGTTCTTTATAGATCTTGGATACCAGCCCTTTATCTGTTATGCCATTTGCAAGTATCTTTTTCCCATTTCTATAGTTTACTTTTCAGTTTTGTTGACTGTTTCCTTGCTGTGCAGAAGCATTTTCTCTTGATGAAGTCCCAATAGTTCATTTTTGCTTTTGTTTCCCCTTGCTTTTGGAGATGTGTCTTGCAAAAAGTTGCTTTGTCCAAGGTTGAAGTGGTTGCTACCTGTGTTCTCCTCTAGGATTCTGATGGATTCCTATCTCACATTTAGATCTTTCATCCATTTTGAGTTTGTCTTTGTGTGTGGTATAAGAAAATGGTCCAGTTTTATTCTTCTACATGTGGCTGTCCAACGTTCCCAGCAAAATTTATTGAAGAGACTGTCTCTTTTTTAACTGGATACTCTTTACTGCTTTGTTGAAGATTATTTGACCATAGAGTTGAGGGTCCATTTCTGGGCTCTCTATTCATTCCATCTGAATGACACATATGTCTGTTTTTGTGCCAGTACCATGCTGTCTTGATGATCACAGCTTTGGAACATAACTCAAAGTCAGGCATTGGGATGCACCCAGCTTTGGTTTTCTTTTTTCAACATTCCCCTGATGATTCAAGGGTCTTTTCTGGTTCCATACAAATTTTAGGGATATTTGTTCCAGCTAGGTGAAAAATGTCAATGGTATTCTGATAGGGATTGCATTGAATGTGCAGATGATCTGAGTAGCATAGGCATTTTAACAATATTTATTCTTCCAGTCCATTAGCATGGAATGTTTCTCCATCTCTTTGTGTTTTCCTCAATTTCTTTCATAAGTGTTCTGTAATTTTTAGAATACAAATCCTTTATATCTTTTGTTAGGTTTATTCCTAAGTATCTTATGGTTTTGAGTGCAATTGCAAATGGGACCAACTCCTTGAATTGTTTTAGTTGCATCATTTTATTGTACAGAAATGCCACTGTGTGTTGATTTTTGTATCCTGTCACATTGCTGAATTGCTGTATGAGTTCTAGCAATTTGGGTTGGAGTCTTTTCAGTTTTCCTCATGAAATATGCCATCTGTGAAGAGTGAGAGTTTGTCTCTTTTTCACTAATTTGAATGCCTTTCATTTCTTTTTGTTGTCTGATTGCAGAGAACTATATTGAACTGTATTGAACAACAGTAGTGTGAGTAGACATCTATCATGTTCCTGACCTTAGGGGAAAAGCTCTCAGTTTTTTCCAACTGAGATTGACATTCACTGTGGGCTTTTCACATATGGCTTTTATGATATTGATGTATGTTCCCTCTACCCCTACACAGCAGAGAGTTTTAATCAGGAAAAGATGTTGCCCAAAAAGAAACATCTTGTTCGTGCATGGGGGTGGCATGGGTGGCTCAGTTGGTTAGACATCTGCCTTTGGCTCTGGTCATGATCTCAGGGTCCTGGGATTAAGCCTCCTGTCAGGCTTCCTGGGAGCCTGCTCCCTCTAGCTCTGTGCTCTCCCCACCCCCTCTCAGGTAAATAAGTAAAATTTTTAAAAAAGAAAGAATGCTGCATTTGGCCAAATGCTTTTTCTATGTAAATTGAGAGGATTGTATGGTTTTGTCCTTTCTTTTGCTAATGTAATGTATCAGGTTGATTGATTTCCAGTTCTTGAACCATTCTTGCAGCTCAGTAATAAATCCTACTTGGTCATGGTGAATAACGCTTTTAATGTAATGATAGATCCTATTGGTTAATATCTTGGTGAATATTTTGGCATCCATGTTCATCAGGGATATTATTCTGTAATTCTTTTTGGTGGAGTCTTTGCTGGTTTGGGGATCAAGGTAATGGTGGCCTCATAAATGAGTTTGAACGTTTTTCCTTCCATTCCTACTTTTTGGAACAGTTTCAGAAAAATAGGCTTTAGCTCTTCTTTAAATGTTTGTTAGAATTCCACTGGGATTCCAACTGTCCCTTGACTCTTGTTTCTTGGACATGTTTTTCTTTTTTTTTTTTTTTAAGATTTTATATATTATTTGACAGAGGGAGAGAGAGCACAAGTAGGCACATCAGGCAGACAGAGGGAGAGGGAGAAGCAGACTCCCCACCGAGTAGGGAGCCCAGTGTGGGACTAGATCCCAGGACCTGGGACCATGACCTGAGCTGAAGGCAGCCACTTAACCAACTGAGCCAACTGGGCGCACTCTTGGGATATTTTGATTACTACTTCTATTCCTTGCTGGTTATAGGTCTGTTCAGATTTTCAACTTCTTCCTATTTCAAGTTTGGTAATTTGTATGTTTCTAGGAATGCATCCCTTTCTTCCAGATTACCTAATTTGTTGGCATATTGTTGCTCATAATATGTTTTTAAAATTGTATTTCTTTGGTGTTGGTTGTGCTCTCCTCTTTCATTCATGAATTTATTAATTGGGGTCCTTTCTTTTTTCTTTTTCATATATCTGGCTAGGAGTTCATCATTCTTATTCATTCTTTCAAAGAACCAGCTCTTAGTTTTCTTGATCTGTTCTACTGTTCTTTTGCTTTCTATTTCATTTATTTCTGCTCTAATCTCAATTAATTCTCATCTCCTGCTTGGTTTAGGCTCTATTTGCTGTTCTTTCTCCAGCTCCTTTAGGTGTAAGGTTAGCTTGTTTATTTGAGACTTTTCTACTATCTTGAGAATGGCTTGTGTTGCCATATGCTTCCCTCTTAGGATGGTCTTTGGTACCTCCCAAAGGTTTTAAACCTTTGCTTGTTTTTCATTTGCTTGCATGACTTTTTAAAATTACTTTTTAATTTCCTGGTTGACCATTCATTCTTAAGTAGGTGCTCCTTAACCTCCAGTATTTGAGTTCCTTCAAATTCCCTTTTGTGACTGAATACCAGTTTCAAAGCATTGTGGTCTGAAAATATGCAGGGACTAATCCTAATCTTTTTGTATGGTTAGACCTGATCATGTGACCCACTATTCTGGAGAATGTTCCATGTGCATTAGACATGAATGCGTATTCTGCTGTTTTAGGATGGAATACTTCATGTATATCTGTGAAGTCCATCTGGTTCAGTGTATCATTCAAAGCCCTTGTGTTTCTTGTTGATCTGCTTAAATGATCATTGTGGTGAGTAGGATGTTAAAGTCCCTACTTTATTGTATTATTGTCATTGCATTTCTTTCATTTGTTAATAGTTTATTTATATAATTGGCGCTGCTCCCAAGTTAGGAGTATAAATATTTTATATTTGTTAGATCTTCTTGTTGGACAGACCTTTAAGTATGATATAGTGTCTCTCTTCATCCCTTATTATAGTCTATAGTTTAAAATCTAATTTGTCTGATATGGGGATTGCTACACCCAGACTTATTTTTATGTCCATTAGCATGGTAGATGGTTCTCCATCCCCTCATTTCCAGTCTGGAGGTGACTTTGGGTCTAAAATGAGTCCCTTGTAAGACAACATATGGATAGTTCTTGCCTTTTTATCCAAACAGATACCTTATTATTCAACTGGAGCATTTAGCCAATTACATTCAGAGTAAATATGAAAGATATGAATTTAGTAGCATTTATTACCGCAAAGTTCCTGTTTTGGTAGTTTGTCTCTGCTACTTTCTGGTATATGTTACTTGGGGTGCTCCCTTCACTTACAGGATCCCCTTCAATGTTCCTTGCAGGGATGTTTAGGGATAACAAATTCTTTAGTTTCATTTGTTCTTTTTAAAAATTTTATTAATTTGACAGAGAGGGCATGGCAGGGGGGAGCAGTAGGTAGCTGAAGAGAGAGAAGCAGGCTCCTGCCTGAACAGGGGATCCTAACATGGGTCTCAATCCCATGACCCTGGGATTCCTGATGACCTGAGCGAAAAAACAGATGATTAACCAACTGAGCCACCTTCCTTATCTCTCCTTCCATCTGAATAAAGCCTTGGTTGTAAAATATTCTTGGTTGCATGTTTTTCTCATTTAGTACCTGAATATATCATGCCACTCTTTTCTGGTGGCCAGGTCTCTGTTGATAGGTCTGCTGCCAGTTTAGTATTTCTACTCTTGTAGGTTAAGGACCTCTTATAACAAGCTGCTTTCAGAATTTTCTCTTTATCACTGAAATTTGTAAGGTTCACTATTGTATGTTGGGGTATTGATAAATTTTTATTGATTTTGAGGGGGGTCCTCTGTGCCTTCTGGAATTGAATGCCTCTTACTTCCCCAGATTAGGGATGTTCCCAGCTATTATTGCTCAAGTATACTTTCTGCCACTCTCTTTCATCTTCCTCTGGGGCCCCAATTATTCTAATACTGTTTCATTTTATGGTATCTCTGATTTCTTGACGCCTCCACTAATGATCCCGTAGTTGTTCTTCTCTCTTTTTCTCAGCTTCCTTACTTTCTATCATTTTACTTCTATGTCTCTGACTCTCTTTTGCTTCATTTACCCTAGCCAATAGAGCATTCATTTTAGACTGCATCTCAGTTAAAGCAATTTTAATTCAGGCCCTGATTAGATTTTAGTTCCTTCATTTCTTCACTAAAGGATTCTCTAGTGCCCTTACACTTTTTTTCAACTGCAGCTATTATCCTTATAATCGTTATTCTGAATTCTAG
Source organism: Lutra lutra (assembly GCF_902655055.1). Taxonomy (NCBI): domain Eukaryota; kingdom Metazoa; phylum Chordata; class Mammalia; order Carnivora; family Mustelidae; genus Lutra; species Lutra lutra. The sequence goes on along the minus strand of NC_062286.1, from coordinate 90,573,246 downwards.
GTCCAGCATCTTACTTACCTCTATATTGATTAGATGTATGGCAGAGAATATTACCTCTGGTTCTTTCTTTTTTGTGCATGAATTTCTCCTTCTCCTTGTCCAGAGAAGAATAGATGAATAAGAGAACAAAACTGAAATATCAACCACAATCCCATTGAAATATACATTAGACAAATCTGAAGAGATCAGAAACCAAAAAAGAAAAAAAAAGGCGGTGTCAGGGGGAGAAGAGAAAATATAATCTAACAGGTGGACAGAACAGATTATGCTGAGTGAAATAAGTCGAGCATAGAGAGTCAATTATCATAGGGTTTCACTTATTTGTGGAGCATAAACAGTAACATGGAGGACATGGGGAGATGGAGAAGAGAAGGGAGTTGGGGGAAGCTGTAGGGGGAGATGAACCATGAGAGACTGTGGACTCTGAAAAACAATCTGAGGGTTTTGGATGGGCAGGGAGTGGGAGTTGGGTGAGCCTGTTGGTGTGGTATTATGGAGGGCACGTACTGCATGGAGCACTGGGTATGGTGCATAAACAATGAATTCTGAAACACTGAAAAGAAATTTAAGAAATAAATAATTTTTTTTAAGTCTATGCTGCCAAGACGATTCTGTACTTTCAATGTCATCCCGATCTAAATTCTACTGGCATTTTTCAAACTGCTGGAACAAACAATCCTAAAATTTATATGGAACCAGAAAAGACCCCAGCTGCTAATAAATGTTGAAAACTAAAACAGGGGCACCTGGGTGGTTCAGTGGGTTAAGCCTCTGCCTTCAGCTCAGGTCATGCTCTCAGGGTCCTAAGATCAAGCTCTGTATCAGGCTCTCTGCTCAGCAGGGAACCTGCTTCCCCCTTCTCTCTCTGCCTGCATCTCTGCCTCTTTCTGAATCTCTCTCTCTGTCAAATCAATAAATACGTTTTCACAAAGAAAAGAAGAAAAGCAAAATTGGCGGCAACACGTTGCCTGATTCAACCTTTTACTAAAAAGCTGTGATCACCAAGATAGCCATGGTACTGGCACAAAAACAGACACAGAGTTCAGTGGAACAGAGTAGAGTGCATATATGGACTGGCAACTCTATGGCCAAGTAATCTTTGTCAAAGCAAGAATAAATATCCGATGGTAAAAGACAGTCTCTTCAATAAATGGCACTGGGAAAACTGGACAGTTATGTATAGGAGAATGAATCTCAACCATTCTACTACAGCATGCACAACGATAAACTCAAAATGAATAAAATATCTCAATGTGAGGCAGGAATCTATCAAAATCCTAGAGAATATAGGCAGTAACGTCTTCAACATTGGCCACAGCAACTTCTTCCAAGATATGTCTCCAAAGACAAAGGAAACCAAAGTGACAATGAACTTTTAGGACTTCATTAAGATCGAAAGCTTCTGCACAGCAAAGGAAACAGTCAACAAAACAAAGAGGCAACCCACAGAATGGGAGAAGATATTCACAATGACACTACAAAGGGCTGATATCCGAGATCTATAAAGAACTCCTCAAATTCAACACACATGAAACAGATAATCATGTCAAAATTGGGCAGAAGACATGAACAAACATTTCTCCAAAGAAGACATACAAATGGCTAATAAGACACATGAAAAAAATGTTCATTGTCATTACCCATCAGGGAGATTCAAATCAAAACCAATATTGAGATACCACTTTTAACAAGACAAATTTAACAAGACAGGAAACAAGTGTTGGAGAGGATGTGGAGAAAGGGAACCCTGTTAAACTGTTGGTGGGAATGCAAGTTGGTACAACCACACTGGAAAAAAGTGTGGAGGTTCCTTAAGATATTAAAATAGAGCTACTGTATGACCTGCAATTGTGCTACTGGGTATTTACCCAACAATACAGATATAATGAACAGAAGGGCCATCTGTACCTCAGTGTTCATGAGCAGCAGTGGCTACAATCGCCAAAACTGTGGAAAGCGCCAAGATGCCCTTCAACAGATGCATGGATAAAGATTTGGTCCTTATATACAATGGAATATTATGCCCCATCAGAAAGGGTGAATACCCAACTTTTGTGTCAACATGAATGCAACTGGAGGAGATTATGCTGAGTGAAATAAATCAATGTGAAATAAATAATCAAATAAATCAAAGTGAAATAAATCAGAGAGAGTCAATTATCATATGGTTTCACTTATTTGTGTAACATAAAGAATAACACGGAGGACAAGGGAGATGACGAGAAGTGAATTGGGGGAAATTGGAGGGAGAGATAAACCATGAGAGAATGTGGACTCTAAGAAACAAATTGAGGGTTTTAGAAGGGAGGGCTTTGGGGGGATAAGTGAGCCTGGTGGTTTGTATTAAGGAGGGCATGTACTGCATGGATCACTGGGTGTGCTGCATAAACAATGACTCTTGGAACACTGAAAATATAAAACAAAAATTTAAAATTACATATAAAAATAAAAAAATGACAACAGGAAGAATTACAGACCAATATCCTTGATGAACATGGATGCCAAAATACTCACCAAGATCCTAACCAGTAGGATCCACAGTACATTAAAAGGAGTATTCACCAGGACCATGTGGGATTTATTCCTGGGCTGCAAGAAGGGTTTCAACATTCACAGATCAATCAACGTGATAGAATACATCAATGAAAGAAAAGTAAAGAATGATATTATCTTCTCAATTGATGCAGAAAAAGCATTTGACAAAAGACAGCATACTTTCTTAATTAAAACTCTTCAGGGTATAGGGACAGAGGGTACATACCTCAGTATCATAAAATCCATCTATGAAAAGTGACAGCAAATATTCTCAATGGGGGAAAATTGTGAGCCTTTCCTCTAAGGTCAGAAACATGAAAGGGATGCCCACTCTTACTATTGTCTAACACAGTAACAGAACATCAGCAATCAGACAACAAAAAGAAATAAAAGGTATCCAAATAGGCAAAGAAGTCTCACTCTTCACAGATGACATGATACTTTATGTGGAAAACCCAAAAGACTCCACCCCAAAATTGCTAGAACTTATACAGGAATTCAGCAATGTGGCAGATACAAAATCAATGCACAGAAATCAGTTGTGTTTCTATGTGCTAAAAATGTGACTGAAGAAAGAGAAATTAAGTAACCAGTACAAATCACAATTGACCCAAAAAACTTAAGATACCAAGGAATAAACCTATCCAAAGAGGTAAAGGTAAAGGTAAAGGTTGTACTCTACAAACCAAGAACACTTCTGAAAGAAATTTGGAAAGACACAAAAAGACGTAGAAAACATTCCATGCTCATGATTGGAAAAATGAACATTAGAAAATGTCCATGCTACCAAGAGAATCTACACATTCAATGCAATCCCTATCAAAATATAATCAACATTTTTCACAGAGCTGGAACGAACAATCTTAAAATTTGTATGGAACCAGAAAAGACCCTGAATAACCTGGGGAATTTTGAAAAAGAAAACAAAAGCTGGGTCATCGCAATGCCTGACCTCAAGATATATTACAAAGCTGTGATCATCAAGACAACATAGTACTGGCACAAAAACAGACACATAGATCAATGAAACAGAATAGAGAGCCCAGAAATGGACCCTCAACTCTATGGTCAACTAATCTTTGACAAAGCAGGAAAGAATATCCAATGGAAAAAAGACAGTCTCTTCAATAAATGGTGTTGGGAAAACTGGACAGCCACATGCAGAAGAATGAAACTGGACCATTCTCTTATACCACACACAAAGATAAACTCAAAATGGATGAAAGATCTAAATGTGAGACAGGAATCCATCAAAATCCTAGAGGAGAATACAGGTAGCAACCTCTTCAACCTTGGACAAAGCAACTTTTTGCAAGACATATCTCTAAAGGTAAGGGAAACAAAAACAGAATGAACTATTTGGACTTCATCAAGAGAAAAAGTTTCTGCACAGCAAAGGAAGCAATTAAGAAAAATGAAAGGTAACCTAAAGAATGGGAGAAGCTTTTTGCAAATGACATAACAGATAAAGGGCTGGTATCCAAGATCTATAAAGAACTCCTCAAACTCAACACCCAAAAAACAAATAATCCAGTCAAGAAATGGGCAAAAGACATGAACAGACCCTTCTCCATAGAAGACATACAAATGGCCAACAAACACATGAAAAAATGCTCCACATCACTTGCCATCAGGAAAAAACAAATCAAAACCACAATGAGCTACCACCTTACACCAGTCAGAATGGCAAGAATTAAGAAGACAGAAAACCAACAAATTCTGGTGAGGATGTGGACAAAGGGGAACCCTCTTCACAGTTGGTGGGAATGCAAGCTGGTCCAGCCTCGCTGGAAACAGTATGGATGTTCCTCAAAAAGTTATAAATAGAGCTACCTTATGACCCAGTAATTGCACTACTGGGTATTTACCCCAAAGATACAGATATTAAAAGAAGGGAGCACATGCACTCCAATATCCATAGCAGCAATGTCCACAAGAGCCAAACTGTGGAAAGAGCCAAGATGTCCTTCAATAGATAAATGGATAAAGAAAATGTGGTTCATATATTCAGTGGAATATTAGCCACCAGAAAGGATGAATATCTACCATTTACAATCACATGGATGGAATTGGAGGATATGAGGCTAAGTGAAATAAGTGAATCAGAGAAATGCAAATATCATATTGTTTCACTCATATGTGGAACATAAAAAATAATGTAGAGCATAATAGTGGTGAGGGGAAATTGAATGGAAAGAAATCAGACAGGGAGACAAACTATATGAGACTCCTGACTCTGGGAAACAAATTAAGATTGCAGAAAGGGAGATGGGTTGGGGGAATGGAGTAACTGGTTGATGAGCATAAAGGAGGGCACATATTGCATGGAGCACTGGGTGTGGTGCATAAAAAATCAATCTTGGAACACTGAAAAAATAAAATAGTATGAAAAGAAAAGGAAGGGAAGGGAGGAGAGAGAAGGGAAGGGAAAAGAAAAGAATAGGTGCCATGAGGGGAAGCAGAGCAGTGCATAGGGGAGTAGAGGCATTGAGGAGGTTTGGAGGCCAAGGTTTCAAGGGTAGATGATACTGGAACCAGTAGATGAGACTGGAACCAGTAGATGATACTGGTCTTAGAGGAGGGAAGGGGTTAGCCACATGGGTTTCTGAGTAAGGATATTCCTGACAGAATAAATGGCTAGTATGAAAGCCCTGAGATAAGGTGTCTCCAAGGACCAGTAGGATCCAGTCTGATGGAGTGGTAGCAACACCAGAGAAATCACATGGATCTTCCTTCTGGTAAGATTTTTGCCTCCTCATCTGAGTGTAATGGACACTAATGCTGGATGTGTGCAGGGGTTGGGCTGGCCTAATTTATGTCTGCTGTGCTGAAAACAGGCTCAGGAGATAGGGGCAAGAGGAGCACCAGGAGGCCACAGCATAACCCAGGTAAGGGGTGACAGGAGCTCCCACCAGTGGGTCAGTTAGAAGCAGAGATCAGATATTTAATATACCCTGAAGAATATCCTAATTGTCTGGGTGTGAATCTGGGAAGAATAAACCCAAAATGACCCAAAGTATTTATTGTTGATTTGTTTACATGAACAGCTGGAGTTACCTTTATCTGACTAGGAGCAGGTGAAACTGTTGTTTTTCACAGTGGATTGACATGAGGATCTTTATTTTAGAAGTTGGAATTTTAGGGGCGCCTGGGTGGCTCAGTGGGTTAAGCCTCTGCCTTCGGCTCAGGTCATGATCCCGGGGTCCTGGGATCGAGCCCCGCATCGAGCTCTCTGCTCAGCACTGAGCCTGCTTCCTCCTCTCTCTGCCTGCCTCTCTGCCTACTTGTGATCTCTCTCTCTCTGTCAAATAAATTAAAATCTTAAAAAAAAAAAAAGAAGTTGGAATTTTATTTTATTTTTTTTTAAGATTTTATTTATTTATTTCACAGAGAGAGATCACAAGTAGGCAGAGAGGCAGGCAGAGAGAGAGAGAGAGAGAGAGAGAGAGAGAGGAGGAAGCAGGTTCTCCGATGAGCAGAGAGCCCGACGCAGGACTCGATCCCAGGACCCTGAGATCATGACCTGAGCCGAAGGCAGCGGCTTAACCCACTGAGCCACCCAGGCGCCCCAGAAGTTGGAATTTTAGATGAGTATTAGATAATCATTCCCTAAACCTCTGTCGGCAGAGCTTTAGAGGCAATGACTCTGTTTGTTAAGATCCTAGACCTCCTTGGGGTCTGAGACTTTAACTCCTCCTCCTAAATGCAAATTTGGAAAAGCCTGCTGCGCTGGACAAGAGTGGCTCTGCCTAAATTTTAGGAAGAGACAGCACAATGCCAAAGGTCTGCGGGTTACCAGGCTCAGGTCCAGCCCAGTCACCCTGAGCAGCTCTGTGCTTTAGAGAACAATGGCAAAACACAGGGGTAAACTTTGGGCAAGGTAACTCTGAGTCTGAGCCTGGAACAGCAGGGAACCATGCCCAAGCAAACATGTGCTCACAAGCTTTCCAGCAGCCCTGGGAGGCAGCAAGAAAGCCTCCAGTAGCCAGCTGACCAGGCAGTGCTCTCTCTGGCTATCTACCATCCTCACTGCACATATTCCATTTTGTTTTTATCTGCTAATCTGATTGGCAGAAATGACTGTTGTATCATTTTGCATTTTTATAATTCCTAAAGCAGTCTGAGCATCCTATATGAGTACTGACTTAAACTCAATCATTGCTATTTCTCTTACTGACTTTTGATGACTACCTTATTCTTTTCTCTCTGGAGACAGTTCTCCATGCTATGTAAAAAGTAACACAGGGTGCAAACACAAGTCATGATCCTGGGGTCTTGGGATCGAGCCTTGCATAGAGCTACCAGCTCAGTGGGGGAGTCGTCTTCTTCCTCTCTCTGCCCCCCATTCATGCTTGCACTTGCTCTGCTTGCTCTTTCTCTCTCTCTAGTGCTCTCTCTCTCAAATAAATAAATTAATTAAATCTTTTTAAAAAAAAAGAAATTTTATTCTGACAGTGGGTGTAAGATGCTGGGGAAGAAAGGAGGAATAATGAGCTGGAAAGATACCCTAACAACAAACCACAAGGTAAAGAGCAATTAACATGTAGGGAGAAAAAAAAAAAAAGGACCACCCACCATGGAATGTTTAGGGTGTCTGAGTGAATGTGAATACATACTGTTAGGTAACAGACACAGTTCAAAAGACATGGTACTATTTTATTAGTCTTTACACACTACAGCTCAGAATGTAATATGAAATACTAACCCCTGAAACCTCAGCACTTATGAAAATAACCTTATGAATCTTAGCACTGGGGAGTTCAGCAATTTCATGTCTGGACAAATATTAGAAACATTTGGGTCTTAATTACTGCTACCTTTTAGCTAATATGTAGCTGCTTTTCCTATTATGTTTGCTCTCAAGTTGTGATCTTTTTTTTAATATTCGCATTAATCACCCACACTCCCCCAAAGACCTCAATTCAGAGTGACAAATCTCTTTGTACAATCCATTCCTAGTCCTGCTCCCAAATCTGATCAATGCTTTTGCTATTTTTGTGATATAATTATTATGATGCTCTGTCTGAGGTTAGGAAATGGGTAAGAATGTGGTGAGCATGCTTATATAGGAGCAAAGGCCTTTTGAAAGATGAGGCCATCACCTAAATAGCCACACCTCTGTTGTCACATTACATAACACAGGAAAAGTCAACATACCTATGTCATAGCTATAATAAAAGTAACTGACTCAGAGCCCAAAGAATGTATGGTGAGGGAAGGAAAGAGCCAGAGAAATAAACTGGTCATGAACCTCTGCCTAGCACTTTCAGAAACCACTAAGCAATAAAAACCTTCCAACGTATTCCTGATAGGAACTCTTACAAGGGACATAAATTTGAGTGGTCAGGGAAAGTTAAGGTCAGAATAAGGAAGTAATGCTCTTAAGTGAATTCTCTTATAGTGTGCATTAAATGTTTGTCTTACTATATGGTTGGCCATTTCTTATCTTTGTGTGGGATCTTGGAGAGAGACAAGGTTGTACCCAGACAATGCATGTACAGCCAGGTAGCCTGGGAAAAGCTCTGGCATACTGCATGAAGCCTTTGGCCAGGACGCCAGGTGGATCAGTGGTAGTTCAGCTGATGGAGCCATAAACTGGACTGAAAATCTGGGAATGCAAGCCAAATAAGACATTGGACCAGGGCCTGTCCCAAACAGAGGGTGGAATTTGTGTTTGGTTTCCCTTCACCTCCTCTTTTCAATTCCTGCTTCAATAATGTCTAACACTGAGTTTTCAAACCCTCCATCCTTGTCGACTCAAGAGAACTTTTCATGAAAGTTATATTCCCTTCTTTACTACCCACCCAATTGGTATTTCTCCACAGCCTAGTCACAGTCATTTGTCATGAGGAAAGTAAGCTAATACATTGCCAGGGAAGGGGAACCAGCTTGTGGAATCTCCCTTCTTGGAGGCATCACACAGTATGAGTTTTGACTCTGTAGCAGGTTTATAGAAGTAACATTTCAGGCAGATGTCCCTAGTATCGTCCAAATCAAACCCTTTAGGTGACAGCTTGCTTTAACTCCACAAAAAAAAAAAAAAAAAAAAAAAAAAAAAAAAAAAAAAAAAAAAAAAAAACTATTCAAAGATGTGTTGTGAAAGAGCATGTAAGTATAATCATTAATGAGACCAAAGAATCAGGTAACTGTACAGGGACTAACTGGCCTCTGTAATTGACTAAAAAGAAAAAAAAACACATTTTTTGGTCAACAGTCAACAAGTAAAAGTTCAAATTTAAAGCATTTGTATTGGGAACCAAAGGCAAAGTTACTGTTAGAGAAAATGTTTGTTTTTGTTTTTGTTTTTCCTAATGTGTTTTGGTTAAGGAAACTGCATCCAATTGCACATAGAGAGATGCTGCTCATGGGATGAGGCTCATTTTGTTATATCCTGACTGCAAAAAGTAACTGATTCTCCTACCTTTAGTTCTCTCTGCAAGGTAAGTGGCAATGCTGAGCCCAGAACCCCTGCTCCTGAGAACCTATCCCCTACACATTGGAATTCATGGTTTTCCTTCAGGCACAAAGGGCTGTGAGCCTAAATCTATCTCCACTGTTGGTTTTGAATTTCCTGTTTTTCACAAATTCTCTTTTGCCTTTGCCTTTCCCTAGACTCCCAGCTATCCTTCTATTTCACTATTTATTTTTTTGTCATTTCCTTAAATAAAAGAAGTCATGGAGCTTCTGCCCTCTGATTATAGTAACTCCCCTGTAGACTCTGATGGGCCTTTCCTTATCTTTTCTCTTACCATGTCCTTATTAGCTGTAACTACCTTTCAATATAGAAGTGCTTTATTTCCATAAGGTGTACAAACAACAATTAATCTCTCCAACATCCCCTATAGGTTGTCAAGTACTCACACTAGGTTGCAAGTATGATAATTATTGTTTTTACTTTGACCTTGAATTTTTTTTTTAATTTTTATTTTTTCAGCATAACAGTATTCATTATTTTTGCACC